>NW_026882699.1:0-413552 GCF_032173495.1 Musca vetustissima
TATTCAGTACAGCCTTTCTAATTACTTGTCCAGATTCCCTTTACCGTGGGCTATGTTGTGATGTTGGGCTTTCAATTGTAGGCTATAGATCGACTCGAAAAAAACACAAAGTTTTCGGTCCACATCATCCCATAATGATTATCTGGTCATCACCGAAAATTATAGGCGTTGTCCTTGACCATAACTTAAATAATAGCTGAGTACATAAGCACCTGTAAATATGTATGTGTAACTCCCACATCCGAGTTAAAGGTCAACCACTCCTCTTGGATATTATATCAACTTCTCGGGTCTACCTCCTTCAGGAGTAAATATATACGCCATAGAATACAAATTTTGTCATTTCTCACACAAAAGTCAGAGTCCATTTGAACCGCTGAATATTGGCCAATCTTTACGAAAAGAGTCATGCTTATTCTTTGGCCCGATCCTCTTCTCCATGTAAAAACTCGCGATGTTTGGGTCATAATTGCGGCCTCTGGAGCGACCAGAAAAAAACAACAAAAGTTAAGTATTTGGTTCATTTCATCCCCTAAATATTAACCGATTGGGTCTAGGACCAATACTTCCCGGCGCTACAAACTCCGCATGGCCGCATGGCGTGGATTTGAAAGTCATATTTTTTGATGAGGTTACGAGACGTGGATTTAAAAAATATATTTTTTTGAAAAATAAAAGAGTCTGCATTTAAAAAAAAAAAATTAAGAAATCACAAATCCTGGAATTTTATAAACATATTTTTTGAAGAATCCACAAATCCTGGACAAAAATTCCCCAGTGAAGCATAGGTTTTCTCTACAAAAACGGCCACAGTGAAATTGAGTCTTCCTTGATTGTCCTCGAATGTTCTGTAGAAACATAGCCTCTGTGTAACTGAGTGCGTAGAGGAGGGTCTGCTATAGAAAGAGAGCCTATGCTATACGAAAATGCCCTTTATAAACAGTACACCTTTCGTAGGTCTTCCATAGATAGAGGAGTTCCGATCTGAACTTTCCAAATTTACAGAAGAGTTTTGAAAGTCTTCTGTTGTCAAAAGACCTCTCGAAGTTCGTCTATACAAAAATTCCCCAGTGAAGCATAGGTTTTCTCTACAAAAACGGCCACAGTGAAATTGAGTCTTCCTTGATTGTCCTCGAATGTTCTGTAGAAACATAG
Organism: Musca vetustissima; assembly: GCF_032173495.1. NCBI lineage: Eukaryota > Metazoa > Arthropoda > Insecta > Diptera > Muscidae > Musca > Musca vetustissima. The sequence continues at coordinate 1,156 of NW_026882699.1, forward strand.
CCTCTGTGTAACTGAGTGCGTAGAGGAGGGTCTGCTATAGAAAGAGAGCCTATGCTATACGAAAATGCCCTATAAACAGTACACCTTTCGTCGGTCTTCCATAGATAGAGGACTTCCGATCTGAACTTTCCAAATTTACAGAAGAGTTTCGAAAGTCTTCTGTTGTCAAAAGACCTCTCGAAGTTCTTCTATACACAGAAAAGGTAATTGTTTTGCATGTCTATAAGCCTAAAGAAGGCCCCACACAGATAGCTAGTAGAATAAAAATAGTATAATTAATCGAAATTATTCTACGGACGAAAGTCTTTTCGAAGGACTCCGAACTCTCAAACATACCGAAGGTCTTTAATAAAGAATTCACAAATCCTGGAATTTTATAAAAATATTTCTTGAAGAATACACAAAGTCCGGGGTTTTTAAATAAACTTAAAGAACTAATAAGTGCTGAATTTTGTAAGAAAAATATTTTGAAGAACTCGGAAGGCGTGGATTTGAAACAAATAATTTTGGAAGGGCCCAAATATACGATTAAAAATTATCCTGAAGAGGTATATTAGGTCTGAAAAGATATTCTGTCTATAGAAGAATACATAGATGACCTTCAAAGACCTCTATGTATTCTACTATAGACAGAAACCTTTATCGTTTTTCAATTACTTCCAAACGTTCTCATCATTAGAAGACCCTCTTTCCGACCTCCATAAAAATAAAAACAACAACAACATGAAAATTTAAATAAATTAAATTCAAGAAACCCAAAAAAAAAGAAAAAACGAGGTGAAAGAAAAGAAAACCATTTCGTTTACACTTTCAAATTGAAATACACGATTTCAATTTCAAACAAAATTACAAAAAAAAAGAAGAAGAAAACAGTATCGAAGTATACAAAAAAACTTACCTTTGGAAATTTTGTCTTTTTACATAATTCTCACGAACAAAATCAATAATTTGCTTTTGTGTACGACCGCTATAACTAAAAATGTTTACAAGCAAAAAAACGAAAAATTGAAAACAAATTAATATATTTTTTGGTTAAATATATAAACAAACAGATTACAGATGGTGAATTTGCATGGTTGAACATTTGATGGGATTCAGAGACAGGGGTGGGTGGGGTTGTACAAATTGTACTTAACAATTAACATAGAAAACAACTCCTCCGGAGAATACTTACCGAAATGAACTGCCACGTGACATGACACGGGCCTTACGCCTGGGCGTACTTTGTACCACTGTGCAACGGAAGAAACCATGATTTTCAACACATTTTTTCCAAAAGTTTTTACACTGATTACGACCGGGAAATAGAAATTCCACAGTGTTATTATAGTAACCCTGAAAAAGAGCGGAGATTTAATTTCAAATTCTGAAATTTCAATTCACTTCGTCTACTCACATAACCCTCGGGATGTAATTTAACTAGGAATCGTTTTCGCTTAAATGATATTTTCCGTATCTTAGCCCATGAGAATGTATTGATGCGTGTTAGATTCTGGAAGACTGCTATACCCATGTGAGCTACAGATAGATTTAATGGCATATCATCGTGATCCTTGGCCGGATGCATTTTCATGCCATATAATTCACAACGTCTGGCCGTTTCTAAGAGATTTAAATCGGCCTCAGCTGGGGATTGGCCACTGTAATAAAAACAAAAATCATTTATTTAAAAAAAAAGGTCTTCAGGGGAGGTGTTCCGATACTTACACATGTTTCTTATGATTTTCCATAATTTTTATTTGCATGGCCTCATCCTGATTGGGTACAAAACGATACGATGACAAGTATGTGTGATCGGGATAATCTTCAGCCACATAATCACCACACGAAGCCTGTACAATATAGCTGGCCATAAGGGCGGCGGTATTTTCATTACATTGCAGGCTGCCCGTGGCAAGGTCACGTTTTATTTGGAGGCAAAAGAGATACCTATGGGAAAGGAAGAGAGAGAAAACAAATTAATATAACAACCACAACCAGATAAGATTAGGGACTTTCATAGAGGTCCTAGATATTTTTGTCAATGGAAATGACAGGCCTCAGTGGAGCTGAGGTTCTAGAGATTTTTTGCTATAGAAAGAAAATAGACGTCAGTGGAAATGAGGTTCTAGAGATTTTTTTCTATAGAAAACAATAGTCATCAGTAAAGCTGAGATTTTTTCATAGAAAAAATAGCCTTCAGAGAGGGCTATAGATCTATTCTATAAACAAATCTATAGCCCGCTTCTGCGGAACTGAGGTTCTACAGTTTTTTTTTTCTATAAACAAAGATTTCCCTCGAAATTTTTTCTATAGAAATAATTAGCATCAGTGTAACTGTAGTCCTTGAGATTTTTTTCTATTAAAAGCATAGCTTCACTGTCATTGAGGCCTTAGAGATTTATTCTATAGAAATAAAGGACTGGATGGAACAGAGGACTGGGAGATTTTTTTTTGTAGAAAATAGGTTCTAGAAATCATTTTCCCTTGAAAAAAGCCTTAAATAGAACGGAGGTCCTAGAGATTTTTTCTATAGAAAAAATAAGTCTTAGTGTAACTGTAGAAAAAATCCTTAAAATAGCTTCTAAAAAAAGGACTCACTGGATAGAAAAAAGACTCCTAAGATAATTTTCTATGCGACAAAAATGAGGAGCAGAGGTTCTTCAGATTTGTTCTCCACAAAAAGGCCACAGTGAAACTGTCTCAGCTGGCTTCAATAGAATTGACGATCAAGAGATTTTTCTATTAAAAAATATGCCCTAGATAAGCTGAGTCTAAAGAAATATTTTCTCTACAAAAAGAGACCCGAGAGCAGAGCTTCTACAGATTTTTTTTATCTACAAAAAAGGCCTCACTGAAACTGAGTCTTCCCTGATATTTATCCATTTTTTTTTTCTGTAGAAAAAATAGTCTCTGTGTAGCTGAGGCCCTAGAGGTTTCCTTTTTTACGGAAAAATTATCAAAAGTGTAACAGAGGTCCTGCAGACTGTTTTGTTTAAAAAACAATTCAGAGGAATAGAAGACTTCTTATATTTGGAGAAGTCCTTGCGCAGCCTACAGGAGGCCCCTAGCAGGTCTTATATGGACGATAGAGGTGTTCTATGCGCAGAAGTCTTATCGACAGTGTGCTATATAAATATGGCTTCTGCTGTAGTAAGCGGGCCTCTACTATAAACAGTACACCTTTCGTAGGTCTTCTATAGACAGAGGGCTTCCGTTCAGAACTTCCCAAAGCTCTTCCATATACATTAGTCTTTCGATCATCTGTCGACAGTAGAATAAATCAAAATTATTCTAGGGCTTCTCAAAGATCTACTACAGACTAAGGACCTCTCAATATTCTTCTATAGACAGTAGAATTATCGAGGGTCTTCCATAGATAGAGGATTTTGGAACCAGACCTCCCGAAGGCCTTTTATAGACACAGAAGATCCTCGAAGTTATTATTATGACAGAGAACCTGTTGAAATTTTTCTATAGACAGAATATTTCCAGAAGTTCATTTTACGACAGAAGACCTCTCGAAAGTCTTCTATAGACAGATCTCTCGAAAGGTCTTCCATAGACAAATGACGTTTCGAAGTTCTTCACTAAACGGACCTACAAACCGAAAACCTCTAGAAATTTGTTTATGGACAAAGGGTCTTTCGAAATTCTTCTATAGACGAAAGGTCTCTCGATGTTATTCCATGGTCAGAGAACCTCTTAAAGTTCTTCTATAGAGGGAGAACCTCTCCAAGGTCTCTTATATACAGAGGACCTCTTTATGTTCTTCTATGTACAGAAAATCTCTCAATGTTACTCTATGGTCAGAGGACCTCTAGAAGGTTTTTTATAGACAGCGGACATCTCGAAATGTTTCTATAGACAGAGGACACTTTGAACTTCTTCTATAGATATTTTTTATATACAGAGGACTTTCGAAGTTCTTCTATACACATTGGACCTTTTGAAGTTCTTCGTTATTTTACAGACAGAAAATCTCTCCAAGTTTTTGTATAGACAGGGAATCTTTTGAAATTGAAGAGAATACCTCTCGAAGTTATTCTAAACAGAAGACAGCTCGAACAGGGAATCTCTCAAAGCAATTCTATAGGCAGAAGACCTCTCGAACTTATTCCATAGATATTTTTTAATAGACAGAGGATTTTCGAAGTTCTTCTATAGACGGGGTATCGCTCAAAGTTCTTCTATAGACAGGGAATCTCTTGAAGTTCTTACATGACAGGGAACCTCTCAGTGATTTTATGGTCAAAAATCTATCTCAAAGGTCTTCCTTAGGAATAATACGTATAAAAAGGTCTGGGCATCGTGAAATGCCAAAGAAAAAGGCTAAGGCCCCCGGAATATTTTTTTCTATAGAAGAAATATCAAAAAACAAAAAAAAATCAACAGCTCCCACAGAAAAATGCAAGCAATCCTAAGAGAGTTTCTAGAGATTAAAGACCTCTCACAAATGTATTTTTGAAGGTGTAGTCTCTAAAATTTGTTCAGCTTCTATTTTCTATACATTTTGTTCTGTTTTCGTCAACTCTACCACTTCCAGCTGCGATGAATCTGGTGTATAGAATGCGTATATGAAAAACGCTTCTGACAAGATAACCCGCCTAAAAAAGCCTGAGTTACGATGGGGTTCCAGAGATGCCCAAGAAAAAGACTAAGGCTCCCGATGTTTTTTCTATAGAATAAATATCCAAATAATCTAAATCTTCCATAGCAAAAGACCGACAATCTCCCAGAGAGTTCCTAGAAAAGAACATCTCTCAGGTTTTTTAAAGGTTCAGGACCTCTAAAACTTCTTCTAATTCTAAGTTCATAAAAAAAATTATCCTTATTTCAGAAAACTTACCTCGTATATTCCTCCTCCAGCTGTGATGGATCTGGTGTATAGAATTTGACGCAAAACCTTAACATCGGATCGACAAGGGATAGACCAACCTGGCGATTTAGCGACTTTTCCAGATCTAGCCAATATTTGGTTTGTGTGGTCTTCTCCTGATATTCCAGACCGAAATAGTCCGATTCCAAGAGATTTAGTTGGCGGCAGACTTGTTCGAATAGTACGCGACCCAGTGCTTTGGCCTATAAGGGGAGAGATGAGAAGAGAAAAAGAGAGAAAATTATTAAAAAATTAGTTTATTTTAAAGAAGAGAAGCAAGAATTTTTTTCTTCTGCCCATAGCAGATCTTCCCTAGGGTCTGCTATAGAAAAATGTCCTCTGCTATAGTAGGCGGGCCTCTTCCATAAAAAGTACACCTGTCGTAGGTCTTCCAAACCTAGAAAAATATCCTCAGGTCTTGCAGAATTTTTTCGTTCTTTCTTTGAAGGGAACTGCGGTTTCTCCGATTTTAAATTTGTTCCTTCGCGAAAAGACAAACGTTCTCACAGAAGATCTTTCAAAAGGTGATTAAGCTTCCCAAAGGGGCGGAAGACTTCCCGAGGATTTGCTATAGAAAGAGGGCCACGGCAATAGTAAAAGGGTCTCTTACATAAACATTACACATTTCGCAGGTTTTCCATAGCCAGAGGATATTCGAACCGGAAAAAATAACATCTGTGTAACTGAGGTCCTAGAGTTTTTTTTTCAATAGAAAAAAAAATAACCTCAGTGGAACTGAGGTCTCGCAGATTTTTTTCTAAAAAAAAAGCGCTTCAGAGGATCTTCGGTTTTTGCGATTTTAAATTTGTCCTCGAGAAGACAAATGTTCTTAAAGAAAATCTTTCAACGGTCCAGAAGCAGCCTACGGCCTCGGCTCTAGTAACAGTACCTCTTAAATAAACAGTATAACTTTTGCAGGTCTTCAAAAGACATGGGATATTCGAATATCATTTGTTTAACTGAGGTCCTAGATATTTTTTCTGTAGGAAAAAAACTATCCTCAGTGGGACTGAAGTCTTGTAGACTTTTTCTTTCATCACTGCGGTTTCTCCAATTATAATTTGTTTGCCCCCGAGAAGACAAAAATATCTCTCAAATATCCTTGCCTAGCCTACAGGAGGCCCTAAGCACAAGGCTTCCCGAGTGGCAGAAGACTACCCGAGGGTCTGCTATGGAAAGAGGGTCTCTGCTATCGGTATTTAAGGTGTTAATGTGCCAGTGGCTAATTTTTTAAGATGCCTAGCCTACAGGAGACCCCAAGCACAAGGCTTCCCGAGCGGCAGAAGACTTCCCGAGGGTCTACTATAGAACGAGGGCCACGGCAATATGGAAGAGGCCCACTCTTCCATAACCACTACACATTTCGCAGGTCTTCCATTGACAGGAGATATTCGAACCGGAAAAAATAACATCTGTGTTACTGAGATCCTAGAGATTTTTTCTATAGAAAAAAAAATATCCTCAGTAGAACTGAGGCCTTGTAGATTTTTTCTTAAAAAAAAGGCTTCAGAGGAACTGCGGTTTCTCCGATTTTAAAATTGAGTATCTCTCAAAGTTCCTGGCACAGCAGGCCTCTAAGAGATCTTCTATGGGCAGAAGACTTCCCGAGGATCTGCTATAGAAAGTGGGTCTCTGCTATAGATATTTAAGGTGTTAATATGCCAGCGGCTTATTTTCAAACACAAAAATAAATAAATAAATATTTAACATATTTAAAACATTTATTTATTTTTTTCAATATTTGTTATTGTTGTTATTAAATTGTTTAACTGCCTGTAAAGGCATTAATTAAAATCTCGTCATGGAACCAAACACCACACCATTGGGAGAGCTATTTAACAAACATAGCCCCTTCCTCCCCCCACACACAGAGAGTTCCAGTGTGCTAATGGCAATGCTGCAGTTGCTGTTGGGTTTTTGTTGTTGTAAATTTGCATCATTCCCGTCATAGCTGTGGCACACTTCACTGCACAGCATTCCAAAATAGAGTATTAAATTACCGCTGTTATTGTTGTTGCTGTTGCCATCTCTTTAATTAATTTGTTCTCAATTGGTTCAATGTTGTTGTTATTAATCGAAATGAAACATTAAATAAATATGCAATGACAATAACAACAATAAATATTATATGGAATGCATAAATTTTTAATTGAGGCCCATTTCAGAGATTCAATCAAAGTTGAAGATGACATGAATGTGTGGTCAAAGCCATTCTAATGATGGCTGGAACTAAATATGACAATTTGTATGTCTTTGACAATAATTAGCGTCGCATCGGCAATTTACAACAATTCACTTGTTTCACATGGTCGGTTGTTCGGTTGTTCTTTCTACATTTCTTTTTTTTTTTTTAAATAAAAATGTAGGTCAACGGTTTGTTGTTGTCGATGACAAATCTGATGACATCAAAAGAAATATTTGCTTCCAATAACAACCTTCCGAATACTGGGCATAACAAATTGGTCATTGAAGTGGTCGTCTTTAATCGATTTGTTGCCATCAAGTCACGGCAATTAAGTTTCATTGGTAGAGAGCTCAAGACAACGTCAATGCAATTGTTGCAACGTGAGGTCCAAAAGTATATTTTTTATTTATAGATGTGTGTCACGCAATGACATTTATTCAGGAAGAGGCATTAATAATTTAAATCGAAATGTCTTTTAAGTAAAAAATCGAAATCTCCAAACAAGCAAAAAAGAAAATGACATTAAGTTCGGCCGGGTCGAGATTTTTATATCCTCCAACATTGGTGTACATTCACAATTTCGTTAAATTGGTCGGTACATTTACATAGAGACTATGCTATTGCCTTATGAGATAGTATGTTGTTCCTGCATTCCATATAATAAAAAGTTTATCTTACAATAAAAACTATGACATTGATCCAACGGGCCACCCTGACATTAAATCCTGTGTACGTGTATGGTGGGACTTTTTTGTGTAGGCTACATGAAAATTTGAACTTATAAAGAAAATGTTTCGCAAAAATCAGTTTTACCCTCCAATATCCTGGAATGCAAAATTACAGCCACTACAATGGGAAAATGTGCCTAAGCCCTTAAAAATACAAACATCAACGCTCTAACCTTATATGACAGGGTTATATTAAAAGATGGACCTATATTCCATATTTTCTGTACATATGTGAGGCATATATGTCCGGCCATTTAATAGCAAATTACAACCACATTGGTGGGAAAATGCGGCTAGAGCCTTGAGAATATCTAAAATTGTTCATAGTATTTAATATGGGAGCTATACCAAAATTAGGAGGTAATTAAGTTGAAAAACGTGTCCAAACCTCCAAAAACGATAAAATACCTATATATGGGGGTTATCCTTTTTGGTAGAGGAGGTTATCCTTTGGGAGATTTCCTGCTCAGTCTTCTGAGGTGTATTTTTTCTATAGGAATATATTCCTCAGGCTCCTGAGTTTTCATACATTCCATGGTAAACTTAACTTTTCAGACAAACATGACGATTTTTTCCAGACCTCCAGGGCCTGAGAAAATTCTTTCTATACAAAGAACACACCTCAAGGCTTGAGGTGTCTTCTTAGTCCTTGGGGATGTCTTTCTTCTGTATAAAATATTCCTCAGTTGTAATTTTTCTATAGAAAAAAATCCATATGTATCTTTTTTCTACTGGAAAATTTCTCACATCTCTAAGGTGTCTTCTTTAACAGAAAAACAAATTCTCAGTTCTCTGAGTGTCTTCTTTCAATAGAAAAAAATACTCAGTTCCCTGAGGTGTCTTTTTTTTATAGAAAAAAGTCCTCAGGCCACTGGAGTGTCTTTTTTCTATAGAAAAAAGTCCTCAGGCCACTGAGGTGTCTTTTTTTATAGAAAAAAAAAATTGGTCAGAGTATCTAATATGGGAGCTATACCAAAATTAGAACCAATTCAGTTGAAAAACATGTCCAAACCTCCAACAAACGATAAAATACCGATATATTGGGTTATCCTTTTTGGTAGAGGGAGATTTCCTGCTCAGGCTTCTGAGGTGTATTTTTTCTATAGGAATACATTCCTCAGGCTCCTCAATTTTCATTCATTCTATGGTAAAATTAACTTTTCAGGCAAACATGACAATTTTTCCAGACCTCCAGGGCCTGAGAAAATTCTTTCTATACAAAAAACACACCTCAAGGCTTGAGGTGTCTTCTTAGTCCTTAGGGATGTCTTTCTTCTGTATAAAATATTCCTCAGTTGTAATTTTTCTATAGAAAAAAATCCATATGTATGTTTTTTCTACTGGAAAATTTCCCAGATCTCTGAGGTGTCTTCTTTAACAAAAAAACAAATTTTCAGTTCTCTGAGGTGTCTTCTTTCAATGGAAAAAATCCTCAGTTCCCTGAGGTGTCTTTTTTCTATAGAAAAAAGTCCTCAGGCCACTGAGGTGTCTTTTTTATAGAAAAAATTCTTTAGGTCACTGAGAATCATAATAAAATACTCCACAATTTTTTCTGTAGGAAAAAGACACCTCCGGGGCTTGAGGATTTTTTTCTATAGAAAAACAGACACCTCTGGGACCTTAGGCGTTAGGAGTGACAAATTTAATAAACACTCCACCTTGTCGTAGAGGGAATATTAACAGCCTTAGTAGAGGATGTAGTTGTTGTTTTTTTTTTTTTTTTTTTAAATAGCCTCAGTTGGACAGATATACTAGAGATTTTTTTCTATAGAAAAAAGCCTTTGTACAACCGGTCCGGAATATTTTTTCCTATAGAAAAAAAACAAATAATCTCGGTGTAACTTAGGACCGGAAGAAAATAATATAGGCAAAGTAGAATTGCGGCTTTGTAGATAAATCCCTCAATGAATAACCTTTAAGAGATCGTCTGCTGATAGAATACCATTCGGATGTCTTGTATGGACAAATCTATTTCGAAGGTCTTCTCTAGACATGGACCCTCTTGAAGTTCTTCTATAGACAAAAGACCTCATAAAGTTATTTTACAGACATAGGGACCTATCGTAGGTCTACTATATACAGATGACCTCTACATATTCTCTTATAGACAGTAGACATCTCAATGTTGCTACATGGTCAGAGGAACTCTAGAAGAATTTGCATAGACAGAGGATATCTGAAAGTTCTTCTATGGACAGAGGACATCTGGAAGTTCTACTATGGACAGATGACACCTACAAACAGAAGATGATCATTTTATAAAAAGAGGATTCTTCTCTAAGTTCGTCTATAGATAATAGACCTCCCAAAGTTATTTCTATAGACAGAGGACCTTTTGGACTTCTTCTATAGACAGAGAATCTTTTGAAGTTATTTTATAGACATAAGTCTATAGGATACATACAAATGTATCCTATAGACAGATAAATTCTCGAAGTTCCTTTATGAAAGAAAACGCCTCAAACTTATTGTATATAGAGAGGAGATGTAGTCAAAATATATCTCAAAAGTCTTCTTATAGACAGAATACGTCACGAAGTCCTTAGTAGATATAACTATTAAATGACTTCGATATAATGAAGTTCTCTCGATGTGCACTACATAGAAACATAAATGAAATCCTTTATGCGGAAATTTTAATAAAAATGGGGATATTCACTTTTAAAAAAATGTATAAGTTTTATTGGGAAATCTTGGAGGGCATAAAAATATCGACCAGTTAAAACTTTTCGAAATTTTTACACGCTTTATTTATTGTTTACGTTATTTTTATCGAAATAATTTATTTGCCCAGTCTTTTTCTAAGCTATTATTTATCGAACCTGTCATAAAAGATAACAAAATATTTACAATCACATCGACAATGTCGTTCCGATATTACAATTAAATTCCTAAACAAATATCTGATAAATTATTAATGCAATATTTCCCCCCTCCGCAAATATTGAAGATATGTGGAACGTCAGTATTTCACAGAGATCAAAATTTAAGGTAATGGCATTTTTTATAATTTTTATAAATAACAAAAAAATATTTTCATTTAAACTTCTTGACAATCTCCACTTAATAGATATTTAATTTTATCCAAGTACAACCAACCATCGGACACAACCATTCAACCCAACATTACCATGAACAAACCTTAAATGAAAAAATGTTTTTTTTTCTGTTCCTTATTTATTAACAAAGTTGGTGACATGGTCGTGTATTTTATGACCAAATAGGCTTAGAGAGAGTGGAGGCAATGGAGGACCGGCTGACTGAAAAAGTCAAGAACGTGCTTAACATGTCTTATGAGCCATGCTGAACAAAAAAAGCAATAACAAACTATGGTTGTTATTTTTACCGGCTTCTTTTTGTCGAGGTTTGGTTGTGTGGTCAATGTTGCACGAAAAAACACAGTAGAGAGGCCTAACCAATGGTCCCCCACCATATATGAATTGAGCATGTGTTGAGTAGCGTGTCTGTTCTTTATGAGTAACAAAAAAAAAAAACAACTATCATTGCAACTGTTTTCCATGTAGGATCTACATTGCAGAGGACAGGAACAGGTAGTAAGTGTGAATTTATTGGCGAGCATTTTTTTTATAGCAAAAATATATCTCAGGGCCCTACGAAAATTTTCTTCTATAGAAAAAACTCAACTCATGGAACTGAGGATTTTTCCTATAGAACAAATACAATATACACTTTTTCTATAGAATAAAAGACCTCAGGAAAACTGACAAATTTTTTTCTATAGAAAAAAGACCTCAGGAGATCTGATGAATTTTTTTCTATAGAAAAAATACCTCAGGAGACCTGATGAATTTTTTTCTATAGAAAAAAGACCTCAGGAGACCTGATGAATTTTTTTCTATAGAAAAAAGACCTCAACGTAGACCTGACGTATTTTTTCTATAGAAAAAAGACCTCAGGCGAGACTGACGAATTTTTTTCTATAGAAAAAAAGGCCTCAGGCGAGCCTGACGAATTTTTTTCTATAGAAAAAAAGACCTCAGGCGAGCCTGACGAATTTTTTTCTATAGAAAAAAAGACCTCAGGCGAGCCTGACGAATTTTTTTCTATAGAAAAAAGACCTCAGGCGAGCCTGACGAATTTTTTTCTATAGAAAAAAAGACCTCAGGCGAGCCTGACGAATTTTTTTCTATAGAAAAAAAGACCTCAGGCGAGCCTGACGAATTTTTTTCTATAGAAAAAAAGACCTCAGGCGAGCCTGACGAATTTTTTTCTATAGAAAAAAAGACCTCAGGCGAGCCTGACGAATTTTTTTCTATAGAAAAAAAGACCTCAGGTGACCTGACGAATTTTTTTCTATAGAAAAAAAGACCTCAGGTGACCTGACGAATTTTTTTCTATAGAAAAAAAGACCTCAGGTGACCTGACGAATTTTTTTCTATAGAAAAAAAGACCTCATGAGACCTGGCGAATTTTTTTATATAGAAACACAGACCTCATGAGACCTGACGAATTTTTTTCTATAGAAAAAAAGACCTCAGGAGACCTGACGAATTTTTTTCTATAGAAAAAAAAGACCTCAGGAGACCTGACGAATTTAGAAGAGAAATAAATTGTCGAATAATATATGCAGTTTTATAAGGATTTTTGTAGGCCCCTTTTAACAAATCCCTTAAATCTGTACACCCCTTCCTACCTAACCAGAAATAAATGTTTGTAAGTTCCGAACATCATTTATTCTTCTTCCATTATAATTATTAATTAATTTAATTTGTTTATTACTTAAATGACCTCTAACCGGTATGAAAGACATAAACCTTGGATGCGAACAAACATAATCACATTCCAGAAATATGGTCCCACCACAAATACATACTCCTCCCTTCATTTACAAAGTACTAACAAATAGTGGCTTCTTCATTTGTGGCTACCTCTACAGCTCCCTCCAACAGACACACACACTCACACATATTGGACCTATAATTGGAAGTTACGTTCAAACAATTAATTTGTTAGCAAGAAAGGGATATGCAGAAGTTGAAACAGGTGGTGCGGGGCCCAATGAATTATATGGTAAATACTAAAATATGCACAACTAATGTTGTCGATGAGCCCGACTACAGCGTGGTTGCTGGCTGGATGGAAATGTCCAACTAAAATTAAAATAACCTAGCAAAGAATTATTAATGGCTATTTGGGTATGCAAAGAAATTTACACGCGCACACATACATACTTCTGAGTGTATGTGTGTAAGATTGAGCAGTTAATAATTTTGTTAAGCTCCATGAAGTTGAGTAGATATTTTGCTATTTAAAGACCCAAAGGATACTTTGATTTTATAATAATTATTTATAGGAGGAAGGACAGTAGGGTTAATGAGCAGAATAATCTTCTGCTCTCCGATGAAAAAAATCATCACAATTTCTGCGGTCTATTTTTCTATAAAAAATCGTTAGGTCACCTCACGTCTTTTTTCTATAAAAAAAAATTCGTCAGGCCTCTTCAGGTCTCTTCAGGTTTTTTTATAGAAAAAAATTCATCAGGTTTCCTGTGGTCTTTTTTTCATAGAAAAAAAAATCGTCAGGTCTCCTGAAATCTTTTTTTATAGAAAAAAATTCGTCAGGTCTTCTAAGGTGTCTTTTTTCTACAGTAAAAAAAATCCTCAGGCCCATGAGGTGTCTTTTTTCTACAGAAAAAAATTCCTCAGGCCCCTGAGGTGTCTTTTTCCAATAGAAAAAAATCCTCAGGCCCCTGAGGTGTCTTTTTTCAGTAGAAAAAATTCCTCAAGCCCTTAGGTGTCTTTTTTCAATAGAAAAAAATCCTCAGACCCCTGATGTTTTTTTTCTATAGAAAAAAATTCCTCAGTCCCCTGAGGTGTCTTTTTGCTATAGAAAAAAAATTCGTCAGACCCCTGAGGTGTCTTTTTTCTTTAGAGAAAAATTACTCAGGCCTCTGAGGTGCCTTTTCCTATAGAAAAAAATCCTCAAGCCCCTGAGGTGTCTTTTTTCAGTAGAAAAATTCCTCAAGCCCTTAGGTGTCTTTTTTCAATAGAAAAAATCCTCAGACCCCTGATGTTTTTTTTTCTATAGAAAAAAATTCCTCAGTCCCCTGAGGTGTCTTTTTGCTATAGAAAAAAAATCCTCAGACCCCTGAGGTGTCTTTTTCCCTGAGGTGTCTCAGGTCCCTGAGGAATTTTTTTCTATAGAAAAAAATCCCTGAGGTGTCTTTTTCTATAGAAAAAAATCGTCTGGTCTCCTGAGTTCTATTTAGCTATAGAAAAAGTCCGCACGTCTAATTATTTCTTACTTTAAATCTTAAATTCCGTCAAGCCCTGCCATTTGAAATACACCATTTATTCAGCCCCGCATTTTTGTGTGACAACAAAAAGATCCCCTTCCTGCCCTCACTCCCTACTTTCATATCCTGCATTCGTTGAGTGCCACTATTCCTAGTTTTGTTCTGCATAGTGTGGCCCTAAGGCTAAGGGGAAATACATTGCGCTGAAAAAGAACAGAGAAAAAAACTTTTCTTCTTCAAACACAAAAAAGTTCTTTTGCAACATTTTTCTCCCGTTCTCTGTTTGCTCTTTTGTGTGATGTTTTATGAGCTATTATTGCTGTTGTATTTGTTGTTGTTGCTGCTGCTGCTACTGTGTTATTGTTGCCAGTTTCTGGAATGCCAAGCTCTTAAATATTTGCGAATAACTATTTTCATTTTGAGGTTGAAGGAATAAAACGCTTGTGATGAATAGTTGCAGTGCTGGGCAGGAATGATGAAATATTTGGGGAGGGAAGTGTTTGCAAATATTTGATTACAACCAAAGGCAATGATGTAGGACAGATTGCGGAATATGATGATGATGCTGATGGTGGTAATGGTATTGGAACTAGGAAGTTACACAGTGGCTAATGTGAAAGTGTGTTGATAGACTGTCGAAGGATAGGTCTGAGTGTTCGCCGGCCGGCAATCTCTCAGTTCCCCAATACCACTGTAGTAATAACTTATTGATTTGTTTTGTGCTTCTTGTAGTTCGCTAGGCATAATGGTTTTTGTGCATTGTTTGCTAGAAATTACCGGCATTTTTCGGTTTTGTTTTTTATTTAGCGGAAAACAGCATTGGTCGCGTGTCCATAAAACATTTTCCGGGGTTTTTCCCAAAGCACATAACCATAAAGAAGAGAATAATAAAACAAAGTTTTGTTTGTTTTAATAAAAAAAGAAGAATGGTGGAGAGGCTAAATTAATTGGTAGTGAGCATTATGCGAACATTCAGGTGGGACGTACAATTTTCAGAGGCATGCATATTTTTTATTTAGAAAAAGTATAAAAAATAGACCTCAGGCGAGCCTGACGAATTTTTTTCTATAGAAAAACAGACCTCAGGCGAGCCTGACGAATTTTTTTCTATATAGAAAAACAGACCTCAGGCGAGCCTGACGAATTTTTTTCTATATAGAAAAACAGACCTCAGGCGAGCCTGACGAATTTTTTTCTATATAGAAAAACAGACCTCAGGCGAGCCTGACGAATTTTTTTCTATAGAAAAAAAGACCTCAGGCGAGCCTGACGAATTTTTTTCTATAGAAAAAAAGACCTCAGGCGAGCCTGACGATTTTTTTTCTATAGAAAAAAAGACCTCAGGCGAGCCTGACGATTTTTTTTCTATAGAAAAAAAGACCTCAGGCGAGCCTGACGATTTTTTTTCTATAGAAAAAAAAGACCTCAGGCGAGCTTGACGAATTTTTTTCTACAGAAAAAAAAGACCTCAGGCGAGCCTGACGAATTTTTTTCTATAGAAAAAAAGACCTCAGGCGAGCCTGACGAATTTTTTTCTATAGAAAAACAGACCTCAGGCGAGCCTGACGAATTTTTTTCTATAGAAAAACAGAACTAAGCGAGCCTGGCGAATTTTTTTCTGTAGAAAAAAAGACCTCAGGCGAGCCTGACGAATTTTTTTCTGTAGAAAAAAAGACCTCAGGCGAGCCTGACGAATTTTTTTCTGTAGAAAAAAAGACCTCAGGCGAGCCTGACGAATTTTTTTCTATATAGAAAAACAGACCTCAGGCGAGCCTGACGAATTTTTTTCTATATAGAAAAACAGACCTCAGGCGAGCCTGACGAATTTTTTTCTATAGAAAAACAGACCTCAGGCGAGCCTGACGAATTTTTTTTATATAGAAAAACAGACCTATAGAAAAACAGACCTCAGGCGAGCCTGACGAATTTTTTTCTATAGAAAAACAGACCTCAGGCGAGCCTGACGAATTTTTTTCTATAGAAAAACAGACCTCAGGCGAGCCTGACGAATTTTTTTCTATAGAAAAACAGACCTCAGGCGAGCCTGACGAATTTTTTTCTATATAGAAAAACAGACCTCAGGCGAGCCTGACGAATTTTTTTCTATATAGAAAAACAGACCTCAGGCGAGCCTGACGAATTTTTTTCTATATAGAAAAACAGACCTCAGGCGAGCCTGACGAATTTTTTTCTATATAGAAAAACAGACCTCAGGCGAGCCTGACGAATTTTTTTTTATATAGAAAAACAGACCTCAGGCGAGCCTGACGAATTTTTTTCTATATAGAAAAACAGACCTCAGGCGAGCCTGACGAATTTTTTTCTATATAGAAAAACAGACCTCAGGCGAGCCTGACGAATTTTTTTCTATATAGAAAAACAGACCTCAGGCGAGCCTGACGAATTTTTTTCTATATAGAAAAACAGACCTCAGGCGAGCCTGACGAATTTTTTTCTATATAGAAAAACAGACCTCAGGCGAGCCTGACAAATTTTTTCTATAGAACAAAGACTTCAGGAGACCAAACGATTTTTTTCTCCACAAAAGAATAGACCTCAGGAGATCTGGAGAGAAGAAGACCTGATTTTTTTTAAATGGAACCTTAGGGTTTTCTGAGTTATTTGTTGATTTGTTTAAGACCCGCCTTAATGTCTCTGTATTGCGTGTGTACTCATAATACACTTCTAATGTAAACAATTAGTTGTTGTTCATCAACATGTCAGTCACTGGTGGTAGTGGTGGCTCTGCTGCTGCCGCCCGTGTAGTTGTCAGTTGTTTCTGATCTTGTTAATATCTTTGTTTTCTATGTTCGAGTTCGTGGCGTTTCTTCAGATGTTTTACCAGATGTTGTGTTGTGGCAGCCAAACACATGCACACACACACACACACACCTAATAAACATTATTACCATCCGCCCGTTCCCTTTATCCCACCGCCTAACACTTTTTATATGGCTCTAGTAGAAACATTCTGTTGATAGAAGTCGGCACGAACATCATTAGCAGTAGCAACATCAGCTTCGTCAGTATTTTCCATAGCCTTAGCCATTTGCTGATGCTGCTAATTTCGGAAATTCTTTTCGTTTATTAAAACTTGATCATGCCATTAGTGCTGGCATCCATCAGTGGGTTCATTTGACGGAATGGATTCAAGCATTCGGTATAAGTAGTTTATGGAGATTTTTTCTTTTTATTTTTTTGTGAACATATGTCGGGTCTGCTGGACTCCATCATTTATAAATAAATCGTTTATTTGCCAAAGGCAATATAACATGTGTAGTGTTGTAGAATGTGTTGTTGTTGTTGTTGCTGTGGTATGGGTGCGGCCAAAACAAATTTATTTAGTATCGTAATTTAATATTAAGTCAATAAACATTGAAAAGTTAATCAAGCAAACGATTGGAAAGAGTAAAGAAGGAAGAGACACTCGCTAGGGGTCCTGGCGATTATTTTTCTCTAGAAAAAGAAATACCTCAGATGAGCCTGTGGGATTTTATTTCTATAGAAAAAACCACAGGCGAGTCTGTCGCATTTTTTTATAGAAAAAGAAAGCCCTCTGGAGATCGAACGATATTTTTGTTCTAGTAAAATATACCAAAAGATTTTTTTCTATAGAGAAAATACCTCAGGCGAGCCTATCGGATTTTTTTTTTATAGAAAAAGACCTCAAGCGAGTCTGTCAGATTGTTTTCTATAGAAAACGAAAGACCTCAGGCGAGTCAGACGAATTCGTTTCTATAGAAAAAGAAATCGTCCAGGCGAGCCTGCCAAAAAGAGAGACCTTAGGCGAGCTTGTCGGGTTTTCTATAGAAAAAGACCTCAGGTAAGCCTGTCGGATTTTTCCCCTTGAAAAATAACTCATGCGAGCCTAATGATTTTTTTTCTATAGAAAAAAGCCAGATTTTCCCTTTAGAAAAATACATCAGGCGAGCATGTCAAAATTTTTCTATAGGAAAAGACCTCTAGGAAAAGACTGTCGCATTTTTTATAGAAAAAGAAAGCCCTCTTGATATCGAACGATTTTTTTCTAGTAGTATAGACCAAAAGATTTTTTTTCTATAGATAAAAGACCTCAGGCGAGTATATCGGAATTTTTTTTATAGAAAAAGACCTCAAGTCAGATTGTTGTCCGACGAATTCGTTTCTATAGGAAAAGAAATCACCCAGGCGAGCCTGCCAATTTTTTTCTATAGAAAAAGAGAGACCTTAGGCGAGCTTGTCGTATTTTCTATAGAAAAAGACCTCAGGCAAGCCTGTCGGATTTTTTTTCCGTTGAAAAAGAACTCATGTGAGCCTAATGTATTTTTTCTATAGAAAAAGACCAGATTTTTCCTTTAGAAAAATACATCAGGCGAGCCTGTCAAAGTTTTTCTATAGGAAAAGACCTCTGGCAAACCTGTCGGATTTTTTCCTATAGAAAACCTAGGTCCTCAGGGACATAATGAAGATTTCTAACGAAGATTTTTAAGACCAGCATGAGCTCAATAGTGGTGGGTTTTTAAAGAAGATTTCTGACGAGAATTTTAAGGACCAGCTCCATAGGCGTGGATTTTTAAAGATGATTTCTGACGAGGATTTTAAGGACCAGCTCCATAGGCGTGGATTTTTAAAGAAGATTTCTGACGAGGATTTTAAGGACCAGCTATATAGGCGTGGATTTTTAAAGAAGATTTCTGACGAGGATTTTAAGGACCAGCTATATAGGCGTGGATTTTTAAAGAAGATTTCTGACGAGGATTTTAAGGACCAGCTATATAGGCGTGGATTTTTAAAGAAGATTTCTGACGAGGATTTTAAGGACCAGCTATATAGGCGTGGATTTTTAAAGAAGATTTCTGACGAGGATTTTAAGGACCAGCTATATAGGCGTGGATTTTTAAAGAAGATTTCTGACGAGGATTTTAAGGACCAGCTCCATAGGCGTGGATTTTTAAAGAAGATTTTTGGGACCAGGCGTCCATTTTTAAAAAGATTTTTGGGACCAAGCGTCCATTTGTAAAGAAGATTTCTGGCGAGGATTTTAAGGACCAGCTCCATAGGCGTGGATTTTTAAAGAAGATTTCTGACGAGGATTTTAAGGACTAGCTCCATAGGCGTGGATTTTTAAGGAAGATTTCTGACGCGGATTTTAAGTACCAGCTCCATAGGCGTGGATTTTTAAAGAAGATTTCTGACGGGGATTTTAAGGACCAGCTCCATAGGCGTGGATTTTTAAAGAAGATTTCTGACGGGGATTTTAAGGACCAGCTCCATAGGCGTGGATTTTTAAAGAAGATTTTTGGGACCAGGCGTCCATTTTTAAAGATGATTTCTGGCGAAGCTTTTTGGGACCAGCTCCATAGGCGTGGATTTTTAAAGAAGATTTTGGGACCAGCTTGCGCTCCTTTGGCCTGGATTTTTAAAGAAGATTTTGGGACCAGCTTGCGCTCCTTTGGCCTGGATTTTTAAAGAAGATTTTGGGACCAGCTCCTTTGGCCTTGATTTTTAATGAAGGACCAGCTCGAGATTTATGAGTGGAGATTTTTAAAGAAGATTTTGGGACCAACTTGCGGTCCTTTGGCCTTGATTTTTAATGAAGGACCAGCTCGAGATTTATGAGTGGAGATTTTTAAAGAAGATTTTTAGGGATAGGCGTTGATTTTTTTAGATATTTTTTTGAGAACCACAGGCGTGATTTTTATACCCTACACTACTATGTTGTCAGGGTATTATAGCCTTGTGCAGCCCCAAGAGTTTGTAACGCCGCGAAATATTGGTTCTAGACCCACCTTTAAGTATACCGATCGTCATATCTCGAATAGCTGAGTCGATCTAGACATGTGTGTCTTTCCGTCCGTCCGTCTGTCCATTATAATTTGTAAAGACGATACAGGCCACCGTTATGGACCAATCTTCACGAAATTGGGACCGGTTCTAGCCAATGAAGACTCCTATTGTTTTTGGTAAAGATTGGTTAGTATTTAGGGGATGATATGGACCAAATACTTAATTTTTTGTCAGTTTTTCTGGTCGCTCCAGAGGCCGCAATTATGGCCCGAACATCGCGAAATTTTACATGGATAAGGGGATCGGGTCAAAGAATAACCATGCCTGTTTTGATAAGGATTGATCAATATTTAGCGGGTCAAATGGACCCTGACTTTTGTGTGAAAAATTACAAAATTTGTATTCTATGGCGTATATATTTACTCGTGAAGGACATAGGTCCGAAAAAGGGGAGTAGTTGACCTTAAGAGGAGTGGTTGATCTTAAATTGATACCAATTATATGGTCGTATGTACTCTGATGTGGGAGTTACACTTAAATATTTACGGGTACTTACGTATTGAGATATTATTTATTAACCCATTACCACACTAGAGGTCGGTAATATAGCGCTGATCGCTTTGAAATTTTCTATGAAGTTCTAGGTATGGTCAAGGACAACGCTTATAATTTTCGGTGATAATCAGATAATAATTTTGGGATGAAGTAGACCGAAAACTTATTTTTTGGGTGTTTTTTTTTCGAGCCGATCTAATAGGCCACAATTGAAAGCCCAACATCACAACATAACCCAAGGTAAAGAGAATCTGGCCAAGTACAGCCCTCGTCTACAGAATATTAGAAATATTTGTTGACATCTAGTCGGTCAAGAGGGTGCAAATATCGCGACATATTGCCCAAGCTCAGAATATATAACCACTGAAAGTTAGATTTTCGTGGAAGTTGTGTAGGTAGGGTAGGGTAGAGGTCGGAAATATAGCGCTGATCGCTTTGAAATTTTCTATGAAGTTCCAGGTATGGTCAAGGACAACACTTATAATTTTCGGTGATGATCAGATAATAATTTTGGAATGAAGTGAACCGAAAACTTATTTTTTGGGGTTTTTTTTCGAGCCGATCTATAGGCCACAATTGAAAGCCCAACATCACAACATAACCCAAGGTAAAGAGAATCTGGCCAAGTACAGCCCTCGTCTACAGAATATTAGAAATATTTGTTGACATCTAGTCGGTCAAGAGGGTGCAAATATCGCGAAATATTACCCAAGCTCAGAATATATAACCACAGAAAGTTAGATTTTCGTGGAAGTTGTGTAGGGTATCATATGGTCGGCAACGTCCGACTATACTGCTCCGTTCATTGGTTTAAAAATATATTCTACATAGGTGTGTATTTCCAAAAATATATTTAGGGCTATCTTGAGCTCAGCTTGAGCTATATAGGGTTGGATTTTTTATGAGATTTAGCGCTATACCACAAAAACATTGGTGTGGATTTTTAAAGAATACCTTGTGGGTCATTACAATTCCATCGGTTTGGATTAAAAAAGATTAACAGGTGGGTAGACTTGTTTACTCTGAAGATCTTTTCTATATAAAAAAACACCTCAGAAGGGACTTAGAAGCATTTTTCTATAGAAAATCCCACCTCGGGGTGATCTGCGGAATTTTTTCAATAGAAAGGAGATATCCCAACGCAGCGTGATATATTTTTTTCATAGAAAAAAGGTAAATCATCGAAGCTTGAGGTTTTTTTTAAGATTAATACATCTCAGAGGTTTCTGATGATATTTTAATTAGAACAAAATTATTTTTCTATAGAAAACAAAATTGTCCTATTTTTTATTTTCTATATAAAAAAATAATTATAGAAAAACTCTCAAGGATTTTTCCTACAGAAAAGCGTATTTTTTATTAGTGTGTGTGTTTTTTTTATCGCTAACCTATATTGACACTCTGCAGTTAGTTGACCTATAAACTCGTCAATCATTGCTTTATTTTCCGGCCACAAACCACAACTGAACTACATAAATCATACTTTGTAATACAAATCGGCTCAGACATTTAAGACCGAAAGGAAAGTACGTTGGCAAACAAAATGGAATGGCAGACAGGTAATACTCAGAAATGCATACAGCTATGGTTGAGAAAATAGCACATCATTTTAATGATACCCACAGTCAGACTCCATTAATATCAACTATTCATGAAACAGCTTGATTGAATGGTGTTATTAAAAAAGCCAAAATCACATCCACTGCTATTTTTTTACACACAACTGTCTCTATGCCATAGAAATTATAGGGGCATTTAAACTCTTTCTTTTTGTGGGTGTATGTGTAGAAATACTTAGTGTCAACATTGTCATAAATGATAACTGAACTCCACATTTTATGGCACATTAAGTATGAATACCTTTCATACTTAGGACCTACCTGCCGCCCCTCCTATCTACCGGCTCACTTAACTATCTACTCATCCGGGCAGCTAGGCATTCATTCAGTCAGTCATACAGCTAGCTAGCAACTCATTTAGACAACAGCATTCGAAAATAATGAATGAATGAAAAAAGAATTGCAGAGGTCCACAAAACGGCACTACTATTGTACCGTCATGCGGTTCCAGTCTTTGCCAACCATAAACGATGACATTAAAATGTTTCAACAGCAACAAAAAACGAGAGAAGAAGGCTTAAAAACTTGTGTTTGTTGAAATCTGATTGAGTGGTGGGATCTTTGTCCCACAGACTCCCCCGGGCTCAGGCTCTGTGTATGATGCCCTCTGAAGCTCCACACACACACACAGTTGGTTATGGTGACCCCCTTTCGAGAGGAATTTACAAGTCCTTAACTTCAAATAAACAACAGCAACAACAACAAAACATAGGTTTTTGTAGTCACATCAAAAGTTTTGAAGTAGTGTGACTGCGCCCGCAAAAGTGCCGAGGATGAAGTACCCACTTACTCATTCCGTTAAATATCTCTCGCATGTCAAGAGAATTTACATTTTTTCTCGTCCCCATCATCGCCATCGTCGTAAAGTTTGTTTTGACGGAAATGTCCTAAAAATGTGACAAGAAATTTCGTGTAATGTCTGCGGAGGGGGAGAAGGGTTGTGCAGATTGATTTTGTGTGATAACCGATTTGAATAGATTTAATTGAGAATCCTTCTCGCTTGAGGTTTTTTTTTCTATGGAAAAAATCCTGCTGGCTCGCCTGAAGTCTTTCTCTAAAGAAAAAATTGAGAGGTCTCCTGAGGACTTCTTTTTCTGTAGAAAAAAATGCATCATGTCCACTGAGGACTTCCTCAGGTCTTCAGGAATTCCCAAGTCCTCAGGTCCCCTGAGGATTCATAAGAGAAAATCCAACAGACTCGCATAGATTATTCTCTGTCCTCCTCCATAGATCCTCTGAAAACTTTTCTATAGAAAAAAAATTCTCCTGCCCCCTGAGGACTTCTTTTTCTATAGAAAAAATTCTCCTGCCCCCTGAGGACTTTTTTATCTATAGAAATATTTGTTGACATCTTGTCGGTCAAGAGGGTGCAAATATCGCAAAATATTACCCAAGCTCAGAATATAAAACCACAGAAGGTTAGATTTTCGTGGAAGTTGTGTAGGGTATCATATGATCGGCCCCATCCGACTATACTGCTCCGCTCACTGTTTTAAAAATATATTCTACAAAGGGGTGTATTTCCAAAAATATATTTAGGGCTATCTTGAGCTCAGCTTGAGCTGTATAGGGTTGGATTTTTTATGAGATTTAGCGCTGCTATACCACAACAACATTTGTGTGGATTTTTAAAGAATACCTTGCGGGTCTTCAGGACTTCCAAAGTCCTCAGGTTCCCTGAGGATTCATAACAATAATCCAACAGTGTCGCATAGATTATTCTCTGTCCTCATGACTTCTTTTTCTTTAGGAAAAAAATTCTCAGATCCTCTGAAAACTTCTTTTTCTATAGAAAAAAATTCTCCTGCCCCATTGAGGACTTCTTTTTCTATAGAAAAAAATTCCTCTGGTACCCTGAAGATTTCTATTTCTATAGAAAAATTTTCACAGGTCCTCTGAAAACTTATTTTTCTATAGAAAAAAATTCTTCTGCACACTGAGGACTTGTTTTTCTATAGAAAAAAATCCTCAGGTACCCTGATTATTTCTATTTCTATAGAAATTTTTTCTGAAAAAAAAATTGTTATTCTATAATAAAAATATTCAGACCCAACAGAGGTATATATTTTCTATAGGAAAAATTCGTAGGACCACCATTAGATATTATTTCTTATACAAAAAATCCTCATTCGTCTCAGAGGTACTTTTTATCTATAAAAAATTCCTGGGAACCATTTTCTATACAAAAAAAATTCCTCAGATCCTCTATAGAAAAAAATTCTCCTACCCCCTGAGGACTTCTTCTATACAAAAAAAATCCTCAGGTACCCTGAAGATTTCTATTTCTATAGAAAAATTTTCTCAGGTCCTCTGAAAACTTATTTTTCTATAGAAAAAAATTCTTCTGCACACTGAGGACTTGTTTTTCTATAGAAAAAAAAAATTCCTCAGGTACCCTGATTATTTCTATTTCTATAGAAAATTTTTCTCAAAAAAAAATTTGTTATTCTATAATATAAAATCTTCAGACCCAACAGAGGTATATTTTTTCTGTAGGAAAAAATCGTCAGACCACCATTAGATATTATTTCCTATACAAAAAAATCCTCATTCGTCTCAGAGGTACTTTTTATCTATAAAAAATTCCTGGGAACCATCTGAGGACATCTTTTTCTATAGAAAAAAATTCCTCAGATCGTTTGGAAACTTCTTTTTCTATAGAAAAAATATCTCTATAGAAAAAAATCCTCTGACCTCTCAGAGGTAATTTTTTCAGAGAAGTGTCTTCTTCTATAGAATAAATCCCGCATCCAAAAAAGAGCAGCAATCAAATATAATTCTATTTTTGGCCTTATAATAAAGAAGGCAATTCGGAGGATTAGTACAGTTACGGAAATGTCAGTACTTCAGGACACAAGAAATGAGAAGTATCCTCAGGGACTTGAGGATATTTTTCTATAGAAAAATGTGTCCTCAGGTACCAGAGGATTTTTTTTGTATAAAAAAGTATCCTCAGGGACATCAGGATATTTTCTATAGAAAAAAGTAGTCCTCAAGGGACCTGAGGAATTTTTTTCTGGGATCTTTTTTCTATAGAAAAAAATCCTCTAACCTCTCTGGGGTAATTTTTTCCGAGAGGTGTCTTCTTCTATAGAATAAATCCCCCAAAAACACATTTGAGGTCTCTTTTCTCAATAGAATAATATTTATTATTTAAACTTATATTCCTCTTCTAAAAAGCAGCCTTACCACCACTCTCCATCCCATTCAATTACCCCAACTTCTGCAATCAAATTAAAAACGGAACTTTCAATAATTGTTATCTTATAAATGACACCAATTCTCTGTCACATAAGCTCCGTTCGCTTTATTCATAACTTCGAAATTAGTTTTGACTGCACAATCCCACAATATCAGGACTAAGTGGTTTAAAGGCTAGGCAGAACATAGCTGAACAGGATAAAAGTCATCAAGACCATTAATTTCCAAGTCTGTTTGTTCGAATGGTTGGATGAATAGATAAAACAGTGTTTGTTATCCGTCCTACAACCCATTCAAGCTAAAAACTCCAAAAGTTAGTCCTCCGTTTTGTTGAATAGTTTATAATCCAATTAGTGGCTTCCGTTTACTTGAAGAGAGGAAGAGCTGGAGCTAAGAGGACGACCATTGTGTTGGTGACAATGCCGAATGTCACATTCGTGAAGAGAACGTACGTGTGTGTTTGTCAAACAATATCAACAACAGCAAAGGGTAGGAGTACCAATTTGTGTTGTTGTTTACAATCTGTACAAAAGTCTCGAGTTGTTGTTGTGTTTTCTCACCAGGATTCTAAGGATTTGTTTGTTAGCAGCATAGAAACTAATAATACTGCTCGTGGTGGTATCACCACACAATAGCTGCAGAATTACGACGAACAATTCAACAGCATCCAAAAAAAGAGCAGCAATCAAATAAAATTCTATTTTGATGCGATCCTAATGCTATGGAGCATGACAATGTTTGCAGCAATCAAGGCTGCCTTCTTTGGCCTTATAATATTAATAAAATTTGTAACTTTCGATAACATAAAGAAGGCAATTCGGAGGATTAGTACAGTTACGAAAATGTCAGTTCTTCAGGACACAAGAAAATTTAATTTTAAGAATGAGAAAATAAACTGCGAAGTATCCTCAGGGACCTGAGGATTTTTTCTATAGAAAAAAGTAGTCCTCAGGGGACCTGAGGAATTTTTTATATAAAACAGTATCCACAGGGACCTGAAGAACTTTTTGCTGTAGTGTCCTCAGGGACCTAAAGAATTTTTTTTCTATAGAAAAAAGTAGTGCTCAGGGGACCAGAGGTTTTTTTTTTCTATTGAGAAAAAAGTCTCCTCAGGGACCTGAGGAATTTTTTGCTTTAGAAAAAGTTTTTCTATAGAAAAAAATCTCCTCAAGAACCTGAGGAATTTTTTTCTATAGAAAAAAAGTCTCCTCAAGGACTTGAGGTTTTTTTCTATAGAAAAAAGTAGTGCTCAGGGGACCTGAGGTTTTTTTTTCTATTGAGAAAAAAGACTCCTCAAGGACCTGAGGTTTTTTTTTCTATAGAAAAAAGTAGTCCTCAGGGGACCTGAGGATTTTTTTCTATAGAAAAAAAGTAGTCCTCAGTGGACCTGAGGATTTTTTTCTATAGAAAAAAGTAGTCCTCAGGGGACCTGAGGATTTTTTTCTATAGAAAAAAGTAGTCCTCAGGGGACTTGAGGAGACTTTTTTCTATAGAAATAATGAATTTCTACATGAGGAATTTTTTTTTCTATAGAAAAAAGTAGTCCTCAGGGGACCTGAGGATTTTTTTTTCTATAGAAAAAAGTAGTCCTCAGGGGACCTGAGGATTTTTTTCTATAGAAAAAAGTAGTCCTCAGGGGACCTGAGGAATTTTTTTTTCTATAGAAAAAAATAGTCCTCAGATACCTTAGGAATTTTTTCTATAGAACAAAAGTGGTTCTTGGAATACCTGAGGATTTTTTTTTTCTATAAAAAAGTGTCCCAAAGGACCTGAGGGTTTTTTCTGTAGAAAATCGTGTGCTCAGAAAAAATGTCCTCAGGGATCTGCGGGAATTGTTTTATATAGAAAAAAGTGTCCAAGTGTCCTTTCTATAAAAATTCTGTACAGAAAAGTGTACTCAGGGACCTCATCATTTCTTCCTTAAACAAAAAAGTATCCTCAGGGACCTGGGGATGTTTTCCTTTAGAAAAGAATTATTGTTAGGGACCTGAGGATATTTTATATACAAAAAAGTATACTCAGGGACCTGAGAATTTCATTCCTATAGCAAAAAATGTCCTCTGGTGCCATATAATTTTTTCCTATCGGAATTGCTACAAAAAATCTCTCTTCTGCTTCACTAAATACTGTTCACACCAATCAATAAAATCCGACAAAAACGAACAGTCATTCGCAAATAAAGCCATTCACCATTCACAGACCAAAACGAAAACTGTTATCGAATACCGACACTCGAAGCGGGCAACAAAAAACCGCACATCACTTCACAGAAATGCATCCATTTAGCACTCCAAGCAATTATGATGGCTGCCTGCCATCGAACGGCGTGGTAGCTAAAAATAGCGCCTGCCAAGAACGAAGGTTCAACACCACAACCACCACCACCTCTGTAGCAATTTGGACTGGGTCAGGACAAAAAATGTTGCCGCGACACAATAGGAAGAGAAATGAATGTGCCACGCCATGAACTGGATGAATGAAAGAATTGGTGGAAGACGAATGCGGACAGATTAAGAAACAGCCAAATAACAACACCAGTCGTTAGTCGTAATTCCTAGAAGTGTGGTGTCAGTTGTTGTTCTTGTTGTTGTTCTAATGCAATCCGAATTTTAGCAAAAGATAAATTGAAAGCAGAAATAATGGTTGATGCCATTCCAGAGAAGAGAAAAAAGGACAACTCTGAAATGCTGGAGTATTTCCGAGCCAAATGAAATAGGGGGACTTTAAAAGACAAATGTAAAGGGGAACACAAAGTGCAAATTGCAAAAACAAATATTCAAGCTTTTACAAATACATCCTGACAAGAATTTTTTTAGGTTACAAAAAGGATGAATGGGTTGTTCATTCAAAGAAAAGAAAAACAAAAATAAAACTTGGCAACCATCCTCTATATTTAGTTACGTGACACAAAAGCCATGGACAAACAGAGGCTGGGTAAACCAACAACAACATGAATGGCTACAACTATAAACTGAATTTACCTCCACTTTCAATGGAACGAGTAACAGTATCAGTGTCAGGTCTTTTTGTGAAATGAGGAAGGTCTATGACCGTTTGGTTTACGCCCATATTGTGTTCTCTATGGGTGGTATTTCATGCTAATGGGGACTTTTTGTGCATTTTTTCTATAGAAAAAAGACACCTCAGGGACCTGAGGAATTTTTTTCTATAGGAAAAAGACACCTCAGGGACCTGAGGAATTTTTTTCTATAGAAAAAAGACACCTCAGGGACCTGAGGAATTTTTTTCTATAGAAAAAAGACACCTCAGGGACCTGAGGAATTTTTTTCTATAGAAAAAAGACACCTCAGGGACCTGAGGAATTTTTTTCTATAGAAAAAAGACACCTCAGGGACCTGAGGAATTTTTTTCTATAGAAAAAAGACACCTCAGGGACCTGAGGAATTTTTTTCTATAGAAAAAAGACACCTCAGGGACCTGAGGAATTTTTTTTATAGAAAAAAGACACCTCAGGGACCTGAGGAATTTTTTTCTATAGAAAAAAGACACCTCAGGGACCTGAGGAATTTTTTTCTATAGAAAGAGACCTCAGGGACCTGAGGATTTTTTTCCTATAGAAAAAAGACACCTCTGGGACCTGTGGAATTTTTTCCTACAGAAAAAGGACACCTCAGGGACCTGTGGAATTTTTTCTATAGAAAAAAGACACCTCAGGGACCTGAGGAATTTTTTTATAGAAAAAAGAAATCTCAGGGACCTGAATAATTTTTTTTCTATAGAAAAAAGACACCTCAGGGACCTGAGGAATTTTTTTCTATAGAAAAAAGACACCTCAGGGACCTGAGGAATTTTTTTCTATAGAAAAAAAGACACCTCAGGGACCTGAGGAATTTTTTTCTATAGAAAAAAGACACCTCAGGGACCTGAGGAATTTTTTTCTATAGAAAAAAGACACCTCAGGGACCTGAGGAATTTTTTTCTATAGAAAAAAGACACCTCAGGGACCTGAGGAATTTTTTTCTATAGAAAAAAGACACCTCAGGGGACCTGAGCGAATTTTTTTCTATAGAAAAAAGACACCTCAGGGTCTATAGAAAAAAGACACCTCAGGGACCTGAGGAATTTTTTCTATAGAATTTTTTTCTATAGAAAAAAGACACCTCAGGAACCTGCGGATTTTTCTATAAAAAAATACATCTCAGGTACCTGAGGAATTTTTTTCTATAGAAAAAATAGAAAAAAGACACCTCAGGGACCTGAGCGAATTTTTTTCTATAGAAAAAAGACACCTCAGGGACCTGAGCGAATTTTTTTCTATAGAAAAAAGACACCTCAGGGACCTTAGCGAATTTTTTTCTGTAGAAAAAAGACACCTCAGGTGTCTGAGGAATTTTTTTCTGTAGGA
Source organism: Musca vetustissima (assembly GCF_032173495.1). Classification (NCBI taxonomy): domain Eukaryota; kingdom Metazoa; phylum Arthropoda; class Insecta; order Diptera; family Muscidae; genus Musca; species Musca vetustissima. The sequence continues at coordinate 30,690 of NW_026882699.1, forward strand.
AAAAGACATCTCAGGGGCCTAAGGATTTTTTTTCTATAAAAAAGTCATCAGTGACCTGAAGACACTCAGCTTCCAAAGGAGTGGGAATATTGAAAATCTTTTTATTTTAAATATTCCACAATAATAATTTAATACCCAGGCCAGACATAAAAGGTAATGCAGGGTCAGCCGTTCATTCATAAATAACAATTTCGGATTTTTGTTTCTGTTTTTTTCGAACTTCCAGCCAAGTTAACGAACTTGTAAATATTCCTTAATGGTGGCAAAGACGGCTCTGCCGTGCTGGGCAGAGCCAAGAGGAACAATGTTTGCGGCATAACAGTTCGTTTTTTTATTTGAAACTTATTTTTGTTGTCTGCTGCTGCTTCTTCTTCTTCTTCTTTTGGCAATAAATCACAGAGGCAATGAAAAAAGGCAAGAAGTATCTTTTAATTATGTGGCAAGAAGATGAGGACGTGGTGAAGTCTAAGAAGTTGTTGGTTTTCAAGAACCCGCAGAAGTTTAGTTGGAGTTGTTTGAAAGTGGATGAATATTCATTTCTTTGGGAGGAAAATATCTTCAATAGATTTTAAAGGCCTATAAGGCTTGATGAGTAAATAAAGTATGGAATACCGGAGCGTAGCTGGTTGCTGCCCCAGGAGGGTATTTCTCTACTATTCCATTTAGCCCTTTTGAAAGGCTGCATAAATAAAATCGTGACTGAGCGGTTGTCCTAAATAAAACAGAAGTCTGCCACCTCAAGCTGCAGTTGGTGGCATCTACTGATTACATCCTGAAAAAACAAAATTATTTTTCCTTCTTTACCCAGGATTGCAAAAGTTTGTTTTATTTTCTGATGTTGAAAGCAACAAAAAAATCATTTTTTCTGGCTACCGAAAAAAACACTCCTGCTAAATTATGCAGGACTTGCATGAAAGCATGCAAGACCAACAGAAAAAAATCCCTTCCTTATTTTCTTGGCCATTTTCCAAAAACCATGATCACATTAAAGTTAAAAGGAAACCAACGAACGGAATAAATTTCTTTGCTGCTCTTCTTTGTCTTTTGGCTAGGAAATGAAAAGAAACAAAAAATCCGTTATCCTTTTTTTCCTTCGCCACAAATTTTCTTAGCAGCCTGGCATTAGTTTTCCATTAAAACATGTCCATGGTTCCAAATGAAGGGAACAAATTTTGTTTGTTTTGTTTGCGGGGGAAGGGGTTCCTAAGGGATCCATTGGAATTACTTGCCAATATGGGGAATGTATTTCAGTCGTGGTGGTAAATGCAAGGTGTGTGTGTGTGTGCGTTTTTTCTTCCGTTTTTTGTTTGTCTTTTTGGCAATCGGATGCTGTGTATGATGATATTACAAAGAAGGAACCATGGAAGGATAGTAATATTGTCATTACAATAAGTACTACAGTTGTCACACAAAACGGAGATCCTGTCAAAATAGGATACATACGTTCATTATCCTCAAGAGACACAAACATCGTTCCATTGAAGAACAAAAAAAGGTCTCAGCGAGTTTTGAGCAAGATTTTCTATACAAAAGACACCTAAGAGACCCGAGTTGTCACACAAAACGGAGATCATGTGAAAATAGGGTACAGACGTTCATTATCCTCAAGAGTCACAAACATTGTTACATTGAAAGAACAAAAAAAGGTCTCATCGAGGTCTTGGGAAGATTTTCTATACAAAAGACACCTAAGAGACCCGAGTATTTTTCTATATTTCAAAATAATCCTCATTGACCTGAGGAGGAGTCAAGAAGGCCTGATCACACCAAAAAAGCACTATGTAAGGTCTGAGGTATTTATCTTTAGATAGCAAAATGGAGAAAAAAACAGCCCTCTGAGTAAGACCCCAAAAAAGAATACACCTACGGATCTTTTCCATATAAAAAAATCCTCATTGAGGCACTAGGAATTCTGTCTATAAAAAAAAGTCCTCATCGAACTGATTATTTTGATCCTTTAGGGAAAAAGAGTCATGGGTGGCCTGTGGATTTTTTCGTCCTTTGAAATAAGGACCCTCGCTATCCTTATGAATGTTTTTCTATAGAAAAAAATTCTGTTGAAATGTTTCTTCTATAGAAAACGGCACATGTGGAAGGTCTGTGGATTTTTTTTTAGAACCAATGGATTTTTTCCTTTTAAAAATAGACCTCAGGGGGATAAGGACTATTTTTTTTATAGAAAGACAACATAAGGAATCAAATAATTCAACTCAACTGACCATTTAAAAAATCATCAGGGACTCTGAGGACTTTGTTCTATAGAGAGATAACTTGAGGCTATGTTAGCGATTTTTTCTATAGAAAATAATTTTTTAAGACCCACTTTCTATTAAAAAACCCTCAGGTGTCCCGAGGTGTATTTTCTTCTACAGGTAAACCTTTAACGGAAGAAAATCCTGGATTCTCAGAGGTGCATTTGTTATTAAAAAAAATCCTCAGAACCCTTGAGGTGCCGAATATCAATAAAAAAATATATCTCTCAGTTCTCAGATCTAAGAACCATTTTCTTCTCTGGAAAACAATTTTTGAGGGACATCTGAGGACTACTTATTTTCTATAGGTCTCCTGAGAATTATTTTTTTCCATAGGAAAAATTCCTCAGGTATCATGAGGTCTATTAAGGTCACCTGAGGACTACTTCTAGAAAAAATTGACCAGGCTCGCATGATAGCTAAAACTATTTAACCAAAAAGTTTTCCACATCCCCTAAAAATTGTAAAAAAGACACATTGAGCTGATAAAGGAAAGAGGTGAATTAATGGGGTCCGAAATGGTATCCCAAAATTTGTTTCTGTAGGAAAAAAGAGTCCTTTAAAATGATTAAGTAATTTTTTTCTATAAAAGAAATTCCTCAGAGGAAAAGTGTACTCAAGAAGGCATAACGAATATCTTCGATATATAAACCGAAACCTGAGAGAAACCCTGAGGAAGGGTTATTTAAAAAAATTGCCGCAAGGGGGGAGGAGATTTATGGAACATGTTCTATAGAAAACAGAAGATCTCAGAGATCCTCAGGAGCCATGCGAAGTTTTTTTCCTATATAAGAACTATGTTCATAGGGCCTTGAAGAATATTTCCCACGCTCCATGGCCTCAAGATGTGACTTGGCGAGATTTTTAAAATAAAATCAGTGAGCGGAGCAGTATATTCGGGCGGGGCCGACCATACGTTACCCTACACAACTACCACGGAACTCTAACTTTTTGTGGAAGTTTATTCCGAGCCTGGGCAATATTTCGTGATATTTGCCCCGACTTGCCTGATTAGAGGTCAACAGCACCTCTACCTTACACTGAAATATTTTCGGAATATTACTAATATTCAGTACAGCCCTTCTAATTACTTGCCCAGATTCCCTTTCGCCGTGGGTTAAGTTGTAATGTTCGGCTTATATTCGACTAGAAAACACACAAAAGAAATTAAGTTTTTAGTCCACTTCATCCCAAAATGTTATTCTGATCATCACCGAAAATTATAAGCGTTGTCCTTGACCATAATTGGAACTTCATGGAAAATTTCAAAGCGATCTGCGCTATAGTTCCACTCTCTAGAGTGATTATGGGTTACTAAATAATATACGAATACGGAGATACCTATAAATATGTAGGTGTAACTCCCACATCTGAGGACTTACAACAATGTAGTTTGTATTAATTTAAAGGTCAACCATTCCTCTTGGATATAATATATCGGGTCTATGTCCTTCAGGGGTAAATATATACGATGTTCGGGCCATTATTGCGGCCTCTGGAGGGATCATAAAAACCGACAAAAATTAAGTATTTGCTCCATTTCATTCCCTAAATATTAACCGATCTTTACCAAAAACAATAGGGGTCTTCATTGGCCAGAACCCATCTTATATGCAAAATTGCGTGAGGATTGGGACATAACTGTGGCCTGTATCGTGTTTACAAATTATAATGGACAGACCGACGGACACACATGTCTAGATCGACACAGCTAGTCGAGATATGACGATCGGTATACTTAAAGGTGGGTCTAGGACCAATATTTCGCGGCGTTACAAACTCTTGGGGCTGCACAAAGCTATAATACCCTGACAACATAGTTCTGTAGGGTATAAATAATCCTCATTGACCTGAGGAGGAGTCATGAAGTCCTGATCATATAAAAAATAGCACTATGTAAGATCTGAGGTATTTATCTTTAGATAGCAGATTGGAGAAAAAACAGTCCTCTGAGTAAGAACCCAACCCAAAGATAGTGAGGGAAGAAGAGCGGAAGAGAGGTTATTTTAGCCATGTAAAATTTTTGACAAAGCCTAGGATCTGATATGGGTCTATTATGGAGAAGATGTCGAGATTATCAATTTCATATCTTCCAAACTGTTTATGTCTTCTGCTAATCAGCGATGGACACTTACAGAGGATGTGTTCAATTGTTTCCAGTTTCCAGTTCAGTAATCATCTCCACTGGAGTCCCACTTCGAAGTGAGATATCTAATTTTGCAGTGACCTATTATGATCCCCACAACGATTTTGATCTCCCTCTTATTGTGTGTCAGCAGCGAAGAAGTTCTTTTACGAGAAAATTCAGGCCAGATAGATTTTGAAATTCTGCAAACAGGATCCCTTAGCCATCTGTTACCGACTGCCTCGCAGTGGAACGCATGGATTCTGCCAATGAAATAGCCGATGGGAGGTTTCACAGATCTTTCAATGAGACGATTGGACGACTGTGAGCCCCCTCGAGCAAGCTCGTCGGCAATCTCACTTTCTAGGAAAAATACAACTCAGGTCCCCTGAGTTGTATTTTTTCTATAGAAAAACCCTTTCTCAAGCCCACCTGTAACAGAAGAAAATCCTAGGTTCTCCGACGTGGATTTTTTATAACAAAAAATCCTCAGGACCCTTGAGATATCGAATATCAATAAACAATACTTCTCAGGTCATCTAAGGACTATTTTCTTCTATAGCAAATAATTTTTGAGGACATCCCTTGAGTTGTATTTTTTATATAGAAAGAAACCCTTTTCTCAAGCCCACCTCTAACAGAAGAAAATCCTGGGTTCTCCGACGTGGATTTTTTGTAAAAAAATCCTCAGGACCCTTGAGATATCGAATATCAATAAACAACATTTCCCAGGTCATCTAAGGACTATTTTCTTCTATAGAAAACAATTTTTGAGGACATCTGAGGACTATTTTTCTATAGGAAAAATACTTTAGGTCTCCTGAGAAATATTTTTTTCTATAGGAAAAATTCCTCAGGTATCATGAGGACAATTAAGGCCACCTGAAGACCACATTTATAGAAAAAATCATCAGGCTCCCATCAGAACTAATTTTTTCTAATGAAAAAATTTGGCAAATCCCCTAAAGATTTTTTGGTACAAAAAAAAGGATAAAGGAAAGGAAAAAAGTGGGGTCCGAAATGGCATCCCAAGGTTTTTTTTCTGTAGGAAAAAAGAGCCCTTGAAGATAATAGAGTACTTTTTTCTATTGAAGATATTCCTCAGACTAAAAGTGAACTCATGAAGGCTTAAGGAATATTTCCGAAACCTGAGAGAGCTCTAAGGAAGCTTTATTCCAAAAAAATTTGCATCAAGGGCGGGAAAAGACTTATGGAATTTGTTCCATAGAAAACAGAGGTCCTCAGGAGCCTTGTAAAGTTTTTCCTATACAAAAACTATGTCCTTTGGGAATTCAGGAATTTTTTCCATGCTCAATGGCCTCAAGATGTGACTTGGCGAGTTTAAGAAAAATACTGTAAATACTTTTTGTATAGAAAAACGAATTTTTGGGATACTGACGTTTTATTTCTACAGAGAAAAGTCCTCAAGAAGATCTGACATTTCAAGAACATGAGTAATTTTTTTATATAAAAATCGGAAGACATATGAAATTTTTAATAAAAAGGATATCTCAGCGATACACCACAGATCTCTGAGGTATAATTTTTGTCTAAATTCATAAGTCCTACATAGAAATCGGAAGACCTATGATTTTTTTTTTATAAAAAGGATATCTCAGAGAGCTCTGTTGAATTTTTTTCATGGAAAAAATATCCTCAGGTCCATTGAACATGAGTAATTTGTTATATAAAAATCGGAAGTCATATGAAATTTTTAATAAAAAGTATATCCCAGAGACGCACCACAGATTTTTGAGGTAACCTTTTTGTCTAAATTCATATGTCCTCCATAGAAATCGGAAGACCTATGATTTTTTTTATAAAAATTAAATTTTTTCCATGGAAAAAATATCCTCAGGTCCACTGAACTGACATTTTAAAAAAATTTTTCTGCAGAAAAAATCCTAAGGACTAATTTTTTGTATAAACAGGATTCCATAGATCTGCTGATGTGCCCTTTTTACATTGGAAAAAATACTGAGGACCAGTGCATTTTTCCTACTCCTGAGGACTACAATTTTCAATCGGAAAATTTAGAAAAAATAATTGTCAGAATCATCTGAGGACTAAAAACGACATCTCGAAGAGAGTTGATAAAGGAACGAAGGATTTTAGTGGGGACCTAAATTCAATAAAAAAAACCCTATAATTCTCTAAGGACAACTTTCTTGTATATACAAGATTCTACAGACCACTAAGGTATCCAGAGGACACTTTTTTTTATAAAAATACTCTTTAAAAAAATGTTATACCCTCAGACGCCTTCTTCAATAGAAGAAAGCTTGCAGGTCGACGGATAAAATTTGCAGTTCGCTGCGTATAAGTAAAATTTTTACAGAACAAAATCTACAGGAAACACTAAGGTCTTTTTTTAATGGAAAAAATTCTAAAATTTTTATAAAAATATATAGAAAAAAAACCTCGAAAAGGTAATGCGGATTTTATTAAAAAAAAAAAAAAAAACAATTTGTCTTCAAAGGCCTTATGAAGTTCTCTGTTAGACGGAATGTTATTTTTCTGGGTCATGAGCATATTTATAGAAAATATAATTCCCAGTGTCCTGAGATTTTTTTTAAATAAAAAATATGGACCTTCTTGGTAGTCTTCTTCTTCTTATCCCATATTTAATTCTATAAGAAAATAATATATTTTTTATTTTTGTTGTACTCACCTGCACTTGAAATATTGTCACCGTATCGTCCAACATTTGTATTCGCACTGTCAATTTTTTACCACCCCGATGACGGGGTGTCGATGGGGTACCATCAACACCAGATGGTGTGCTCAATGAATGTTTCATATTGGAGCCGACCATGTAGCATTCATCTGTGTTGCGGCCGCCGCCGCCACCACCACTACTGCGACCCAAATCAGCAGCACCGCCGCCGCCACCACCCACTTTCGACCTCTCGACCAGAGACATTTTGTACAACAATTTGTATGATTTGTTGTTGGCAAATCGAAGGAACAAATAAAGGACAACAACAATAACAACGACGACAAAAATAAAATCGAAGACGTTGACAGTGAAGAAGATATTGGAGGTGCTGGTTCCGCTGGTTGTGATGTGGGAGGTCTATGTGCAGGGAAAGGTTGTTGTTATTCAGCTTCTTCGAGGAAGTCGTGCTTTGGAACTTATAGTCTAAGTTTCGTGAACACAATTTTTCTTTGGGATTAGGGCCGGTGAAAGGATATATTTTTTTTTTAGTTTCGAAACAATTTTTTGGAAATTTTGAAAAAATTAAAAGTCTCAAAATTCGGAATGTCTTTTTTTTTCTTGTTGTTGCTACATTTAAATGGATTTTAAGGGGTAGGGTGCAACAGAAAATAAAAGCTTTAATGGGGAGACCACAACAATCTCTCTCTCTCTCTCTCTCTCGAAAATTATCTCTCTATGTAGATGACACGTGGTTGTTGTTGCTGTTGGTTCTGATGTTGTTGTTTGATTTCATAGCCGGAAAAACAAACAATCGAAATCGAAGAAAATTAAAATGTTTGGAGGTGTAAAGAGGGGCTGTGCTCTACAAATGTTGGTCTACAACATGAATCCAACGGCAATTAGAGAGGTGTGGATTGTTGCAGGGTTTAAAACTCGAAGCAATTTGTTGTTCCTCAACTTGTCCCCTTTTTTCTCTTCTTCTTCTTCTTCAACTAAGTCGTGGTGTGTAGTTCTCAAGTGTCTGTTTGCAACAGCAGCAGCCGCCAGTAGTGGTTGGTAGGCGTTTAATTTTCTGGGTTGCTTCTTCCGACAACTTCTTGAGAAGATGATGCTGCTTTACTGGTGTTGGCTGGTTTCTTGTCTGGGTGGGGTAAGGGTGGATGTAACTTTGTGTGTGGGTGTAAATCTTAGATTTCTCGAAATGCAATTCAGTTTCAGATTCGTTCGATTCGTGTTAAAATGGTGTTGTTGTTTTTTTTCTTTTGTTGTTGTTGGTTTTCTTCTTAAGCAGTCTTGGTCCGGTTCTTTTGTTTTGTTTATTTTGTTTTTTTTTTAATATTCTCTTAAGAATTTCACTCGATCCAGATTTCTTGATGTTTGTTGGATTGGTTTTTAAAATGCAAACGTTGTACTTGTTGTTGTTGTTGCGGATTGTAATGCAGCTGCTGTAGTTGTTGGTCAGTAAATATTTGCTTTCGTTTCGTAGCTTGTTGTAATTTTTTATCGGATCGAAGAAGAAAACTCCACATCTCGTCGATGTCGTAAAAAGTTGAATAGGATTGGTTGGTTGTTATTTGGAACGGGTGGAGTTGTTGGCTAAAGTTTCCATTAAAATCTGTAAAAAACCAGAAGAAGAACATATATGGGTTAAATTTTTTCTAAATATGTAAGAAGGATTTAAAAGAAAAGTTATTTAATAGGAACTGTGATAGCCTGAGCGGAATGATCTTAGGAAATCTGAAAATATTGAAAAAATCTTCTTTAAAAAATCCACGCCTTGTTTCCTGCTTGAAAAAATCTTCTTTAAAAAATCCACGCCTTGTTTGCTACTTGAAAAAATCTTCTTTAAAAATCCACGCCTTTGGTATTCCTTGGACAAAATATTCTTTAAAAAATCTACGCCTTTGGTAGACCATGAACAAATCTTCTTTAAAAACTCCACTCCTTTGGTAGACCTTGGAAAAAATATTCTTTAAAAAATCCACGCCTTTGGTAGACCTTGGAAAAAATATTCTTTAAAAAATCCACGCCTTTTGTAGACCTTGGAAAAAATATTCTTTAAAAAAAAAATCACGGCTTTGGTAGACCTTGGAAAAAATATTCTTTAAAAAATCTACGCCTTTAGTAGACCTTGGAAAAAATATTCTTTATAAAATCCACGCCTTTGGTAGACCATGAAAAAATATTCTTTATAAAATCCACGCCTTTGGTAGACCATGAAAAAATATTCTTTAAAAAATCCACGCCTTTGGTAGACCACGAACAAATATTCTTTAAAAAATCCACGCCTTTGGTAGACCCTTGAAAAAATATTCTTTAAAAAATCCACGCCTTTGGTAGACCCTTGAAAAAATATTCTTTAAAAAATCCACGCCATTGGTAGACCCTTGAAAAAATATTCTTTAAAAAATCCACGCCTTTGGTAGACCTTGGAAAAAATATTCTTTAAAAAATCCACGCCTTTGGTAGAACTTGGAAAAAATATGCTTTAAAAAATCCACGCCTTGTTTGCTACTTGAAAAAATCTTCTTTAAAAAATCCACGCCTTGTTTGCTACTTGAAAAAAATCTTCTTTAAAAAATCCACGCCTTGTTTGCTACTTGAAAAAATCTTCTTTAAAAAATCCACGCCTTGTTTGCTACTTGAAAAAATCTTCTTTAAAAAATCCACGCCTTGTTTGCTACTTGAAAAAATCTTCTTTAAAAAATCCACGCCTTGTTTGCTACTTGAAAAAATCTTCTTTAAAAAATCCACGCCTTGTTTGCTACTTGAAAAAATCTTCTTTAAAAAATCCACGCCTTGTTTGCTACTTGAAAAAATCTTCTTTAAAAAATCCACGCCTTGTTTGCTACTTGAAAAAATCTTCTTTAAAAAATCCACGCCTTGTTTGCTACTTGAAAAAATCTTCTTTAAAAAATCCACGCCTTGTTTGCTACTTGAAAAAATCTTCTTTAAAAAATCCACGCCTTGTTTGCTACTTGAAAAAATCTTCTTTAAAAAATCCACGGCTTGTTTGCTACTTGAAAAAATCTTCTTTAAAAAATCCACGCCTTGTTTGCTACTTGAAAAAATCTTCTTTAAAAAATCCACGCCTTGTTTGCTACTTGAAAAAATCTTCTTTAAAAAATCCACGCCTTGTTTGCTACTTGAAAAAATCTTCTTTAAAAAATCCACGCCTTGTTTGCTACTTGAAAAAATCTTCTTTAAAAAATCCACGCCTTGTTTGCTACTTGAAAAAATCTTCTTTAAAAAATCCACGCCTTGTTTGCTACTTGAAAAAATCTTCTTTAAAAAATCCACGCCTTGTTTGCTACTTGAAAAAATCTTCTTTAAAAAATCCACGCCTTGTTTGCTACTTGAAAAAATCTTCTTTAAAAAATCCACGCCTTGTTTGCTACTTGAAAAAATCTTCTTTAAAAAATCCACGCCTTGTTTGCTACTTGAAAAAATCTTCTTTAAAAAATCCACGCCTTGTTTGCTACTTGAAAAAATCTTCTTTAAAAAATCCACGCCTTGTTTGCTACTTGAAAAAATCTTCTTTAAAAAATCCACGCCTTGTTTGCTACTTGAAAAAATCTTCTTTAAAAAATCCACGCCTTGTTTGCTACTTGAAAAAATCTTCTTTAAAAAATCCACGCCTTGTTTGCTACTTGAAAAAATCTTCTTTAAAAAATCCACGCCTTGTTTGCTACTTGAAAAAATCTTCTTTAAAAAATCCACGCCTTTGGTAGACCTTGGAAAAAATTTTCTTTAAAAAATCCACGCCTTGTTTGCTACTTGAAAAAATCTTCTTTAAAAAATCCACGCCTTGTTTGCTACTTGAAAAAATCTTCTTTAAAAAATCCACGCCTTGTTTGCTACTTGAAAAAATCTTCTTTAAAAAATCCACGCCTTTGGTAGACCTTGGAAAAAATTTTCTTTAAAAAATCCACGCCTTTTGTAGACCATGAAAAAATATTCTTTAAAAAATCCACGCCTTTGGTAGACCTTGGAAAAATATTCTTTAAAAAATCCACGCCTTTGGTAGACCTTGGAAAAAATCTTCTTTAAAAAATCCACGCCTTTGGTAGACCTTGGAAAAAATCTTCTTTAAAAAATCCACGCCTTTGGTAGACCTTGGAAAAAATCTTCTTTAAAAAATCCACGCCTTTGGTAGACCTTGGAAAAAATATTCTTTATAAAATCCACGCCTTGTTCGGACCTTGGAAAAAATATTCTTTAAAAAATCCACGCCTTGTTTGCTACTTGAAAAAATCTTCTTTAAAAAATCCACGCCTTGTTTGCTACTTGAAAAAATCTTCTTTAAAAAATCCACGCCTTGTTTGCTACTTGAAAAAATCTTCTTTAAAAAATCCACGCCTTTGGTAGACCTTGGAAAAAATTTTCTTTAAAAAATCCACGCCTTGTTTGCTACTTGAAAAAATCTTCTTTAAAAAATCCACGCCTTGTTTGCTACTTGAAAAAATCTTCTTTAAAAAATCCACGCCTTGTTTGCTACTTGAAAAAATCTTCTTTAAAAAATCCACGCCTTTGGTAGACCTTGGAAAAAATTTTCTTTAAAAAATCCACGCCTTTTGTAGACCATGAAAAAATATTCTTTAAAAAATCCACGCCTTTGGTAGACCTTGGAAAAAATATTCTTTAAAAAATCCACGCCTTTGGTAGACCTTGGAAAAAATCTTCTTTAAAAAATCCACGCCTTTGGTAGACCTTGGAAAAAATCTTCTTTAAAAAATCCACGCCTTTGGTAGACCTTGGAAAAAATCTTCTTTAAAAAATCCACGCCTTTGGTAGACCTTGGAAAAAATATTCTTTAAAAAATCCACGCCTTTGGTAGACCTTGGAAAAATATTCTTTAAAAAAATTTAAGCCTTTGGTAGACCTTGGAAAAAATCTTCTTTAAAAAATCCACGCCTTTGGTAGAACTTGGAAAAAATATGCTTTAAAAAATCCACGCCTTTGGTAGACCATGAAAAAATATTCTTTATAAAATCCACGCCTTTGGTAGACCATGAAAAAATATTCTTTATAAAATCCACGCCTTTGGTGGACCTTGGAATAAATATTCTTTAAAAAATCCACGCCTTTGGTGGACCTTGGAAAAATATTCTTTAAAAAATCCACACCTTGTTCGGACCTTAAAAAAATATTCTTTAAAAAATCCACGCCTTTGGTAGACCTTGGAAAAAATATTCTTTAAAAAATCCACGCCTTTGGTAAAAAAAATTCTTGGAAAAAATATTCTTTAAAAATCTCATTCTGGAGCTCTGCTACAAAATTCAATTATGTTTCAAAAAAAATATTTTCACATTTTACAAATTTCCAATCTAACAAAGTTTGCAGTGCCAGTGTTTCTATTTAGTATTTGTGTCGTCTAAGCACAAACGATACGATAATATTTCATAATCTAAAATTTCATATTCTGCATAGCTGTAACTGACTTTAGATATTCTCAGCACCTCATCCATCCATCCATCATCAGCATCTACTATGTTCCGCAGATAATATTTTATTATTTTGCTTGGTTATGAGTTTTGTTCGCACAAGCCAGCCAGCCAGCCTGCATGGCTGCCTATGTAACGTGTTCTGTGTATGTTCTGACTTCGTCTTTGGAACATTAAATTATGAAAATATAAGTCAAAAAGTGAAGGTTATGCCAAAGAGTCAACGATAGAATTTGTTATGGTAATGGTAATAATACTGATGACGATGATGATGATGATGACGCTGACGATAACTGTGGCCTGACAGATGCCATTGATATTGGTCAGGGTTAGCTGAAAGCAATGGAGAGGGTAGATATAAAGCATGTTTTGAGTAAAGTAGATCTGTGGCGTATAATTAATGTCGTTACTTATACGCATTGGCATACACGTTTTAATAAATCAAATTTTATGTTAATAGATGCTCAAATGAAGGGTGTTTTTTTTAAATATTTTTTGAGCAACCAACAGGAGCTTGGATTTCTTAAAAATATTTTTTCAACAGGCAAGTGAGGTACTTTATTAGGAAACACACTCTCATAGAATATTTAAATTAAAAAAATATTCGTAACATATAAGTAACGTCGTTAGTCATACGCACCAAAGGTAATCGGGAACATGCATTAAAAAAAATATTAAACATCGTTTGTCAAATCGTGGACCTATAAATAGTGGCTTATTTAAAGAAAATGTTTCAATACCGAACGGAAATGTCCAAATTTTATAGGATAATTTTTCAATGGATTTTAGAAATTATTTTTTTTAATAAACAATAGATGAATAGTTATTGTAAGGAGACAGGATTCCTTTTCGCTTTGTATATATTCTATAAAAGTGATATCTGTGGAAAATAGTCTCTCAGAGAATTTTTAAATTGAAAATTTTAAAAAACGTATAAGTAACGTCGTTAGTCATACGCACGATAATACAAGGGTAATCAGGAACGTACATTAAAAAAATATTTAAAATCCGTTGTCAAGAAGAAAGAAAATTTTTCGCATACCGAACCTTTAAAGAGTATTTTTTTCAAGGTCCATCAAAAGCGAGGATTTAAAACAAATTAATAATACCCAAAATATTGATATTTATTTTAATGAGTCTGGCTTTCTATTCGTTTTATCTATGTTCCCTAAAAGTGATTTATCAGGAGAATAGTCTCTTAGAGAATAAATAAATTGGAAAAAAGTCCGTAACGTATAAGTAACGTCATTAGTCATACGCATCATAGTTCAAGGGTCATCAAAAGCATGGATTTTTAATGAATATATTTTCAAGGGACATACAAAGCGGGGCTTAACAAGAGTAGATTTAAAAAAAACATTTTTTCAACACCAAAGAGAAGCGTGCATTTTTTAAAGAATATTTTTTCAACATCCAAGAGAAACCTGGATTTTTAAAGAGGTCAGCAATAGCGTGGAATTTTAAACATTTTTATAATACCCAATACGGTAGTATTTTTTGTTGTCTAATTTTATGTTCGTTTAATCCGCGTTTCCTAAAGGAGCTTCATCAGAAGAATACTCTCTCAAAGAAATTAAAAAAATGTCCGTGACGTATAAGTAATGTCGTTAGTCATACGCACCTGGTTTAAGGGCTATCAAAAGCTTAAATTGTTAATGGACTTTTTGCAGGGGCATCCACAAGCATAGATTTAGCAGAGAATACATTTTCAAAGGACATACAAAGCGGGGCTTATTTAAACATATTTTGGAATACCCAAAAGTAGAAAAGAATATTTTTCCAGGTTCATCAAAAGCTCGGATAAAAAACAAATGTTTCTCTCAGATAATATTTAAATTGAAAAAAATCCGCAACGTATAAGTAGCGTCGTTAGTCATACGCCCCATAGTTCAATGGCAATCACAATCGAATATTTTTAAAGAAAATTCCATGGCCATCAGAAACATGGCACCTTCGAAGAACTTTTTTCAATGCCGAAAGGAAGCGAGCATCCTTAAAAGAATATTTTCTTGAGGACCCTTCAAAAGCGAGGATGTTTTTAAATGCCCAATAGAATAATTATTTGTTAAGCAGTCTGGCTTTATCTTTGCTTAATAAATTCATTCTTAAAATAGCTTTATCGAAAGAATTCTCTTTCACATTAAAATTTAAATTGGAAAAAATATCCGTAACGTATAAGTAACGTCATTAGTCATGCGTACCATGGTATACAATACAATTAATATTATGTTAAACTAAATTCATGTTAGACCTAGATCTTGGAAAATTAATCTTCAAAAAAATGTGTGATAGTTCCTTTGAAATTATTATTAAAAAATCCACCTTTTGTAGAACATAAAAATATCTTTTCTAAAAAAAATACCATGCTGAGCATCTCATACCACTTACAAATAGGATATAAATTTCAAAAATATTCACAACGTATAAGTAACATCGTTAGTCATACGCATTATAGTACGCATCACAATTAATTGTAAATTAAATCAAATTCTCATCAATTTCGTTTCGAAAATGTCTTTGGAAGATATTGCACATATTTTTTATTTAATAATTCAATTTTGCAATTTGAAAGTAAAGAGAAAAAGATCTTCAATGTTAAAAATTGTATTTTTTAAATGCCAACTCAATGCCTTCTCAACAAGGAACAACTTTCCCCCAAAGACTAGTACACTTGTGTGAAAAAGTTTTCAAGTACTCTCAATGTTCCACAAGACGACGAAGAAGAGCATGAAGAATAGAGAATAAAAACTTTTAACAACAAAACTAAAAAACTACGAAAGAGTATTCCATATTCGTGGATAAGACTTTAATATTGCCTAGCGCTTGTCTTGGTTCTTACAAAACTTTTGTGATTGACGTGGCATAGTTTTGAATTCAGCTATTCCAGCTTACAAGAACTCCAGCAGAGATCTGGAGGAGCAGGAAAAGGAGGAGACTAAGCAGAATATAAGTAGAAGAAAGAAGTGTCACACAGAATAGAAAAATAACAAGAAAATCGGCTTGCGTGTACGACTGCATATCAAGATGAGAACAGCTATCAAAATGACAGAACCAAACCGTACAGTCTCACTAGACGACTTCTGATAGCCAGTAAACCATGTCATTGCATGATAGTAAGCAGTGGCAGAATGTCAAACAACTACATGCTTGGCATCACTTCACAGAGCAACATCAAGAATCCCATGAAGCAACAAATAATCTTGAGAATTGTAATAAATTGCTATCAAATTGAGCCACGACGAAGAGAGCTCCCAGGAAAAAATAAGCAAATAAAAATATAGAAGAAAAAAACATTTCTAGGTAAACTCAAATACTTTTTACCAAATTTGTCTTAGCCAGAAAGTAGAGAAAAGAAACTTTATTAGGAATACTACGATAGGAGATTCGTTCCACCACCACTTGACCATATTTGGTAGTTCAACAAATTCTTGGCCATTGACAGATATGGATGCTTGGATCTTCAAAGCAATGCTATGCTGACCTGGTTGTATGAAGAAATTTAATTGTGATTTATATGGATGGTCATGAACATGATCATCATCATGATTCACAATTATGGTCTGCCGCTTATTATGAAATGTGGTTGGATTTGCTTAAAATATATAATGGACCGCATTATAAGCTTTATAAAATTTATGAAATTATTACTCTTTAAAGAGCATTTTTTCAAGACTCTAGTAAAGAGCGAATTATTTAAAGGAGAGTTTTTATATATTTTTTAAGAGCCATGACTTAAAAAATATATAAAAAAGAAAAGAATATTTTTTCCAAGGTCTACCAATGGCGTGGATTTTTTAAAGAATATTTTTTCCAAGGTCTAGCAAAAGGAGTGGATTTTTTAAAGAATATTTTTTCCAAGGTCTACCAAAGGCGTGGATTTTTTAAAGAATATTTTTTCCAAGGTCTACCAAAGGCGTGGATTTTTTAAAGAATATTTTTTCCAAGGTCTACCAAAGGCGTGGATTTTTTAAAGAATATTTTTTCCAAGGTCTACCAAAGGCGTGGATTTTTTAAAGAATATTTTTTCCAAGGTCTACCAAAGGCGTGGATTTTTTAAAGAATATTTTTTCCAAGGTCTACCAAAGGCGTGGATTTTTTAAAGAATATTTTTTCCAAGGTCTACCAAAGGCGTGGATGTTTTAAAGAATATTTTTTCCAAGGTCTACCAAAGGCGTGGATTTTTTAAAGAATATTTTTTCCAAGGTCTACCAAAGGCGTGGATTTTTTAAAGAATATTTTTTCCAAGGTCTACCAAAGGCGTGGATTTTTTAAAGAATATTTTTTCCAAGGTCTACCAAAGGCGTGGATTTTTTAAAGAATATTTTTTCCAAGGTCTACCAAAGGCGTGGATTTTTTAAAGAATATTTTTTCCAAGGTCTACCAAAGGCGTGGATTTTTTAAAGAATATTTTTTCCAAGGTCTGCCAAAGGCGTGGATTTTTTAAAGAATATTTTTTCCAAGGTCTACCAAAGGCGTGGATTTTTTAAAGAATATTTTTTCCAAGGTCTACCAAAGGCGTGGAATTTTTAAAGTATATTTTTTCCAAGGTCTACCAAAGGCGTGGATTTTTTAAAGAATATTTTTCCAAGGTCTACCAAAGGCGTGGATTTTTTAAAGAATTTTTTTTCCAAGGTCTGCCAAAGGCGTGGATTTTTTAAAGAATATTTTTTCCAAGGTCTACCAAAGGCGTGGATTTTTTAAAGAATATTTTTTCCAAGGTCTACCAAAGGCGTGGATTTTTTAAAGAATATTTTTTCCAAGGTCTACCAAAGGCGTGGATTTTTTAAAGAATATTTTTTCCAAGGTCTACCAAAGGCGTGGATTTTTTAAAGAATATTTTTTCCAAGGTCTACCAAAGGCGTGGATTTTTTAAAGAATATTTTTTCCAAAGGCGTGGATTTTTTAAACAATATTTTTTCCAAGGTCTACCAAAGGCGTGGATTTTTTAAAGAATATTTTTTCCAAAGGCGTGGATTTTTTAAACAATATTTTTTCCAAGGTCTACCAAAGGCGTGGATTTTTTAAAGAATATTTTTTCCAAAGGCGTGGATTTTTTAAAGAATATTTTTTCCAAAGGCGTGGATTTTTTAAAGAATATTTTTTCCAAGGTCTACCAAAGGCGTGGATTTTTTAAAGAATATTTTTTCCAAGGTCTACCAAAGGCGTGGATTTTTTAAAGAATATTTTTTCCAAAGGCGTGGATTTTTTAAACAATATTTTTTCCAAGGTCTACCAAAGGCGTGGATTTTTTAAAGAATATTTTTTCCAAAGGCGTGGATTTTTTAAAGAATATTTTTTCCAAAGGCGTGGATTTTTTAAAGAATATTTTTTCCAAAGGCGTGGATTTTTTAAAGAATATTTTTTCTAAAGGCGTGGATTTTTTAAAGAATATTTTTTCTAAAGGCGTGGATTTTTTAAAGAATATTTTTTCCAAGGTCTACCAAAGGCGTGGATTTTTTAAAGAATATTTTTTCCAAGGTCTACCAAAGGCGTGGATTTTTTAAAGAATATTTTTTCCAAGGTCTACCAAAGGCGTGGATTTTTTAAAGAATATTTTTTCCAAGGTCTACCAAAGGCGTGGATTTTTTAAAGAATATTTTTTCCAAAGGCGTGGATTTTTTAAAGAATATTTTTTCCAAAGGCGTGGATTTTTTAAAGAATATTTTTTCTAAAGGCGTGGATTTTTTAAAGAATATTTTTTCCAAGGTCTACCAAAGGCGTGGATTTTTTAAAGAATATTTTTTCCAAGGTCTACCAAAGGCGTGGATTTTTTAAAGAATATTTTTTCCAAGGTCTACCAAAGGCGTGGATTTTTTAAAGAATATTTTTTCCAAAGGCGTGGATTTTTTAAAGAATATTTTTTCCAAGATCTACCAAAGGCGTGGATTTTTTAAAGAATATTTTTTCCAAGGTCTACCAAAGGCGTGGATTTTTTAAAGAATATTTTTTCCAAGATCTACCAAAGGCGTGGATTTTTTAAAGAATATTTTTACCAAGGTCTACCAAAGGCGTGGATTTTTTAAAGAATATTTTTTCCAAAGGCGTGGATTTTTTAAAGAATATTTTTTCCAAGGTCTACCAAAGGCGTGGATTTTTTTAAGAATATTTTTTCCAAGGTCTACCAAAGGCGTGGAATTTTTAAAGAATATTTTTTTCCAAGGTCTACCAAAGGCGTGAAGTTTTTTAAGAATTATTTTTCCAAAGATCCAACAAAGGTGTGGATTTTCAAAGAACAAATTTTGATTGTAATTTATTTTCCAAAGAAAGGGAAGTAATTATCTAATACTTTTCCGTTCAAAAGAATCATCCTTACAAACTTCTCACCTGTCCAATGAACTATGTCGAAGCAGAAGAAGTTTTTCATAATTAAATTCCCTGTTATTTAAAAACATTGACACTTAACCCGAAGAGTAGTCTACAATGGCTGCTAAGAGTCACACAGATACCTCTTCTCATTAGGGATAATGATGAGCATGTAGTGGTGTTGATGGTGGTGGTACTGGTGTTTCCTTTGAAATATCAACAATGGCGAGGTGATGCCAAACAAACTAACGAATAATAATGACGATGATGATGACGTTGTTGATGGGGACTCCGACACATAGTCACTCTGTATTTTATTTGAACATGAACAAAAAAAACAGCTACACCAACAAAAGCAACAAAATTCTGAAAAAATAACATTTAATCCCAATTTGTTACAAAAAAAAACTAAACTGAAAAGAAAACCAAGGAATAGAAAAAAGAAACGAAAAAAAAACCAAGATAAAGACAATGTGGCCGCCACGAACAAATAAACGATAATGATGAGCATTATGACGACAGTCACCCAGCCAGCCAACAACCAGAAGACGATGAAGTACAAGAATGGGGAATGCTGCTGCTGCTTCTTCTTCTTCTCCTTCATTTGTTCATAATAATGTTGAAGCAGAAGTACTTGTTTGGCTCTGGAGACGGTACTTGGCGCATTTGGGGAGCACTTCGTTGTTTTATCCTCCTCAACGTCTTTTTGCAAAACTGCGAATGGTGTTGGTGACACAAAGACAGTGAATCAACAAATACGGGAAGAAGAGCCAAGAAACTAGGCATCATTAGTGGAGAAGGAAGCTGAGAGAGCAGAAGGGAGGAGTAGGGAGTGTATGTGTGTGTGTCTGTTTTTTGGTGAGACCTAAGAGGAGCCACGCTTGGCTAACGTTTAAATTCATAAAATAAAACATATTTTGAAATCTCCCAGGGCACAACAACTGCAATTATGAAATGGAAGGGTGGGGAAGTGAAATATTATGGTGGTTATCATTGAAAGAGGCTACCATGAACCTCAAAAACACATAGGATGTCACATCATTAACGATAATCCCAAAGAATTGTAATTTAATTCGATGATTATGACCAAAATAATGTGAGGATAATGGGAATGTGGTTGATAATATTTAAGGGACGTAAGGTAAAACATGTGGTTGGATATAGAGAGATCATTTCCACGCTTTGGGGGACCTTAAAAAAATATTCTTTAATAAATCCACGCTTTAGATGACCTCTATACGACCCATAAAAAAATATTCTTAATAAATCCACGCCTGGCCAGTTGGCCCTTGAAAAATATTCTTTAATAAATCCACGCCTCAGTTGGCCCTTGAAAAATATTCTTTAATAAATCCACGCCTCAGTTGGCCCTTGAAAACTTGAAAAATATTCTTTAATAAATCCACGCCTCAGTTGGCCCTTGAAAAATATTCTTTAATAAATCCACGCCTCAGTTGGCCCTTGAAAAATATTCTTTAATAAATCCACGCCTCAGTTGGCCCTTGAAAAATATTCTTTAATAAATCCACGCCTCAGTTGGCCCTTGAAAAATATTCTTTAATAAATCCACGCCTCAGTTGGCCCTTGAAAAATATTCTTTAATAAATCCACGCCTCAGTTGGCCCTTGAAAAATATTCTTTAATAAATCCACGCCTCAGTTGGCCCTTGAAAAATATTCTTTAATAAATCCACGCCTCAGTTGGCCCTTGAAAAATATTCTTTAATAAATCCACGCCTCAGTTGGCCCTTGAAAAATATTCTTTAATAAATCCACGCCTCAGTTGGCCCTTGAAAAATATTCTTTAATAAATCAACGCCTCAGTTGGCCCTTGAAAAATATTGAAAAATCCACGCCTCAGTTGGCCCTTGAAAAATATTCTTTAATAAATCCACGCCTCAGTTGGCCCTTGAAAAATATTCTTTAATAAATCCACGCCTCAGTTGGCCCTTGAAAAATATTCTTTAATAAATCCACGCCTCAGTTGGCCCTTGAAAAATATTCTTTAATAAATCCACGCCTCAGTTGGCCCTTGAAAAATATTCTTTAATAAATCCACGCCTCAGTTGGCCCTTGAAAAATATTCTTTAATAAATCCACGCCTCAGTTGGCCCTTGAAAAATATTCTTTAATAAATCCACGCCTCAGTTGGCCCTTGAAAAATATTCTTTAATAAATCCACGCCTCAGTTGGCCCTTGAAAAATATTCTTTAATAAATCCACGCCTCAGTTGGCCCTTGAAAAATATTCTTTAACAGTTGGCCCTTGAAAAATATTCTTTAATAAATCCACGCCTCAGTTGGCCCTTGAAAAATATTCTTTAATAAATCCACGCCTCAGTTGGCCCTTGAAAAAATCTTTAATAAATTCAGTTGGCCCTTGAAAAAATAATAAATCCACGCCTCAGTTGGCCCTTGAAAAATATTCTTTAATAAATCCACGCCTCAGTTGGCCCTTGAAAAATATTCTTTAATAAATCCACGCCTCAGTTGGCCCTTGAAAAAATATTCTTTAATAAATCCACGCCTCAGTTGGCCCTTGAAAAATATTCTTTAATAAATCCACGCCTCAGTTGGCCCTTGAAAAATATTCTTTAATAAATCCACGCCTCAGTTGGCCCTTGAAAAATATAAATTAAAAAATCCACGCCTCAGTTGGCCCTTGAAAAATATTATTTAATAAATCCACGCCTCAGTTGGCCCTTGAAAAATATTCTTTAATAAATCCACGCCTCAGTTGGCCCTTGAAAAATATTTTTTGGCCCTTGAAAAATATTCTTTAATAAATCCACGCCTCAGTTGGCCCTTGAAAAATATTCTTTAATAAATCCACGCCTCAGTTGGCCCTTGAAAAATATTCTTTAATAAATCCACGCCTCAGTTGGCCCTTGAAAAATATTCTTTAATAAATCCACGCCTCAGTTGGCCCTTGAAAAATATTCTTTAATAAATCCACGCCTCAGTTGGCCCTTGAAAAATATTCGCCTCAGTTGGCCCTTGAAAAATATTCTTTAATAAATCCACGCCTCAGTTGGCCCTTGAAAAATATTCTGTAATAAATCCACGCCTCAGTTGGCCCTTTTAATAAAAAAATATTCTTTAATAAATCCACGCCTCAGTTGGCCCTTGAAAAATATTCTTTAATAAATCCACGCCTCAGTTGGCCCTTGAAAAATATTCTTTAATAATCCACGCCTCAGTTGGCCCTTGAAAAATATTCTTTAATAAATCCACGCCTCAGTTGGCCCTTGAAAAATATTCTTTAATAAATCCACGCCTCAGTTGGCCCTTGAAAAATATTCTTTAATAAATCCACGCCTCAGTTGGCCCTTGGAAAAATATTCTTTAATAAATCCACGCCTTTGAAAAATATTCTTTAATAAATCCACGCCTCAGTTGGCCCTTGAAAAATATTCTTTAATAAATCCACGCCTCAGTTGGCCCTTGAAAAATATTCTTTAATAAATCCACGCCTCAGTTGGCCCTTGAAAAATATTCTTTAATAAATCCACGCCTCAGTTGGCCCTTGAAAAATATTCTTTAATAAATCCACGCCTCAGTTGGCCCTTGAAAAATATTCTTTAATAAATCCACGCCTCAGTTGGCCCTTGAAAAATATTCTTTAATAAATCCACGCCTCAGTTGGCCCTTGAAAAATATTCTTTAATAAATCCACGCCTCAGGGCCCTTGAAAAATATTCTTTAATAAATCCACGCCTCAGTTGGCCCTTGAAAAATATTCTTTAATAAATCCACGCCTCAGTTGGCCCTTGAAAAATATTCTTTAATAAATCCACGCCTCAGTTGGCCCTTGAAAAATATTCTTAATAAATCCACGCCTCAGTTGGCCCTTGAAAAATATTCTTTAATAAATCCACGCCTCAGTTGGCCCTTGAAAAATATTCTTTAATAAATCCACGCCTCAGTTGGCCCTTGAAAAATATTCTTTAATAAATCCACGCCTCAGTTGGCCCTTGAAAAATATTCTTTAAAAAATCCACGCCTCAGTTGGCCCTTGAAAAATATTCTTTAATAAATCCACGCCTCAGTTGGCCCTTGAAAAATATTCTTTAATAAATCCACGCCTCAGTTGGCCCTTGAAAAATATTCTTTAATAAATCCACGCCTCAGTTGGCCCTTGAAAAATATTCTTTAATAAATCCACGCCTCAGTTGGCCCTTGAAAAATATTCTTTAATAAAGCCTCAGTTGGCCCTTGAAAAAAATTTTTTTAAAAAATCCACGCCTCAGTTGGCCCTTGAAAAAAATTTTTTTAAAAAATCCACGCCTCAGTTGGCCCTTGAAAAAAATTTTTTTAAAAAATCCACGCCTCAGTTGGCCCTTGAAAAATATTAATAAATAAATCCACGCCTCAGTTGGCCCTTGAAAAATAAATAAATCCACGCCTCTTTGGCCCTTGAAAAATAAATTCCACGCCTCAGTTGGCCCTTGAAAAATATTCTTTAATAAAATCCACGCCTCCCTGTAGACCTCCAGAAAATATTCTTTATTAAATCCACGCCTTGTAGGCCTCCAGAAAATATTCTTTAATAAAATCCACGCCTTGTAGGTTTCCAGAAAATATTCTTTAATAAAATCCACGCCTTGTAGGGCCTTGAAAAATATTCTCTATAAAATCCACGCCTTGTTCGGCCTTGAAAAATATTCTCTATAAAATCCACGCCTTATTCGGCCTTGAAAATATTTTCTATAAAATCCACTCATTGTTGGGCCTTGAAAAATATTCTCTATAAAATCCATGCCTTCTTCGGCCTTGAAAAATACTCTATATAAAATCCACGCCTTGTTCGGCCTTGAAAAATATTCTCTATAAAAGCCACGCCTGATTCGGCCTTGAAAAAATATTCCTTAAAAAGTCGGCCTTGTTCGGACCTTGAAAAAATATTTATTTAAAAAAAAACACGTCTTCTTTGAAAAATCTAAAAATGTAGGCTTTATTTGATTTTGAAAAATAAATCATATTTCATACCAGCCTCTGTATGCATGTATGTATGTATGTTAGATGGTGTATGTCAAATGTCAATCATATTATTGCTAATTATTCTATAATTGACATAGATTTTTTGTATCGTGACGTCGATTATGATGTTGTTGTTGAGAGGGGGCTTCCTTTCATCATAAATTCACTTTCATAGCTCAAATCGATTTTCTCTTGATGTTGTGAAAACATGCAAAGCCTTTCAACCAGAACAGTTGGATGGCAAGACTAATTTTTAATTTTTAGGGTGTTACCCCACCCCCCCCGAAACCGAAATGCAATGTGTGTCAATAATTATTGTGACAATAGATTTTTAATGATTTTTTCTTACGATGACTTCAAAGCCCATAAGAAACCCATAGCCATATGAATGACGGGTCAGACACCACCACCAACAAAAACAACAACAACAATAAAATGTGTATTGCTTGTAACACACCCATAATGACCTACCGAAACATAAAAATACCTGGCCGACACAATCGCCACTGAATGCATGGATTGTCGTTGTTAATGATGGCCGGGGCCGGTCAGCCAGGCCATTCACACATTGTTGTTGACTGACCAGCACCACCACCGCCGCCACCGTCAACAACATGCATGGCAATCGACCGAATGAATATCTGCTGTCCGAATGCATTATTATTTTGTTTTTTTTTTTTGTAGAAAGAATGTTGAGGAAAAATGCCACTGTAAAAATCAATTAAGGTCGATAGACTGGTACATAAAGCCGTGCTTAGTGCCCTTTCGAGAAAATCGACTGATGTTCACCCACAGCCAGATGATAAGTGTAACAAAATCTGTTTATACACCACCGGTGGCCCTAGCTACTCCTCTAGACAACCATTCGTAGTTAGGTAGATAGGTCTAATGACCACATTAATGGTCAAATGCTAATTGACTTCTACGCTGCCATGGTATGGTGTGGTACCTATTGTAATCGATCCACCGGTCATTGAATGATTTGACACGGTAAGCTAGGCAATTGGGGTGGCCAGATTATGGAGAAAAAAATTATTCAATTAAATATTTTTCGAGGTACCCTAAGCTTTGGATTTATTAAAGAATATTTTTCAAAGGTCCAAACAAGGCGTGGATTTATTAAAGAATATTTTTTCAAGGTCCAAACAAGGCGTGGATTTATTAAAGAATATTTTTTCAAGGTCCAAACAAGGCGTGGATTTTTTAAAGAGAATATTTGTTCAAGGTCCAAACAAGACGTGGATTTATTAAAGAATATTTTTTCAAGGTCCAACTGAGGCGTGGATTTATTAAAGAATATTTTTCAAGGGCCAACTGAGGCGTGGATTTATGAAAGAATATTTTTCAAGGGCCAACTGAGGCGTGGATTTATTAAAGAATATTTTTCAAGGGCCAACTGAGGCTTGGATTTATTAAAGAATATTTTTCAAGGTCCAAACAAGGCGTGGATTTATTAAAGAATATTTTTTCAAGGTCCAAACCAGGCGTGGATTTATTAAAGAATATTTTTTCAAGGTCCAAACAAAGCGTGGATTGGATTTATTAAAGAATATTTTTCAAGGTCCAAACAAGGCGTGGATTTATTAAAGAATATTTTTTCAAGGTCCAAACAAGGCGTGGATTTATTAAAGAATATTTTTTCAAGGTCCAAACAAGGCGTGGATTTATTAAAGAATATTTTTTCAAGGTCCGAACAAGGCGTGGATTGATTAAGGAATATTTTTTCAAGGTCCAAACAAGGCATGGATTGATTAAGAAATATTTTTTCAAGGTCCGAACAAGGCGTGGATTGATTAAGGAATATTTTTTCAAGGTCCGAACAAGGCGTGGATTGATTAAGGAATATTTTTTCAAGGTCCGAACAAGGCGTGGATTGATTAAGGAATATTTTTTCAAGGTCCAAACAAGGCGTGGATTGATTAAGGAATATTTTTTCAAGGTCCAAACAAGGCGTGGATTGATTAAGGAATATTTTTTCAAGGTCCAAACAAGGCG
The DNA here is from genome assembly GCF_032173495.1 of Musca vetustissima. Classification (NCBI taxonomy): domain Eukaryota; kingdom Metazoa; phylum Arthropoda; class Insecta; order Diptera; family Muscidae; genus Musca; species Musca vetustissima. The sequence continues at coordinate 56,446 of NW_026882699.1, forward strand.
TGGATTGATTAAGGAATATTTTTTCAAGCTCTGAACATGGCGTGGATTGATTAAGGAATATTTTTAAAGGTAAACAAGGCGTGGATTGATTAAGAAAAATATTTTTAATAAATCCACGCCTCAGTTGGCCCTTGAAAAATATTCTTTAATAAATCCAAACGCCTCGTGGATTGAAAAATATTTTTTAATAAATCAAGGCGTGGCCCTTGATTAAAAATATTTTTTAATAAATCTGAACATGGCGTGGATTGATTAAGGAATATTTTTTCAAGCTCTGAACATGGCGTGGATTGATTAAGGAATATTTTTATATATTTGTATTCAAATATATCCTTGATTCGAATTCATTTTTCAAAGATTATTGAAATGTGATTAGCCTCTCGTAACCTCTTTATCCACTTTTTGTGTGTTCCACTCGAAGAACAAAACAAATCTGCAATGACGTCAATAAACATTATTTGACCATTATATAATACACAACAAAAACAACAACAAGAATGATACGAAAAACCAAAACAAAAGTTCACAAGTTCGATGACATACTTTTGCCCTTAAGTGTTTGGTTTTCTTCGGGGGGTTTTATGAACGTTTGTTTGCTTGACTTTTTTTTTGCTGCTATGAATAGGACATCTCGTGACGTACATACACACATACACTGTACGTTTGTGTGTGTGTGTGTAAGAAAATCAAAGCATTTTATTTTTCTAGGTACAAAATTTTGTTCGCAAAACATTTGCCATCCTTCCAGCAGCCCTGCTGCTGCTGCTTCTGCTGTTGACACCACTAACGATGATGAGGATGGCGATGATTTGTCAATTTGTCCTCGTGGTCGTCTACAATTTCATTACGACGTTATAATTTTCTCAGTTCGTGACTAACACCCTAAATCCTTTTTTCTACTCTTTTTGTTGGTTTGCTTTGATGTCTGCATTCCGTTTCTGTGTCAATACTAAAAAGCGAGGAAAAAAATTGCATGGACCTTGTACTTTTTTGTGAGATTTTAGTTTTTTACTTTTTTTTGCAAAGATAGCTGATGTTTAGGCCTACATATCAAGTATCACTTGTCATGGAAATAATATCGGAACAAACTTAACGATGGCGGCTGTGGCATCGGCGACAGCGACGATGCAAAACCAGAATATATTTGACGAGTTGGTTTTCTAATGGCCTTCAACTTTTGATAATGTACTTAAAGCAAGGTCGATTTGGATTTAAATACATACAGATTCACCCACATATAGGGAAGGGGGTTGCATGTGAGAGGAATGAGTACTTTTCCCAAGCGATAATTATTATTGCGACGCAAATAAGTATTCTATGTAGAATTAAAAATATGGAAACAGCTTTGAAATTGATTTTTGCATGTGAATTTGCATTCTCGGGACAATACATAATTTCGGAATACTGATAGACCTTGTTTGGGCCTTGAAAAAATATCCTTTAATAGATCTACGCCTTGTTTGGGCCTTGAAAAAATATTCTTTAATAGATCTACGCCTTGTTTGGGATAAATCCACGCCTCAGTTTGGCCCTTGAAAAATATTCTTTAATAAATCCACGCCTCAGTTGGCCCTTGAAAAATATTCTTTAATAAATCCACGCCTCAGTTGGCCCTTGAAAAATATTCTTTAATAAATCCACGCCTCAGTTGGCCCTTGAAAAATATTCTTTAATAAATCCACGCCTCAGTTGGCCCTTGAAAAATATTCTTTAATAAATCCACGCCTCAGTTGGCCCTTGAAAAATATTCTTTAATAAATCCACGCCTCAGTTGGCCCTTGAAAAATATTCTTTAATAAATCCACGCCTCAGTTGGCCCTTGAAAAATATTCTTTAATAAATCCACGCCTCAGTTGGCCCTTGAAAAATATTCTTTAATAAATCCACGCCTCAGTTGGCCCTTGAAAAATATTCTTTAATAAATCAACGCCTCAGTTGGCCCGTGAAAAATATTCTTTAATAAATACAAGCCTAAGTTGGCCCTTGAAAAATAATGGCCCTTTAAAAAATATTCTTTAATCTTTAATAAATTCACGCCTCAGTTGGCCCTTGAAAAATATTCTTTAATAAATCCACGCCCAGTTGGCCCTTGAAAAATATTCTTTAATAAATCCACGCCTCAGTTGGCCCTTGAAAAATATTCTTTAATAAATCCACGCCTCAGTTGGCCCTTGAAAAATATTCTTTAATAAATCCACGCCAGTTGGCCCTTGAAAAATATTCTTTAATAAATCCAGTTGGCCCTTGAAAAATATTCTTTAATAAATCCACGCCTCAGTTGGCCCTTGAAAAATATTCTTTAATAAATCCACGCCTCAGTTGGCCCTTGAAAAATATTCTTTAATAAATCCACGCCTCAGTTGGCCCTTGAAAAATATTCTTTAATAAATCCACGCCTCAGTTGGCCCTTGAAAAATATTCTTTAATAAATCCACGCCTCAGTTCCTTGAAAAATATTCTTTAATAAATCCACGCCTCAGTTGGCCCTTGAAAAATATTCTTTAATAAATCCACGCCTCAGTTGGCCCTTGAAAAATATTCTTTAATAAATCCACGCCTCAGTTGGCCCTTGAAAAATATTCTTTAATAAATCCACGCCTCAGTTGGCCCTTGAAAAATATTCTTTAAATAAATCCACGCCTCAGTTGGCCCTTGAAAAATATTCTTTAATAAATCCACGCCTCAGTTGGCCCTTGAAAAATATTCTTTAATAAATCCACGCCTCAGTTGGCCCTTGAAAAATATTCTTTAATAAATCCACGCCTCAGTTGGCCCTTGAAAAATATTCTTTAATAAATCCACGCCTCAGTTGGCCCTTGAAAAATATTCTTTAATAAATCCACGCCTCAGTTGGCCCTTGAAAAATATTCTTTAATAAATCCACGCCTCAGTTGGCCCTTGAAAAATATTCTTTAATAAATCCACGCCTCAGTTGGCCCTTGAAAAATATTCTTTAATAAATCCACGCCTTGTTGGCCCTTGAAAAAAAATCTACGCCTCAGTTGGCCCTTGAAAAAATATTCTTTAAAAAATCCACGGCTTGTTCGGCCCTTGAAAAAAATATTCTTCAAAAAATCCACGCCTTGTTGGCCCTTGAAAAATATTCTTTAATAAATCCACGCCTGTGTTGGCCCTTGAAAAATATTCTTTAATAAATCCACGCCTTAGTTGGCCCTTGAAAAATATTCTTTAATAGATCGTTAGCTCGATGTTTGGTTGTATCTATTCAAAATACAAAAATCTGGTTTTATGACAGACGAGTTTGTGACTCAAAATTTGAAACCGGCACACATGTGCAGACCACTGACCGACAGACATACGATGAGAACTTCAGCTAAGCTAATTTAAACGTGACTTAATAATTCAAATATAAAACAAATTTAAATTTTGTTCCCCACATCATATAAAATTTTAAAAATAGATTTTCGATACAAAATGAAAATCGTAAAGAAGAAGAAGAATAGTACGAGAAACCTGTCTGTATCATGGCTACATCCAACAAAGCTATTAAAATTTAATTAATTGTACATTTATGTCCGACATTGATCGCTCTACAATGAATGGGACAAGCCAGAAGAAGAATGGTTGGTAGATGGGCTTCTAGCCCATGCTCTTGCCGTTTACAAACATATCAACAGACATATAAAAAAATAAATGTCATCGGATGAACCACCTAATACCGTTGTAAAAGTATTCTCATCTGTCAAAATAGACACACACACAACACAATCGAATTCATAAAATATTCAATAACTTCGAAAAGAGGAAATGTCACGTCACGTCACCATGATGATAAAGTGATGTCAGGCAAGCAGGGAATAATAGGTCCGGGGTGTGGTGAGTAGTACAAATGTTCGACAATTTTGTACCCTTTACCAGTTATAAATTTAAATATTCATTACAAAATTTATGGTAACCAATTTAGGTGTGTGTGTGTGTGGCTGTGTGTTTTGTCTCTCAAGGGTTGGGCAGATCTGACCTAGTTAATCCAATTGGTGGTTGAAAATTGCTAATAGATTGTAACGCATTGCTATAAAGACAATTTACAATATTACCATTTGGTTATCCATTGCCAGCCAGATGCGGTATAGGTATTGAAGTGATACTCCTCTTCAAAGAAATTGAAATGGTTGGGAACCCGATAGAAGTGAGAAGGTGTGTCTTTCACAATGCAGACATGGGTTCTGCCATTGACATTCAGTGGGTGCTACAGTGAAGATGAGATATATGTTATCTTGGAATGAAAAGTCATGTTTCAATATCAAGTTGAGGCCTAGTTTTTAAGATCTAGCAGATCATGGATATTTTAAGTAGCCACACCTTCGTTGGTCCTTCAAAAATAGATTTTTTTTAATTCACGCCTTTGTTGGCCATCTAAAAAATATATTTTTGATATTGAAAATGTACTTTTTTTTCAAAATTTACGTCTAAGGTGGAAACATGAAAATATATCTTAAAATTCACTGACCAACAATCTACTTTGAATGTAACTGGCAGAGCCCATACAACAAAGTTGGTCCTTCAAAAAATAGATTTTTTCTTAATTCACGCCATTGTTGGCCATCTAAAAAATATTTTTTTAAACATCCACGCCTTTGTTGGTCCTCTCAAAATATTTCATTAAAAATCCACGTCTTCGATGGTCCTCCAAAAACTTTTTTTTTAGAGGACTCTAAATTAAAGTAAGTTGTCTTAGAAGGCCTTTAGTTTATAGTGACTGTCCTCAATGGCTCTACAAAAGAGTAACAGATCTTAAAATGTCTCTGCTTTAGAGTTACTGGGCCCATAGTTGACTCCTATAGTGTATCTTAGATTACTCTAAGTTTTAAGAAAGTGACCTTAAAAGGCCTTTAGATTAGAGTGGCTGGCTTTAGAGACCTCTACTTTGCAGTAACTGGCCCCAGGAGCTTCTAATTTAAAGTAACTAAGCTCGAAATACATCTACAAAACAGTAACAGACCTTAAAAAGCCTCAACTTGGCCACAAAGGTCCCTAAATTACAGTCACTGGCCTCAGAAGACTCTGCTTTAATGTAGCTGGCCTCGAAACGGCTCTACAACAGATTAACGGACCTTCCAATGTCTCTACTTTACAGTTATTGGGTTCAAAGTTGACTGCTACCTTTACATGACCCTTCGTTTTAAGAATGTGATCTTAAAAGGCCTTTAGTTTAGAGTGGCTGGCCTCAGAGACCTCTACTTTACAGTAAGTGGCATCAGAATTCTCTAATATAAAGTAACTGACGTCGAAATAAATGTACGACAAAGTAACGAACAGCATTTAGAATCCCTGTATTAGAATCTCTGGCCTCAGTAGCCTTTACTTTAAAGTAAGTAGCCTCGAAACGCCTCTAAAACAGAGTAACGGACTTTAAACAGCCTCTGCTTTAGGGTAGCTATCCTCTGAGATCACTACTGAAAAATAGCTGGCATTAGAGAATTCTACTTAGAACTAAGTGACCTTTAAAGCCCTTTAGCTTAGAGAAGCTGACCTCAGGGCCCTCTAATTTATTTCCACTGACCTCAGATGCCGCTAAATTCAACTAACCGGCATCAAAACGCATTTAGAATAAAGTAACGGGCCTTAAAAGGTTTCTACCTTAAATAAGCTGTCCTCAGATTAAATAGCTGGCCTTAGATTACTTTACTTTAAAGAAAGTGGTCTTAGAAGTGTTTTCGTTTAAGGTGGATGGCATTAGAGACCTCTACTTTTCAATAACTGACCTCTATAATTTCAAACCTATAATTTCAACAGAGAAACTGTCCATATAGGGCTCTACATTAAAGTAAGTGTTCTTAGAAGGCATTTAGTTACTTTAAACTGGCCTCAGAGGTCTGTATTTTACAGCAACTGGCCTCAGAAGCCTCTACTTTAATGTAAAGGAACATAAACGGTCTCTACTTTAGAGTAGCTATCTTTAGAGGTCACTACTGCACTTAGGAGTCGCTACTATAGAGGGACTTCCGTAAGTGGACTCTTATTCCGGGGATTTTGCCTCAAAAAGTTCCTATTATGAAGTAACTGGCCTGGCAAGTTTCCACTCAAGAGAGTTGTTCACCAAAGAATTCACTACAATAGAGTAGCTGGCCTCAAAAGAACACCACTCAGAGGTGGTGGAGAGAAACACCACTCAGAGGTGGTCAGATACTACTACGAGGTATCTGGCCTAAAAATCCACTTTAATAGAGTTATATTACAGTTACACCATGTGCAACTATTCTACGGTAGATGGCATCAGAAGCCATTACTCTGAAGTAACTGGCTTCATAGGTCCCTACTGTATATCAGCTGTTCTCAGCGGTCACTATTGTAGAGCAGCTGGCCTTAGAAGGCACTACTACTATCATGTATTTGGTAATGAGGCCTATATACTATAGAGTAAATGCCCTTAGAGGACAAAAATATAGAGTATCTGGTCTCAGGGTTGACATATCTAGAGTATGTGACTATATTTGTCTTAGAGGCCAATATGATAGAGTTCCTTGCTGTATGGTCGCCGAATTTCCAATTAACCTTAACGGAACGCCATTGAAATTATGTATTAGTGTCAAATTTAGATTTCTTCTGGAACAAAATTTAATTTGATATCACAAGGTATGAATAACACAGACTACTACAGATGGTAAGAGGTTTCAAATTCCAAATTATTCGATTATTTTTCCTTTCGAATTCGCCAAAAATCTCCTTAAAATTCAATTAATCTTCTTACAAAGAAGAATCAATTAAAAAAGCAGAGTATTTCACTTGAATTGCTTTTCAATCTTTCTTAAGCGGATAATTTTTTCTCACTGCTTTCTTTATATCATTGGCCAAGAATATATCATCCATCACAGTTATATAACAAAATTCTACTTACACTCAAGTATCATCAACAAAAGAATAAGAAAAAAAAGATTTATTACCTAAAATGAGACAGAAAAAAAAACAAATAGAATATTAAATAATAAAAATGAGCATTGATTTGAAAATATTTATAAGAAAAATCCATCAATTATAAAATTTTGGGGAGGAAATGGGAGGATACAAATGAACAGTAACTTTAATTGAAATTGAGAAAAAATGTATATTTAAAGCTATAATGGTCTAAATACTAATTTACCTTAAAGTGTCAGACCTTAAAAGGCCTCTACTTTATGGTAGCTGTTCTAGGGTTTTAGTTCACATGCCTCTAATTTGAAGTTACTTAACTCAGAAGCCCATACTTTACAAGACTGAACTAAAAAATCCATAATTTAGAGTAACCATCCTCAGTAGCCTCTACTTTGAAGAAACAGGCCAAATAATGTTTATAAAACAGGGCACCTGTCCTCAGATGCTTAATTCATAGTCATCTAAGGGGTTGCTACTATAGAGGGACTTGCTTAAGAGGAAACTTTTTAAGGGAAATTGCCTGAAAAAGTTCCTCATATGATGTAACTGAACTGAGAAGTCTCTACTTGAATGTCGCGGGCCCCAACAGACTCTACTTTCAAGTAATCGACCTCACAAGACCTCTACTTCAAAGAAACTGGTCTCATAAGCGTCTACTCTAAAGTTACTGACCTCAGAAACCTCTATTTTAGAATATCTGTCCTCAAAAGGTCTCTACATTGAAGTAGAGAACCTCTAAAAGACACTGATTTACAATATCTGGCATTTGAAGACCCTTCATTAAACTCACTACCCTAATACATAGTAACTGTGAAGGGGTCGCTACTATAGAGGGACTTGTATACGAGCATTATTTTTAAATAGAAATTACCTCAAAAATTACCTACTATGAAGTTACTGACCTGGGAAGTCTATTCTTGAAAATCGCTGGCTGCAGAAGACTCTACTTTCGAGTAATCGACTTCAAAAGACCTCAACTTCAAATGAACTGGTCTCAGAGGCATCTGCTTTAAAGTAATTGTCCTCAGAAGCATCTACTTTAGAGTACATGACCTCAAAAGGCCTCTACATTAAAGTAGCGAACCATAAAAAGACACAGATTTAGAATAACTGGCATCAGAAGACCCTTCATTAAACTCACTGGCCACAGAAGTCCCTACTTCATTGTAATTGTCATCTTAGGGGTCGATACTGTTGAGGTATATGCGTAAGAGGATTTTTTTAAAGGAAATCACCTCAAACATTCCCTGCTTTGAAGTAACTGACCTGCGAAGAATCCACTCAAATGTCATTGGCTCCAGAAGTCTCTACTTTAGAGTAATCGACCTCACAAGACCTCAACTTCAAAGTAACTGACCTCAGAACCATATACTTTAAAGTAACTGACCTGAGAACTATCCACTTTAGTGTAGCAACCTCAAAAGGCGTCTACAATAAAGTAACGAACCTCAAAAATACCTTAATTTAGAATAACTGGTATCAGAATCCCCTTCATTTAACTCACTGGCCTCAATTGTCCCTACTTCATAGGGACTTCATAAAAAGATTCTTTTTAAAGGGAAACTGCCTCCAAAAAGTCATACAATGAAGTAACTGTCCTGGGAAGTCCTTACTTGAAAGTCGCAGTCCCCAGAAGCCTCTACTTTAGAGTAACTGACCTCACAAGACCTCTACTTGTGAGACCTCAAACAGCCTCTACTGAGAGTAGTTGGCCCTTAATTAAAGTAGCGAACCTCAAAGAGACACTTATTTGGAATAACTGGCAATAGAAGCACCTTTCATTAAACCCACTGGCCTCAGAAGTCCCTTAGGGGGTCGCTACTTGCGTAAGAGGACGCTTTTTTAAGGGAAATGGTCTACTATGACGTCAATGACTTCAGAGTGACACTTCTTTAAAATAACTGGCCTTTAAAGATCTCTAATGTAAATTAACTGACCTCTGAAGTCTATATTTTAAAATAATTGGTATCAGAAGCTTCTAAGTTAAAGATACTGGCTTCAGTGGCCTCTACTTTAATGTGACTGATATAAAAAGGCCTCTACATTTCAATAACTGGCCTCAGAAGTATCTACCTAAAGGTTACTGGCCTCAGAAGCACAGCCTTTAAAGTAACCGGGCCCTAATTTATAACTGTCATTTTAGGGGTCGATACTGTAGTGGGACTTGCATAAGAGGAATTTCCTATTTGAAGGAGAATTTCCATAAAAAGTTCATATCTTGAAGTAACTTCCCTCAGAATGTCCCAACATTAACGTATCTGGCCTAAAAACACCTTCAAATTAAACTAACTGGCCTCAGAATTCACTACTTGAAAGTCACTGGCTTTAGAAGACATACCTTAGAGTAACCGAGCTCAGAAGGTCATCTAGTTTAAATAACTGGCCTCAGAAGTCTCAAATTTAATGTAATTGGTCTCAGAAGTGCCTACTTTAGAGTAACTTACCTCAAAGGGCCTCTACATTAAAGTAAAGAACCTCAAAAGGCATCTGCTTTAGAATAAATTGTCTCAGAGAGAGTAGAATAGCTACCCTTCGAGGACATGTCTTTAAAAGTAAATATGTCCTGAGGTTTGGAATAGCTGGCCTAGGAGATCACTTATTCACAACAGCTGGTCTCAGGTACCACTAACATCAGAGGACATCGTTATAGTATTTTTTGTATTAAAAAAACCCAATTACCCACCATCATCCTCTAATCCACCCTGACCTTTAAAAGTCTGCATACATATATTATCGTATAACCACATATGGCGATAAAGTTTCTTCTCACACCTTATTCGTAGAAAGAAAATTGACAGCTTTTCTAAAAAATTTTCCCGACTGCATTTAATAAGAAGAAAGGTGCGAAAACTGACGCTGCCAACAAACCTGTTAACTAGCTTCGACTAGCAGCCATCAACACCACTAGCTTCATCATTACCATCATCCTATCAATAACAAAGGAGGAAAGCTTCAACACAACCTAGCAGCAGCTATCCATAAATTACCGGCACAAAAAATAATACCTTCTGTCCGGCCAAGAGTTTACAGCTCCGCACAACAAGCAAAAAAATATAGAGATGCACAAAAAAAAATTCCAACATCTGGATAGGTGGATGGTTGGATGGCTTTCCATGAATATCAACGGATCATGGTTAGTGGCGTATATGTGATGTGGGTTGGTCGGTTGGTTCGTTAGTTCGGGCTACTAAAAAAAGTATTTGGGTGTGTAGCGGTATGTGGTGAGTGAAAATCAGCTCTATACACACATGCACACACTTTTCATGGCTCATTTCAAAATCATAGTCTAATTATATGGATGCCTTTCCTCTGAATCGCCATCTATCTTCGAAAAGATTAGTAGTGGGCACATTTTCACATGAATTCCATTTGCTCTCAAAAATTTGCATATTATGGCTGTTAATGCATAGTTCATTGAAATTGTTAAACATTAACTGGAGCATTTAATTTGAAATGCATTTAAATGTGCAGTAGAGTGGATGGAAGGAAAGGAGGACAGTTAACAGCGGTCTCTGAAATCAGCCACGCTGTATCAGCATAATTTGGGACATGTGGGACTAGGTGCTTTATAACAATAACATTCGATGTCAGCTACTATAAAGCAGTGGACTCTCTGACTAACCCAAAGCAGTGATCTCTGAGGTCTGTTTCTATACAATATTGACCTCTGAAGCCTGGTAATATTCAGTAGAGGTATACGTGTCCAGCTACTCTCTTATAATGGTCCAACTACTGTATATATTATGTATTTTAGTGGCATCTGAGATCAGCTACTCTACTACTTGCCTTTCGAAGCCATTTACTTTATAGTAGCGTCCTCTGATGCCATCTACGCCACAGTAGCGATCCCTGAGACTTGTTACCCTGAAGCAGAGACCTTTTTAAGTCTGTTACTTGAATTTAAAGACTAAAGAATCTGATCTCCAAAGTCTCTACTTTAAAGTCCCATATAGCTAGCTGCCTTAAATTAAAATCACCTGAGGCCAGCTAGTCAGAACTAGAGGTCAGTTAATTTAAATTATGTGTTTGAAATTATACTGAGTAAGATTAGTTTAACTAGTTCTTAAGGTAAAAATGTTTTACAATAAAATCGAAATTGAAATAACAAATAACGATTAATTTAAATTGGAAACTTCTGAAAACAGCTAAAGTAGGGGCCTAACTTTGAAGTATTTTAAAATAGAAACCTCCGGAAAAGTATTGATAAAAGTATTGTGTGTTTGAGATTGGGCTAAGTAAGATTAGTTTAAGTAGAAACCTCTTGAACCTACTTCTCCACTCGAAAGTAGAGGCCTTCTGAGGTCAGTTACTGCAACGTAGAGGCTTTTGTGGTCAGTTACGTTAAAGTAGAGGCCTTCTGAGGTCAGTTACTGTAACGTAAAGGCGTTTGTGGTCAGTTACGTTAAAGTAGAGGCCTTCTGAGGTCAGTTGCTGTAACGTAGAGGCGTTTGTGGTCAGTTACGTTAAAGTAGAGGCCTTCTGAGGCCAGTTATTGTAACGTAGTGGTTTTTGTGGCCAGTTACGTTAAAGTAGAGGCCTTCTGAGGTCAGTTACTGCAACGTAGAGGCTTTTGTGGTCAGTTACGTTAAAGTATAGGCCTTCTGAGGTCAGTTACTGTAACGAAGAGGCGTTTGTGGTCCGTTACTGTAACATAGAGGCGTTTGTGGTCAGTTACGTTAAAGTAGAGGCCTTCTGAAGTCAGTTACTGTAACGTAGAGGCGTTTGTGGTCAGTTACGTTAAAGTAGAGGCCTTCTGAGGTCAGTTACCGTAACGTAGAGGCGTTTGTGGTCAGTTACATTAAAATAGAGGCCTTCTGAGGTCAGTTACTGCAACGTAGAGGCTTTTGTGGTCAGTTTCGTTGAAGTAGAGGCCTTCTGAGGTCAGATACTGCAACGTAGAGGCTTTTGTGGTCAGTTACGTTAAAGTAGAGGCATTATTCGACCAGTGGATTTAAAGCAGATACCTCTGAGGTCAGCTAATCTAAAGTAAGCGCCTTTTGAGATCACTCACTTTAACGTGGAGGCTTTTGAGACCAATTATATTTAAGAGGATATCTCTGAAGCCAGCCCTTTTAAAGTATAGAACTCTGAGACTAGAAACTTTAAACAGAATACCTTAAAAGTCAGATACTTTTAATTAGAGGCTTCTGAAGTCAGAAAATAAAAAAATGAGGCATTTAAAAACCATTTCATTCAAAATATATACCTCTGAGGCAACCTAATCTAAAGTAGGCGCCTTTTTAGTTAATTAAATTTAAGTTGAAGCTTCTGAAGCCAGTCCATTTAAAGTAGATGTCTCTGATAAAAGAAACTTTAACCAAGAGGCCTTATGAGACCAGTTACTTTAAAATACACACCTCTCCTTTTAAGGGCAGTTATTTTAAAGTAGAGACTATTGGGCCCAGATACTTCAAGGTGGATGCTCTTCAGGCCAAATAGTTTTAAATAGATACTTCTGAAGCCAATCCTCTTAATATAGAGGACTCTGAGGCCAGAACCTTTAACCTAGAGAACATATGAAGCCAGTTCCTTTAAATTAGAGGGTTCTGAAGCCACAAACTTAAAAAAATATTAGGCCTTATGAGCTCATTTAATTTAAAGTAGATACCTCTGAAGTCAGCTAATCTAAAGTAGGCGCTTTTGAGGACAATTACTTGACTAGAGACGTCTGATGCCAGTCCTTTTAAAGAAGAGAGACCAGAAACTTTAAACCAGATTCCTAATAAGGACAGTTACATTCAATTAGAGATTCTGAAGCCACTAATAGGCTAGTCCCTTTAAACTAGAAACCTCTACAGAGTAGAGGGAGGCTTTTGAGGATAGCTATTTTAAAGTAGAGACTTCTGAAGCCAGTCCTATCAAAGTATAGGTATCTGAGGCCAGAAACTTTAACCTAGAGGTGTTATAAGGCCAGTTATTTTACATTAGAGACTTCTGAAGCCAGTTCTTTCATAGAAGAAGTCCCTGAGGCATAAAACTTAAAAAAAGGGGCCTTATAATTCCAGTTAATTTAAAGTAGAGAGGCTTTGAGTACAGCTACTCTAAAGTAGAAGTCTCTGAGGCCAGAAATTGTAAACCAGTTCCTTTAAAGTAGAGGTCTCTGAGTTCAAAAACTTTAAACCAGTGACTTTTCAAGTCCAGTTATTTTAGAGTAAAGACCTCTGAAGCCAGCTACTCTAAAGTAGGGGCATTTTGAGGTTAGTTACTGTGATGTAGAGACTTTTAAAGCATGTTAATTTAAAGTAGAGACCTCTGAGAACATATATTATGACTTTAAGGCCACTTACTTTTAAGTTGGAACCATTTTCGATCAGTTTCGTTAAAATGTAGTCTTTAAAATTGGTCAATTTATGGAAGCAGCCGTTTATGGTCATTTTCTTCAAAAGAATCCGGTAAGGACAGCTACTCTACAGTAAGAATCTCTAAGATATAATTAGTCTACAGTCGGGACATTATAAGTTAGCTACCCAAAAGCAAAAACCTAAGTGCAAGTACTTTGCAGTAGAAGTCTTTAAGTCCATCTACTCTACAGCAGAGCTACCCAAAAGCAAAAACCTAAGAGCAAGTACTTTGTAGTAGAAGCCTCTAAGTCCTTCTACTCTACAGCAGAGGTCCTTAGAAGCCAATTACTTCAATGTCAATGTCTTTAAGCAGTGGTCAGATAGGGTGTCTTTGTGATCGTCTTGTAAAAATCTGTCGACTCAGAGTCGTTATAGGAAAGCTTTGATTCAGATACGTCTTCATAGGTCAATCATAATGCTTCGTTGCATTTTTTATTCTTCTTCCTTAGCTTTGGCAGGTAGTTTTTACGGACCAGCTGTAATGCAGGTAGTATCACAATCAGAGGCATGTAGACTTCTCCTCTACGGCAAAGATATAAAGAGGTCTATTACTTTAAAATAGATGTTTCTAATGCCAGTTATTCAAAAGCAGTGGTCAGATAGGGTGTCTTTGTGATCGTCTATGTAAAAATGTAATAGTCGTAATAGTCTTATAGTCGTTATTAGATTCAGATACATCTTCATAGGTCAATCATGATGCTTCGTAGCACTTTATATTATTTTTTCTTAGTTTCGGCAGGTAGTTTTTACGGACCAGCTGTGCTGCAGGTAGTAACACAATCAGAGGCATGTAGTCGAACTGAGAAGCAAATTGGGTTAAGTGGTAATAGGTAGTATTAATATACAAGCTTTCTTCGACGCCAGTATTTTTTGAGCACCCCTTTGACAGAAGTCATATGAAGGTATGAGGAAGGTATAGGAGGAAAACCTTGAAACGTTTAGAGGTAGAATCATACCCTGCCTTCATGGTTTAATTATAAGCTTTGTAGCTCTTCCTCCTGACTTCTGCCGATAGCTTAATTAGCCTGTGAGGACATTTGAAGATCAGTTACACTATTGCAGTTTCCTATGAAGCCAGATAGTCTAAAATATATGTCTCTGAGGCCAGCATTGGTTTGTGAATACAGCTCCTCCATAGCAGAGACCTCTGAGACCAGTAACCCTATAGAAGTGACCTCCGAGCCCTGCTACTATTGAGTAGAGACCATTGGAAGTTTGTTACCCTATTTCAGTTGGTTAAGTGATAACAGGTAGTATTCATATACAAGTTTTCTTCGACGCCAGTATTTTTTGAGCACCCCTTTGACAGAAGTCATGTGAAGGTAGAGAGACTTATAGGAGGAAAACCTTGAAACCTTCAGAGGTAGAATCATACCCTGCCTTCATGCTTTAATCATAAGCTTTGTAACTCTTCCTCCTGGCCTCTGCCGATTGCTTAATTAGCCTGTGAGGACATTTGAAGATCAGTTACACTATTGCAGTTTCATATGAATCCAGATAGTCTAGAATAGATGTCTCTGAGGCCAGCATTCGTTTGTGAATACAGCTCCTCCATAGCAGAGACCTCTGAGACAAGTAACCCTATAGAAGTGACCTCCGAGCCCTGCTACTATTGAGTAGAGACCTTTGGAAGTTTGATACCCTATTTCAGTTGGTTAAGTGATAACAAGCTTTCTTCGACGCCATTATTTTTTGAGCACCCCTTTGACAGAAGTCATGTGAAGGTAGAGAGACTTATAGGAGGAAAACCTTGAAACCTTCAGAGGTAGAATCATACCCTGCCTTCATGCTTTAATCATAAGCTTTGTAGCTCTTCCGCCTGGCTTCTGCCGATAGCTTAATTAGCCCGTGAGAACATTTGAAGATCAGTTACACTATTGCAGTTTCCTATGATGCCAGATAGTCTAGAATAGATGTCTCTGAGGCCAGCAGTGACCTGTGAATCCAGCTACTGCATATCAGAGACCTCTGAGGCCAGTTACCTTATAGAAGTAACCTCTGAGACCAGCTACTATTGAGTAGAGACCTTTGGTAGTTTGTTACCTAATTTCAGTTACTTCTGAAGCCAGCTTGGTCTGAGGTACCTCTTGCAGTAGCATTGCTTTCTTCCCCGACACTTTGCAGCACTTTTCCTTTATGGTTCCGAAACTAACCTCCTCCGTCTTCACTATGAAATGAATTGAACTTTTCACTTTGATTTCCAAACCACCACCACCACAAAAACTAGTATTTCATATTTCAATGAACCAACAAAAGTTTTGAAATTCAATCAAATTCTTGTTTTATTTTGGGCGTATCAAACTATGACAATAACGGCCCCCACCTCTTATAAAACGCTGACACCTCCACATTCGATTCATTCATGCATTCGTACGTTCGCTTGCCAAAAGGTTAGCCGAACAAAACGAAATACCCACAATTAAATTTTGGCTTGTAGCACACGCCACCGCAAAACGCACCAAAAAACAACAATGAAAGCGAAATGGAAATTGATGGTGTTGTTGTTGTTGGGAAACCAACCGGTAACGGTGACGGTGCCGCTGCCTGCCTACTGCTTTTGAAAACTGGTGTGCCATGAAAAGCGGGAAGCGTGCCACGGGGAAACCTACTCATTTATTGGCGCCAATTATATTTCAGTATCCAGGGATGACGAACTTTTTTTTACATTTTGTTGGATGACTGACTGGCTGGCTGGTTGACTGATGACGATGATGGCAATGGTTGAGTTCGAAAACCCGCAACTAAATAAAAATTTTGTTTATTTTTATATTGAAATTGGATTTACCACAATTACAAACAGAGATAAAATGTGGTGTGGAGGGTACATTTGAGAATTGATAGTGAAATGGGTTATTAGAAAAGGGGAAACCTTCACTTCGGAAGAAGAGATCTCCAAGTACTCCAAAAAGGGAATAAGGGGAACCTTCACTTCTGAAGAAGTGATCTCTAAGTACTCATAACCTAAATCTAATTCTTCGAAGTTGTGGGGAAATTGGTTGGTTACCTAAAGTTCTGCCCAGTAGAGCTCTAACTGTATCAATGTCATTGGACCGCAAATAGTCATGTAACCTCTCTATACCCTCTCTATTATATTTTCTGACATGTGCCAGAAATAAACATGTATAAAACCATAACATAAATGTATGATTCAAATTCCGAACAATTTGCTTACCACACACGCTCAGTAACTTACTCACACCCTTCCTCACTGCGACACACACTCTCTAACACATTGCCCTCAGCTAATAAAAATAAAATCAAATTAAATGGAAATAAAGGAAATAGAAAAATTAAGGTTTGTTTTTTTTTAAAGGGCCACCTACGGTACTACCTCCACGAACAAAAAAATATATCTGTCTGGCGGATTAAAATTTGAGGTGGGTGGCTGGCTGGCTTGTGAAATTGGAAAAAAATGTTTTTTAATTGATGTTTACACCTAATCGTTTCATCGTTCGGTCGTTCATGCGTGCTGGAAGCCAATTTGTAAGGTCATATATGGGAAGTTATAGACCAAATATGGAGCGAAGTGTTTCGTTTTTATTACCATACACATGTCAATGTTTACATAATAATTTTGTGGAAACGATAAAGACGAGTTGAAAGTGCGAAGCTTTCTCCGGCATTTGTAAATCGTTTACAATTATGGTTAGGGAAATCAGTTAGGAATAATTTTATATTGGTCTGTTTTAGGTCGGATAAACAGCATGAGTGGCAATTGTGTCTATGGCAGGGGCTACTGAAGCCAGGTAGTTTAAAGAAGAGGCTTTTTGAGTTGTCTCTTAGGTTACCTACTTTACAGCGGAGGACTCTAAGGTCAGGTACTCTCTGAAGTCAGCTAATCTAAAGCAGGAGCCTTTTGAGGCCAGTTACTGCAATGTAGAAGCTTTTTGGGCGACCTGATTTAAAGTAGTGGCTTTTATGGCCAATTCTGTTAATGTGGAGTTTTCTGAGGCCAGGAACTTTAACTAGAGGTCTTATAAGGTAAGTTAGTTTAAAGTAAATAACTCTAAAGAGCAGAGGCCTTTGAGACTAGTTTAAAATTAGAGGCTTCTGAAGACTAGCAACTTTAAACATTATTCCTTATAAGGGCAATTACTTTAAATTAGAGGACGAGTTCAAAGTGGAAGCTCCTGAGGCCAACACGTTTATACAGGGGACCTTATAATTTAATATACTTTAAAGTAGATAGACTCTGAGTACAGCTTCTCTAAAGTAGAGGATTTTTGGGGGTGATATCCTGAGGCCTTCCTGTGATATCCTGAGGCCTTCTGAGTCCAGTTACTCTTCTGTCGGGGCATCGGAGGCCAGCTACTTTATTACATAGGCCTCTGACATCACCTACTCAATATCAGTTGTCTCTGATGCCAACTACTTTACCACAGAGGTCAGTTGCGACATAGAAGTGACCTCAGGAGGGCCAGATGCTCTTAAGCAATATCCTACGAGGACTTCTACTTTTTAAAATCGACCTCTGAGGAATATAACTCTATAACAGCGGTTACCATTTATCTGAAAGTGGATAGGGAAGTCAGCTATTTTTTGAGGCCAGCAACACTACAGCATAGCCTTCTGAGGCCAGCTACTGTCTAGTGGAGCATCGGAGGCCAACAGATAATCTCTGAGGCTAGCTACTATAAAGTAAAGACCTTTAGCGGTCTATAGACCTACTGCAGTTGCCTCTGAAGCAGACGATTTTTAGGCCAGCTACTCTATAGCAGTGACCTCTAAGGCCAAATCCTCTATAGATGTGGCCTTGGTTGGTCAGATATTATATTCCAGAGGTCTCTGAAGCCAGCTACGCTATAGTGTAGGTCTTTTCTAGGCTAGATATACTATAGAAGTTCCCTCAAAAGCAAGCTACTATAAAATAGAGACATTTGGAGGTCAGTTACACTATTTTTGTTGAATCTGAAGCCAGCTACTAGCATTAACAAATGTCTCTGAAGCCAGCTACTCTATTGTAGTTGCCTTTGAAACCAGCTACGCTATAGCAAAGGCTTTTCAGGGTTGCTACTCTATAGCAATGACCTCTGAGACCAACTTCTCTATAGTTGTGACCTTGAATGGTCAGATACTATAATTCAGGATAGCTACTATTAAACAGAAAGCTTTGGAGGTCAGTTACACTCTTGCAGTTTTCTCTGAAGCCAGCTAATCTAGAATAGCTGTATCTGAGGCCAGCTGTTGCCTGTGAATCCAGCTACAGCCTATAGAAGTGACCTCTGAGGTCAGCTACTATTAAATAGATACCTTTGGAGTTTTGTTACCCAATTTCAGATGCCTCTGAGACCAGCTACTATAAAGTAGGATGCCAGCAATCCCGCAGCAGTTGCCTTTGAAGTCATCTAGTCTAGAATAGCTGTATCTGAGGCCAGCAGTTGCCTGTGAATCCAGCTACAGCCTATAGAAGTGACCTCTGAGGTCAGCTACTATTAAATAGGAGGAGGTTTGTTAAAGTAGGATGCCAGTAATCCCACTGCAGTTGCCTTTGAAGTCATCTACTCTATATCAGGAGCCTCTGATTT
The DNA here is from genome assembly GCF_032173495.1 of Musca vetustissima. Classification (NCBI taxonomy): domain Eukaryota; kingdom Metazoa; phylum Arthropoda; class Insecta; order Diptera; family Muscidae; genus Musca; species Musca vetustissima. Next base: position 75,182 of record NW_026882699.1, read on the forward strand.
CAGCTACTATTTAATAGAGCAAATATAAGTGACCTCTGAGGCCAGCTTATATTAAGTAGAGGACTCTATAGGCTAGACACTGTACTGTAGTTGCCTCGGAATCCAACTGCTCAATAGCAGGGTCATCCCAGGCAGTGACCTCTGAAGTCAATATACAGTAGCCTTTGAGGTCGACTACTATATTGTAGTGCTTTCTGAAGATGCCTGCTTTTTAACAGTGGTCTCTGGATTCAGTGACTCTTTATCAGAGGTATATGAAGTCAGTTACGCTACAGGGATAATATCATGAGACCAATTAACAATGTCTTCTGAGACCCCCTACTTCATAGCAGTCGCCTCTGATGGCAAGTGCTTAATAGCAAAGCCCTCTGAGGTGAGCTACTCTGTGCGATTCTGCGAAGCCTCTGAGGCTGCCTAGTCTATAGCAGAGGCCTCTGAAGTCAGTTAGTGTAAATCAAAAGGCCAAATAAAGCTACCTGTTCTATATTAGGTTCCTCTGAGGCTAGCTACTCTAATGTATATACCTGTTGAGACCAGTTATATTAAAATATAAAAGTTTTAGGAGACAGCTACTTTATAGCAGGACTTCTGAGATCTATTGTTGTAAGGTCTGAGCCCACCTTTCCCGTATCAAGTGATATCTGAGACCCAACTTAGGAGCCTCTGAGGTCAGCCAATCTATAGGAGTGACCTCTCAGGTCAGTTTCTCTTTAACAAAGGCTTCCGAAACCTTAACTACATACTTTTAGAGTCCACTGACACTAAAGTAGAGGCCTTTTGATGTCACCTACTTTATAGCAATAGCCTCTGAGGCCTGTGTCTGTATGCGAGTGCCCTATTAGGTCAACTAATCTAAGGTATACGGCTTTTAAGACCAGATACTTAAAAATAAAAGTATTTTAAGGTGTGTTACTTTAAAGCCAACAAGCACCGATTACAAACTATTCTCTAACTATTCAATCTGAGCACGACTGGGATTTGAACCTATGTTCCCATTGCATTATAATTCTATTAAACAAGTGTCAATATTCAAACTGAAGCCGGGTAGAAGAGGTCTTTTAATGAGCCTATATATCGAGAAACTGGCGAACAAATGAGTGTATGTAGTGAGCAGGTCGTAGTTAAGTGAATCTACAGAACAGCTGGTGTCCCATATCATCAATTTCTTTGCCGAACCTGTCAGCTTAAACTTGATTTCCCCCTTGCCTTACCCCCAATACTCCGAGCTCAAGCAGGTGGCGCTTATGGACAAATTTTAGAATATCTTTTGGACCACTTATTCTTCCTTGGCGAACATAACATAATCTGTAGCCGAACGAACCGAATGGCCAGAGATTATATATGAAGAAAATAGCTGAAGGTTTATACATGACCTGACAGCTATTGAGTCCAATGAATAGGTGACCTTTGACACTGCTCTGGAGTAATTGGACTCAGCTCTCTTTCATTTTCCTGTCGTAGTGAAGGAAGTCATTACAATGTATCCTCTTTTTCTCTACTCATTTTAGGTTTAACTTCAGTCTCTCTTCCCTCTACCCCACCACTTCAGTTTTTTGTGGCTCATTAAATTTTCGTCTTTCTTTTTGAATTACCCTCCTCTGTTTCATTTTTTACTTTCATACTTTATACAAAAAAGAGCGTACTATTAACGCATTGACCTCGAAAAATTCTTTCTAAAAGAGACGGAACAGACTTTTCTTTCAATTCTCCCACAGAAGCTTGCATTCAAAATGCATTCAGCTTTTCATAACTGTATTTTTTCGTTTTTAATATAGTCACGATAATTAGCATAATTATGTAGTTATGACAATTATTACGCTACAACTTTCTCTAAAAACCAAAAAAAAAAGGTTTCCAAAAGAAATGCATACGGCCAAGTTCACAACTCAAGTGGAGGGGGAAGGGGTTGCCTTTGAAGAACAAGAATACAAAATGAAATGATTTTTTTTGGGGGGGAACTTACTAATAATTAGTTTAAACATGTTTTACATTTGGTATCATTTCGGATTTTTTTCCCACGAACGCAGAAAAGACTTTACTGAGGGAGACCCACCAAATTTCGAAGTAGCATGCAGGCGGCATACTGGATGTGGGATAAGTGGAACGTGACTTCAACGTCACACATAAAAAAAATCATAATTTTGTTTTATTAAATCCACGCAAAGTTTAGTTTCATTTTCGCATGGGAGTACAATGATCCGCTGCTGCTGCTGTCCATCCATCCATCAATGAGGCAGTCATTCAGACCAGACAAGCCATTAAAAGGCTTTGTTTTTGTTTCGCTTTTTTTTTTGTCAGTTATACGATTTGAGTTGATTTGTGTCAATTGCGTGTCGTTCTGTAAATTTTCAAATGCTTGTCTGCCAGACTGTCATAATCCCATGATTTCAAAACTTGTGTGTAAGTGTGCGGGACTATGGTGAGCAGCTGATGAGGGTGTCGTGTCCACAACACAACTCACAACCATAAGTCACAAAGTTAGCCAGCCAGTCAATCATCAGATTGCCTGTGAACGAACGGTCATTGATCGTTGCGTTTTTGTTTTTGCGTTTGCTTTAACGAGATTTATTGTGAAATAAGCAGAACTTGTGTCGACCGCTTACCCCGTTTGCAATTTTGTCGATAAATTGTCTTAGCTGTGGGCTTAGTAACGTGTTTTGTTCGAAGCTTTAATTGCGAATTTGTAATTTGATTTATTGGGAAGTCAGACCAGTTCAGGCTAAGCAGAGATGTTTATAGACGAGCTGAAGCGGAGGAATCTCTAAGGTCTAGCTGTGGTAAAGCCATGAAGGCTTTAAAGATGAAAGATGATGGGGTCAATATAGACGGGTAAAAAGGAGTTCCTTATAGAGGAGATGAAGTCAGAGAGTCCGCCGCAAAGAAGGAGAGAGAGAGCATATAGACGAGCTGAATTTACGGAATACACTATAGGTCTAGCTGAAGGATCAGGGAGTCATCTGTAAACCGGCCGAAGGCAAATTAATTCCTTAAAAAGGAATTGAGGCCTGAGAATTCCCCAATAGACAAACTGAAGGTTCCATCAGCCCTCTTTAGACAAGCTTAAGGACCCGAAATTCTATAAAGGCGCGGTGAAGGGTCTGAGAGTCATCTATATCATCATCCAATTCAGCTCGTCTATATCGTCTCATTGACCTATTCAGCTCGTCTATATCGACTCATTGACCTATTCAGCTCGTCTTTATAGACACACTGACCTATTCAGCTCGTCTATATAGACACACTGACCTATTCAGCTCGTCTATATAGGCACACTGACCTATTCAGCTCGTCTATATAGACACACTGACCTATTCAGCCCGTCTACATAGACACACTGACCAATTCAGCTCGTCTATATAGACTCACTGACCTATTCAGCTCGTCTATATAGACACACTGACCAATTCAGCTCGTCTATATAGACACACTGACCTATTCAGCTCGTCTATATAGACACACTGACCTATTTATCTCGTCTATATCGACTCATTGACCTATTCAGCTCGTCTTTATAGACACACTGACCTATTCAGCTCGTCTATATAGACACACTGACCTATTCAACTCGTCTATATAGACACACTGACCTATTCAGCTCGTCTATGTAGACATACTGACCTATTCAGCTCGTCTATATAGACACACTGACCTATTTAGCTCGTCTATATCGACTCATTGACCTATTCAGCTCGTCTATATAGACACGCTGACCTATTCAGCCCGTCTATATAAAGTCACTGACCTATTCAGCTCGTTTATATAGACACACTGACCTATTCAGCTCGTTTATATAGACACACTGACCTATTCAGCTCGTCTATATAGACACTCTGACCTATTCAGCTCGTCTATATAGACACACTGACCTATTCAGCTCGTCTATATAGACACACTGACCTATTCAGCTCGTCTATATAGACACACTGACCTATTCAGCCCGTCTATATAGACACACTGACCTATTCAGCTCGTCTATATAGACTCACTGACCTATTCAGCTCGTCTATATCGACTCATTGACCTATTCAGTCATCCTGGCAGATTTTTTATATAGCTTCACTGACCTATTCAGCTCGTCTATATAGACTCACTGACCTATTCAGTACCCTGATTTAAGCCGATATTTTTAGATCAGCTTAAATTAGGGTATATACAGACCACCAGAAGCAAGAGTTTTTTTATGAATTCTGAAGGACTCAAGGCGTGGATTTTTTAATTAAATTTGGAGAACTCAAGATGTGGATTTTTTGGTGAATTAAAAAACTCAATGTCTAGATATTTTGAATGAATTTTAGTGGACTCAAGGCGTGGATTTTTTTTAACCAATTTCAGGGACTTCAGGCGTGGATTTTTAATGAATTTCAAGGGATTCTAGGCGTGGATTTTTGAGGAAATGGTAGGGGACTTCAGGCGTGGAATTTTTAATGAATTTTCAGGGACTTTAGGCGTGGATTTTTTAATGAATTTTCAGGGACTTTAGGCGTGGATTTTTTAGGGAATTGTAGGGGACTTTAGGCGTGGATTTTTTAGGGAATTGTAGGGGACTTTAGGCGTGGATTTTTTAGGGAATTGTAGGGGACTTCAGGCGTGGATTTTTTAATGAATTTTCAGGGTCTTTAGGCGTGCATTTTTTAATGAATTTTCAGGATATTTAGGCGTGGATTTTTTAATGAATTTTCAGGGCCTTTAGGCGTGGATTTTTTAATGAATTTTCAGGGTCTTTAGGCGTGGATTTTTTAATGAATTTTCAGGGTCTTTAGGCGTGGATTTTTTAATGAATTTTCAGTGACTTCAGGCGTGGATTTTTTAATGAATTTTCAGGGACTTCAGGCGTGGATTTTTTAATGAATTTTAAAAAATCCAGTCCCGCGTGGATTTTTTAATGAATTTTCAGGGACTTCAGGCGTGAATTTTTTAATGCATTTCAAGGGATTCTAGGCGTGGATTTTTGAGGGAATTGTATGGGACTTCAGGCGTGGATTTTTTAATTAATTTTCAGGGACATTAAGCGTCGATTTTTAAATGAATTTTCAAGGACATTAGGCGTGGATTTTTTAATGAATTTTCAGGGACATTAAGCGTGGATTTTTAAATGAATTTTCAAGGACATTAGGCGTGGATTTTTTAATGAATTTTCAGGGACATTAAGCGTGGATTTTTAAATGAATTTTCAGGGTCTTTAGGCGTGGATTTTTTAATGAATTTTCAGGGTCTTTAGGCGTGGATTTTTTAATGAATTTTCAGGGACTTCAGGCGTGGATTTTTTAATGAATTTTCAGGGTCTTTAGGCGTGGATTTTTTAATGAATTTTCAGGGTCTTTAGGCGTGGATTTTTTAATGAATTTTCAGGGTCTTTAGGCGTGGATTTTTTAATGAATTTTCAGGATATTTAGGCGTGGATTTTTTAATTAATTTTCAGGATATTTAGGCGTGGATTTTTTAAAGAATTTTCAGGGTCTTTAGGCGTGGATTTTTTAATGAATTCTAGGATATATTTTTCTAGATTAAATGAAAGCGAAGCATCTCTATCCAAATTTGGTGTCATTTGCTGTGCACAAAACTTTTGCGATATTTATACAGACTTAACAACCTCAACGACAAGTTGGGCGCCATTTGTTTAATAGAATTTTATTTTTATGGAATATTTTCTCTCTCTTCTTCAATAACTGAATTTATATTTGTTATGTACATCCTCCCACACGCTTCTTCTTCTTAAAATATACAAGAACAACTATTAAAATAAAAAGAAGAAGACAAACACGAAGTTGATTCTGATTTTGAGCTCCAAGGCACCAAGATTGGAAATAATGATAAACAATTTCTTGGACAAATATTGCAAAAAAAAAAACAAAGACACACGAGTGCCAGCTAGTCATTCAGTCAATCAGACAGAAGTCAAAAGAAGTATAATAATAAAAAAATAAAATATTGGCAAAAAAATATTCTGATGAGTTGTTTTGTGTACCACAATAATAGTTTTCTAGATATGGATATTAGAGTGGGTTGCCATAAGGGCACAAAATCAAAAGAAATTTTTGCTTTGGGTCATCAATAATAGTCTACGATATGGATGCGAATATTAAAATGGATTACCATAAGAGGAAATAAATTCTTATTTTTATTTAATTTAAAAGGCACGGGGAATGAGAACCGTTATTGTTACACGTGTTGTTTACCAAAACCATCAACTTAAGGCCTCCAAAAGTACATCTCGCCATCTACTTATTCTATGTTTTTGATATTGATTCACCTAATTATGTATTCATTGCATAGTATCATCATCATCCATTCGTCTATATTTATGTATGTATATGTGCGAGAATGTTTTTCTTTACTTGGGCGTGAAACGTAGCTATTTTGTCTATTCTATTTTCCTATGAAAGCAAACAAATGATATACTCGATGTTTACTTTCATTTCCAGCAGCTACTGTCTTACTTTATGCTAAGCAATTGGTTTATTTGTCATGGCTTTAAAGCTTCTTTTTACAGTAACAACACTCAAAGAAAACTGTGTGTTGGAATGAAAATATATATATTTTTTCGATATCGATATCCTGGAGAATATTCTTAAATTTCGAACAATATGACCGCTAGGTGATTGCAAGAATTTTTTCTATATTTGTAGGGTTATATAAATTGGGGACTAATTGTGAGACATTAGTCCACAAACGTTGGGCGCCATTTTAATCACATAAATTCAATTCAAATTAGTCGTGAGTTATTTTATAGCAGAATCTAAAAATCTGATCACATAGTATATATTTCTCAGATCCCTGTGACATTGTTTTGTTATTTAGCTCTAAAGCTGTTGGGCGCCATTTACAAATTAACCTTCATTACGATGAATTTATTTTGTTGACAAAAAATCGATCCTATTTTCATAGGGGTATATAAGTTGGAGATTCGTTAATGGCTAAGGGTGGAACTTTGTTTAGAAGTTAGTTCCACAAACGTTGGGCGCCATTTCAGTGACATAAATTCAATTCAAATTAGTCATGAGTTATTTTATAGCAGAATTTGAAAATCTGATCGCATAGTATATATATATGTCAGATCCCTGTGACATTGTTTTGTTATTTAGCTCTACAGCCGTTGGGCGCCATTTACAAATTAAGGTTCATTGTGATGAATTTATTTATTGACAAAAAATCGATTCTATTTTCATAGCGGTTTGTAAATTTGAGATTCGTTAGTGGCTAAGTGTGGAACTTTGTTTAGAAGTTAGTTCCACAAACGTTGGGCGCCATTTTAATAACATAAATCCAGTTATAATTAATCATGAGCTAATCTATTGCAGATTCCGATGACGTAGTATTGGTCTATATCTGTAAGTCTAAATAATAGATTTCGAATCCCTTTGACATAGTTTGTTTTGTAGTACGATCGGAAACGGACTATACCCTACCTGATTTAACGTAAAGAAGCCCTTTTAAGTCCAAAAACGTTGGGCGCCATTTCAATGACATAAATTCAATTCAAATTAGTCGTGAGTTATTTTATAGCAGAATCTGAAAATCTGATCGCATAGTATATATTTCTCTAATCCCTTATAAATTGTTTTGTTATTTAGCTCTACAGCCGTTGGACGCCATTTACAAATTAACCTTCATTACGATCAATTTATTTATTGACAAAAAATCGATCCTATTTTCATAGGGGTATATAAATTGGAGATTCGTTAATGGATAAGTTGGGCGCCATTTCAATGACATAAATCCAGTTTTAATTAATCATGAGTTAATGTGTAGCAGATTCCGATGATGTAGTATTGGTCTAAATCTGTAAGTTTAAATAATAGATTTTGAATCTCTTTGACATAGTTTGTTTTGTAGTACGATCGGAAACGGACTATACCCTACATGATTTAACGTAAATAAGACCTTTTAAAATGAATGAAAGGGAATATATGTAGACAAGCGGACTCCCTTTCGCTTGTCTATCGGCGAACTGAAGCCAAATAATCCACTATATACGAACTAAAGGTCCAGATAGTCTCTAGATATGGTCTCTGAGGTGAAGAATTCTCTATAAACGAGCTAAGGGTCCAGGGAGTCTATACAGATGAGCTGAAGCAGGCACTTAAGAATCAGATAGTCTCTAGAGAGGGTCTCTGAGGTGAAGGATTCCCTATAGACGAGCTGAAGCAGGCACTGAATGTCCAGATAGTCTCTATAGAGGGTCCCTGAGGTGAAGGATTCTCTATAGACGAGCTAAAGCTTCATCTGAGCTGAAACAGGTACTGCAGGTCCAGATAGTCTCTACAAAGAGTCTCTAATATGAAGAATTCTTTATAGAGGTGTTAAAAGTCCATAAAAGTCAATACAGACGAGCTGAAGTAGATACTGCCTATAGACGAGCTGAAGTTAAGGAGAATCTATAAACACTCTGAAATAAGGGAGTCTCCTATAGAAGGGAGTCTCCTATAAGACATTCAGGGAGTCTTCTACCAGAGTGTAGGTACTAGAAATCTCTACAGTTGAACTGATGAAACACTGAAGGTCCAGATAGTCTCTAGAGAGGGTCCCTGAGTTGAAGGATTCTCTATAGACGAGCTAAAGGTCCAGATGAGCTGAAGCAGGTACTGAAGGTCCAGATAGTCTCTACAAAGAGTCGCTGAGATGAAGAATTATTTATAGAGGTGTTAAAAGTCCATAAAAGTCTTTACAGATGAGCTGAAGCAAATACTGTCTATAGACGAGCTGAAGTTAAGGAGAATCTATAAACACTCTGAAATAAGGGAGTCTCCTATAGAAGGGCGTCTCTTATCTGGAAGTGTTTTATGCGAGTACCTGCCCATAGTACCTGCAGTGGCTAAGCCACAGGCGGATATGCGCCCACCAGCCCACCAGCACTAAAGTGCTGTACCAATTGGAGAGCATGCAGACGGCATGCACTCCCCCTTGGTGAGGGCGAAACCGCAACCCCCGCGAAACTCCCCAGGGGGCCACACCAATGCAAAATACAACACCATTCAAAAACCGCAGGCGGCAAGGAATAAACCTTGCCCCAAGCAGTGGCAACGTCGAACAAATATACATAACACAAACAATTAACATGCTGTCCTCACGGACTGCACAAAGGGCCCAAGAATTTCAGGGAGTCTTCTACCAGAGTGTAGGTACAAGAAATCTCTAAATACGCTGAAGCCAGGGAACCTCTGCAGATGATCTGAAGGGTCAGGAAGTTATCTGAAAAAGAGTTGAATGAGCAAGGAATTATATGTAGACGAGCTGAAATCAGGAAGAATCCTACAGAAGTCCGCCATAGAAGGGCTAAAATCACTATTGACCACCTGATGGCCCAAGGAGTCTCAAGGGCAAGGAAATCCTCGTATAGACGAGCATTTCAGCTAAAGCGAGCCTCTTATCTTTCTAATTTTATATGATTACTCACGTCTATTTAGGGACGCAGGGCGTAATTCGGAATTGTCAAGTCATAGATTGGTTAATAATATTTAAAGATTTTCCACGATTAAACGTTGTTGTTTTCATTCAAAACTTGACATCTCAGTTGGGCGCCACTTCCACGAAAGATGTTAATAATTTCAGAGTCATCAGAACTTAACTCAATTACTTCATGTCTAAACTGGTTGGGCGCCATTTCCAGTCTGATGTTTTTAAAGCTTACCCAGGCTTCATTGTCGTAGAATCTCATGGGTGGATTGAATTGCCATCCAAATAATTGTCATTATGAAGGGGTGATTGGGCGCCATTTCTAACCAAAAAATATCTTAAAAGTCCCAACCTCCAAGCAAAAAATTTTGGGCGCCATTTTGATATCGTGGAACTTATCATAGCTGATTGAAGGGAATTCATTTGAAACTCAATCTTAGATCACCCCATAACCGATTTTCTTCACGAAAGCGTGATAGAACCCTTTGCCTCGTCATTTCCATAAAAGATCATCACAGAATGCTATGAAAATCTTCCCGATGGCCTACGGCGATTAAAAGTATTTTTCTCGAGCCTCAAAAGTTGGGTCACAGAATGCCATAAAATTCTTTCCGACGACCTGCGTAGCTTATAGCCATTTCCCGAAAGGGTAATGCTTTCAATTTTAGGTCTAATTCATTGACTACATGAACTAATGCATTAGTTCATTTTCAACTGTTGGGTGCCATTTCTTCAAGTTGTATATTGAAGCAAAAGCAGAGATGTAAAGCAGAGGGTCTGCTAGAAGACTAACAAAGAACTTCAATAAATAGAAAAGATATGGGGCTGAATTCTAGAGTTGAGTCGTTGCGTAATGAACAAGTTCAATGGAACTATTCTGCCAAAGGAACGGTAGGCATTAGCTACGTTTTTTCTGTTCATCTAGTTCCTTTTGCTCCAGTCGTTACTTTTTCCTCTCGTTCACCTAGATACTGTTGATTCAATCGTTCGTCTATATATGCTCGTTTATTGACCGAATTAATTTACATGTACCAATGAACGATTGAACAAAAAGGAACTAAATGGTTTAGTTCCGTTTGTGGAGGGAACCGCAAAAAGGTCTAACCGTTTTAAGAATGAGATTATCGAACTGTAATTAATTTCAGTTCCTTAATATCTGGATTTGTATGTCAAATTGACCGAATTAATTTACATGTACCAATGAACGATTGAGCAAAAAGGAACTAAATGGTTTAGATCCGTTTGCGGAGGGAACCGAAAAAAGTAAGAAGCAAAATCCGAAATACCAAAATTTAAATATACCAATGAACGATTGAACAAAAAGGAACTAAGTGACCTAGTTCCATTTGTGGAGCGAACCGCAAAAAGGTCGAACCGTTTTAGGAACGAAATTATCCAACTCTAATAAATTCCAGTTCCTTAATACATGGATTTGTATGTCAAATTGACCGAATTAATTTACATGTTCGAATGAACGATTGAACAAAAATGAACTAAATGGTAAGAAGCAAAATCCGACCTATTGGATGAGATTTATGTATTTTGACTATAAACTAATGAGCAAAATTTGGACGTAATTTTAAACATAACAAGTGGAAAAGCGTTAAGTTCGGCCGGGCCGATCTTTAGATACCCTCCATCATAGATATATTGACAGGTATTTGAAATGAAAAAGTGGACCGATATTTACAATTTTTAATAGAGATATTTGGTACCCAGTAAGAACCCAATGTACCAAATTTCAACGAATTCGGTTGAAAATCGCGCTCAAGACCCCCAAAATACCAAAAATTTGGGGTGCCCTTATATGGGGGTTACACGGAAAAGTGTGCCGATATTTATAATTTTTAGCAGAGATATTTGGTACCCAATAAGAACCCAATGTACCAAATTGCAGCGAATTCGGTTGAAAAGCGCGCTCAAAAACCCCAAAATACCGAAAATTGGGGGGTACGCTTATATGGGGGATATTCGAAAAAAACTACCTATATTTATAATTTTTTGTGGAAAGATTTATTACCTCTTAAGAACTCAAAATACTAAATTACAGCCAACTCGGTGGAAAAATACGATCAAAACCCCCAAAATACTGAAAATTAGGAGGTACCGTTATATGGGGCGTACCAGAAAAAGTGAACCTATATTTATAATTTTTTGTGGATACTTTTAGTACCCAATAAGAACCCAATGTACTAAATTTCAGCGTATTCGGTTGAAAAAAGCGCTCAAGAACCCCAAAATACCGAAAATTTAGGGGGTACTGTTATATGGTAGCTATACCTAAACGTGGACCGATATATCTTATCTTCGAACTTGACCTGCCTGCAGACAAAAGGCAAACCTATGCAAAAGTTCAGCACCCTATATCAATTCCTTCAAAAGATAGCGTGATTACAACAGCATACGGACATGGCTATATCGTCTTAGAATTTTACCCTGATCAAGAATATATATACTTTAAAAGGTCGGAAATGAATATTTCGATGAGTTACAAACGGAATGACAAAATTAATATACCCTCCATACTATGGTGGAGGGTATAAAAATTATTGGTAGAAGTGATACGAAATAGAGGAATCTGAAGCAGGTAATCTTGGGAGGAAGATCAAAGAAATCCGATATCGCGCCAGAGTCGTGATTCCAATTCCTTAATACCTGCACCTCCATTTCCACCCGTGTGTTGGTTTCGATGTTTACATTCGAAGTCTATTTACGTTGGGCGCCACTTTTATTTTGAATTAAGAACGATTTTCTAACAAAATTTAACAGACATTTTTGCCTTGACTGTTTATTTATCATCCATTGAGGCTATGACGACGCCAGCGGTTTCAATTCATCCATCCAGTTGTTGTACACAAATGTAAACATTGCAAAGAAAGAGGAGAAGAGAAGAAGAAACAAAACGAAAACCAAATATCTACGGATTTAGACATCATTTAATTTAACGCTTTGTTAAATCAAGCCTGCTTGGGATGACAGCCAAAAAAAAATTATATATATTTATTTTTTTATTTGAGAAAATTATTGCAAACAGAAGAAGAGCTAAGGAGACAGTGGAGGAGAAAAAGAAAACTAAAGAAAAAATATAAAAATAAAAAAAAATCCCAACGAAATAAAAAATAGAACGCCATTAGTAATAAAAAAAAGAAAATCCTAGTAAAGCCACTGCATGCAAGATAGGAGACTAAGGCAATAGGGGAAGGCTTTGCATAGACCGATTGTTTTTGGAGAATAGAAAAATTAGGAACTACACTTTTCCCCTTGCCACTCGTCTAGCAAACACAAAAATCTAAATATCTCGGTAATAATCGCCGCTGATGACATCATAAGAATTAAATTAGCAAATCGTGATTTCATTCCACTTCTTTTTTTGTGGCTTTTTGTTTTGTTCTCTTTTTCGTTTGTTTTATCTCATTCTATGGATTTTTAGTATTTATTTGTGATTTTTTTTTCATTTATTTTATTGTACGATAACAAGGTTTGATTGTTTTTGTTCTTGTTCTTATTTAAATGCTTTCGAACATTTCATTTCGCTTCGTTTCCTTTTCTGTTTACTCTCATTCAATTCTTAGCGTCATTTGTTTGATTTGATATCTATCAGAGGGCGGCAATGGATGAAGAAGAAGTTAAACAACGCATAATGAGCGGAATATGGAGACATAAAACAATTACTTTTTGTTATATAAATATAGGTCAGCGGAGATAAAAAAAGAGAAACTGACAGGTCGAATTACTGTAGTTATTGTGGTTCAGAAAAAGTGAATGACATGAAAGTTAATAGTAATTACGTTGGGCGCCATTTGTCTCCTGAGAAGTTTTCCAATACTGAGATGTTGTCTTAAAAAGGATGAGGAGACATCCTGAAATCTTACTTAGCTGGCTTATGACAGAACGGTTGTTCTATAAGCCCAGCTTAAAAAAAGATGTTGTCTTAAAAAAGGATGAGGAGACATCCTGAAATCTTACTTAGATGGCTTATGACAGAAAGGTTGCTCCATAAGCCGAGCTTAAAAAAGATTTCCAAGCGCATCGGTCTTGTGCGCATCTCATTCAATTTGAAAGACCATTTTCCGAGATTTTGTTTTCTACTTGATCTACTTTCCATCGGATTCGTGGCCTTCCCCTTCGCCGTGAACCATCACTTGGTTCGCCTTTATATGTCTTTTGAGCTGGGACATTTTCATCCATTCTGACAAGATGGCCTAGCCAACATAGCCGCTACAGCTCGATCCGTCTGACTATGGCGATGTACGAAAATAGATGATTCAATCGACGGCGATATTCTCCATCGACGCAGATCGGCTCATACATCTTCCGGAAATTTTTTCTCAAAAACTGCAAAAGCTGCCTCATCTGCTTGCGCAAGTACCCATGTTGGAATCTATTTTCAAAATAAGTCTTATCGAATATCAATACATGGCTTCCCCCTTCGACGTGAACCATCACTTTGCTCACTTTTATATACCTTTTGAGCTGGGGCATCTTCATCCATTCTCACAAGATGTCCTAGCCAACGTAGACGCTGCAGCTCGAATCGTCTGTCGATGTCTGAGAATAGATGGTATAGCTCATGGTTCATTCCGGAAGGAACTAGTTTCCGGAACGAACTAGTTCAAAGGAAGTATTTCGCAAAGGGAGCGATCGGTACTAGAGGTCCAGATCGTTTGTTTATATTTCTCTTCAGTTGTTCATTGAGGCGTTCCAGAGCGAACATTGGGTATTGGATCTGGTTCATTCATCAGTCTAGTTCCTTTGTCTCTAGTGGTTAATTTTCTCACTCGTGGCAATTTTTGAACGAAATATTTCAAAGGAACTATTCCCCAAAAGTAACGATCGTTACACTCGTTCGCCCAGTTCATTTTTAGAACGGAGTCTACTTTTGTGCTTCCGGAAGGAACTAGTTCAAAGGAACTATTCTACAAAAAGGAAGATCGGTACTAGTTCTGGTTCATTTGATAGTCTAGTTTCATTTTTTTTCGGCAACCGTTAATTTTTGCTCTCGTTCACCTAGTTCCTTATGATCGTGGCAATTTTTGAAGCACCGCTGAGTGAACAGTGTCCGCAATTGGCTCCTTCCGGAAAGAACTACTTCCTTTTCCTCTAATCGTTCAGTTTTGTTCGCGTTCACCTAATTCATTTTAATCATGGTGATTGTTGAAGCATCACTAAGAGAACAGAGTAATTGGTAATTACGGAAAGAACTAGTTCAAAAGACAAATATTCCGCAAAAGGAACGATCGGTACTAGGTTCAGTTCTTTCGCTGATCTTCTTCTTTTTGCTCTAGTCGTTCATTTTTGCTCCCTGTCATCTAGATCATTTTAGTCGCGTCATTTGTTGAATCATCACTGAGTGAATCGAGTCAATCCTAGTTCAAAGGAACTATTCCGCAAAAGGAACCATCGGCACTAGTTCTTCCGTACATTAAGTTTCTTTTCCTCCAGACGTTAATTTTTTGCTCTCATTCGCGTGACAATTTGTTGAAGCACCCACCACAGTTGCATCGTTCTGGTGCTAACTAGTTCAAAGGAACTATTACGCAAAAGAAAGAATCGATACTAAATCCAGTTATTTTGTTGATCTGCTTCCTTTTGCTCTTGCCATTCATATTTTGCTCTCATCAACCTAATTCCGTTTGACCACATCGATAATCTATGTCTTACGGTTCATTGACCGAATTTACTGACATGGACCAATAAGTGATTGAACTGTATGGAACTAGAGAGCTAATTGAAATAAACTAATCCCTTTTGTGTAGTGAACCGAAAAAGATTGAACCGATTCAGGAACGACATTATCCAATACTAACGAAGTCAAATGCCCTTGGTAATTCATGGAGCACAACTGAGTGAACGAAGCCTAAAGTTGTGTCATTCCGGAACAAAGTGGTTCAAAGGAACTATTTTGCAAAAGGGAAGATTGGTACTAAGTCCGGTTCTTTCGTCAGACTTCTTCATTTTGATCTCGTTGATCTAGTTCCGTTTGACGCTATCGATCATCTACATAGTGCCGTTCATTGCCCGAATTCCTTGACGTGCACAAGTAATCGATTGAACTATAAGGAACTAGAGAGCTAAATGACATGAACTAGTCCCTTTTGACGATTGAACCAAAACCTGTTCAGGAAAGATGCACTTTTGAAGGCAAACAAATTGACAGCTTAGACTATCAGTCGGTGGTCCTCAAGAATAAATAATTTAAAGAGTGAATATCGTATATGAGTTCAACTTCTTAACAAAGGCTATCAATCCTGCTTTGAAGCTTCATTTGCAAGGAGTTTTCTTTCAAAATCCGATTAGCACATATGCTGACATGAGGTTTTCCTACAATTCTACTTTGCATCTACTTTCTTCCAGCCGGGGCCGTAATTAGATTTTCAAAATCTTGTAATTTCCTACAAATATT
Source organism: Musca vetustissima (assembly GCF_032173495.1). Lineage (NCBI taxonomy): Eukaryota > Metazoa > Arthropoda > Insecta > Diptera > Muscidae > Musca > Musca vetustissima. The sequence goes on from NW_026882699.1 coordinate 90,978, forward strand.
TTTCTGTTTTTAGTTCGATGTAACGATGGTATATCAACCATCTTAAAGAAGTCCACACACTCAGTGCTAAATACTATGTTGACATGCTGTCTAGATTGGGCGCCAATTTTAAATGCAATTACAGAATTACAATTAGAAAAGATTTCAATGCTGCCGAAAATTTTTGAAATTTAGGTTACATTGGACGCCAATTGTACGAAATTACTACATTGGGAGCCAATTGTAAATGCAATTACTTCGAAGAAAGGATTTCAATGCTGCCGAAAAAATTTGAAATTTAGTTCACATTGAGCGCCAATTGTAAACGGAATTACTTGAAATACAGGTTCCCAATTATTTTAATTAGGTTTCACAGAGCAACATTTGTTACGCAGATTGTCCGCTTAATCAGAAATGCAATGACTCAAATTAAGTCAATGGACGATGTTTGCAAAATGTGCAGCTTAACGAGTATAAATTATATTATCGCCCGCATTGGGCGCCAATTGTAAGCAGAATTACTTCCAGCTTAACTTCTCATTTCTGTTGAAAATTGGGCATCATTCGATTACAATGGCTGGAATGTATAAAATGGGTGGATATTTGTAAGCTCTACAATTTTTCGGAACCATCTTGAAAGTTGACTCACATTGGGCGCCAGTTACAAACAGAATTATTTCAAAGGCCAATGAATTAGGTGTTATTTGCAAATTGATCTGTTTGTAAGGACCGATGGCTCATATATCGACTTTAGATGAATATAAAGTTCAACTTTGTTTCAATGAACTTTGACCAAAATTTCCGAACACTGAACCATATTGCCGAAGTTCGATATTTCTGCAAAATTTTTCGCACCACACATGTTTTTTGTTTAACATACTTGGCCATAATATTTTATAATACTACAAAAAGCCTCAATGTTTTGACGAAACTTTGGGCACAATGTCCATTCATGTTCCGAACATAAAATACATGAAGAAAACCACTTAACCCGATTTTTTCCAACAAAAGTGGAAAATTAAGGCAAACATGCATGCCAACTAGCTTTCCGCTGAACCGACCAACCAACCAACTAGCCATACATCCAGCCAGCCAATCAACTAGCACAATACAATTTCTCCATAATATATTCTCCTTCCATATATATATCCCAATAGAGCAATTGTTCATATTTTTATTTTATTATTTTTTGTGTGTTTTTTCATGTTTTGTTACGAAAAATAGCTCAAATGGCAGCGGAGAAGCACTTAAGTTTATGGACTCTGTGTAACCGAATACACGAGGCAATAAATAAAAATTTCAATAGCTGTAAGTCATCATAATATATGTGGAAATATAAGGGCAATTTGTTGTTGCTGTTCGTGTGGAAACATTCAACACATGTTGTATGGCAAAACAGACCCAGCAAACGACAAAGGATTGCATGGGTCGCAACACTTAGGTTATTATTAAGAACATATGTGAAAAAATGTGATCTTGAACTTTTGTTTTATGTTTCAATTAATTAATAGATTTATTATTAAATACGTGACTGGGGATTTAGGGAGAGCGGTCATAGCAATAAAAAGCCAGGGTAAAAATAAATTGACATCGAAGGACCAAAAACGATGACGTTTCCCAATTAAAAGTGGTTCAAAGCAACTATTCAGTAAAGGGAACGAACGGCACTAACTCTAGTTCCTTAGCTAGTCATTCATCTAGTCTTACAGTTCATTGAACGATTTAATTGACATGCATCAATGAACCATTGAACTATAAAGAACTAGAGACCTAAATGAACTAGTTTTATGTTTCAATTAATTATTATCTGTATTATTAAATGCGTGGCAGGTGATTTACAGAGAGCGGCAATATTAATAAAAAGCCGAAGGACCAAAAATATGAATTTTCCCAATTAAAAAATGGTGGCAAATTAGCACGGGTTAAAATTGACGCCCAATACATGAAACGCTTATCGAATTGAACTTTTGTTTTGTGTTTCAATTAATTAATAGATTTATTATTAAATACATGACTGGCGATTTACGAAGACAGGGTGAAAGTAAATTGACATCGAAGGACCAAAAATATGAATATGAAAAAAGGGTTCAAAGGAACTATTCAGTAAAGAGATCGAAACGGAACTAGCTCTGGTTCTTTAGTTAGTTATTCATCTAGTCTTACAGTTCATTGAACGAATTAATTGACATGCACCAATGAACCGTTGAACTATAAGGAACTAGAGACCTAAATGAACTAGTTTTATGTTTCAATTAATTAATATCTGTATTATCAAATGCGTGGCAGGCGATTTACAGAGAGCGGTCATAGTAGCACGGGTTAAAATTGGCGCCCAATGCATGAAACGCTTATCGAATTGAACTTTTGTTTTGTGTTTCAATTAATTCATAGATTTATTATTAAATACGTGACAGGCGATTTACGGAGAGCGGCCATAGTAATAAAAAGCCAGGATAAAAGTAAATTGACATCGAAGGACCAAAAATATGAATATGAAAAAGTGGTTCAAAGGAGCAATTCAGTAAAGAGAACGAACGGTACTAGCACTGGTTCTTTAGTTAGTCATTCATCTAATTGACATGCACCAATGAACCGTTGAACTATAAGGAACTAGAGAGCTAAATGAACTTAAATACGTGACAGACGATTTACGGAGAGCGGTCATAGTAATAAAAAGCCAGGATAAAAGTAAATTGACATCGAAGGACCAAAAATATGAATATGAAAAAGTGGTTCAAAGGAACTATTCAGTAAAGGGAACGAACGGTACTAGCTCTGGTTCTTTAATTAATCATTCATCTAATTGACATGCACCAATGAACCGTTGAACTATAAGGAACTAGAGAGCTAAATGAACTAGTTTTATGTTTCAATTAATTAAAATCTGTATTATTAAATGCGTGGCAGGCGATTTACAGAGAGCGGACATAGTAATAAAAAGCCGAAGGACCAAAAATATGAAATTTCCCAATTAAAATATAGTGGCAAATTAGCACCGATAAAAATTGGCGCCCAATGCATGAAACGCTTAACGATTCCTTACACTTGCATTCCAGACCCTTAGATTGTCCTATACATTATAAATGGCGCCCAATCACTCTTGAATTGTCTTGGCCTGACCAAATGTGATTTACTATACCCCTACCAGAAAATTTATATTTAAATGTTCACCCCATATCTCTCTACTATCTCCAACAACATCTTTATTACCCCTCATTCAAAAATAAGAGGGATTATGCCCAGCAACTACAACAATTTAATTGATAATTAATTTTTAAATCGCCAACAACAACAACGGAATGTTATATTTTAATGCGTTGATTTTCATGTTCTACCCCTCCTAAATGAAATACCAGACGTTGGCCACGTTATCACCAATTGAGTCATTTGAAATATTTTTTTTTCGCAATTATTTTCTTATTGTTGTAAAATAGTTGCTGTTGTTGTTGTCTATGGTTTATCTTATCTAGAAAATGACAAAAAAACTTGTAGATAAAACCAGAAAGGTTTGCCATTTAATTGTTGTTTTTATTTTTAATTCGATGATAGGAATTGAAAATAAAAAAATGTTTGAAGAAGTTTTTTTTATCTTTCATTGAACCCGAAATATCATAGAATCAGCTATAGATCGCTTGGTTACCAAGGAGGTTGACGAATAGAAAATTTTGTTTGGTATCTAATGTTTAAAGAAAATATTTTCAAGGTCTAGCAGAGCATAGGGGATGATAGATACCTAGCAACGGCTCCGATTGGCTTTAACATGGCGAAGTCCAGGCTTATCTTGGTCCCTCTTTCATCTCAATTGCGGACACTGACCTCCCCGTGGTGACACCTGGGGTATCTGTTTTCATTATCCGATGAAATAGTGAGCTAATATGTGCCGCGAGTTCGCCCATAAGAACTATAAAAAGATTGGTTGAGGCGTCGGATTAGTTGCCCACACTCGGAAAACCGAACCTACTATGAAAAAGCAAAGAAAAAGAAAACCAAACCCAACGAATGTTTACGGCTCCCGCAAACGTATAAAATACCACGATCTGCGAATCTGCACTTGGAATGTGCGCACGTTGCACAGAAGAGGCGCAGTGTTTGCTTTGGCGGATGTACTCAAGAAGCACAAAGCTAATATTATTGCCTTACAGGAAATGCGATTAAAAGGGACTGACAAAAGTTAATCAGAAGATTACCCCCTGTATTATATCAGCCATGAAACGAGACGTGAATTTGGCTGCGAATTTATGGTTAACAGGAGAATAAAAGACCTCGTCTCCAGATTCACTCCAGTAGATGAGCGAATTGCTATAATCCGTATAAAAGCGAAGTTCTTCTACTTCAGTCTGATTTGCGCCCATGCTCCGACCGGAAGATAAAGTTGAACAGACCAAAGACATATTTTACGACCGCCTAGAAACAGCGTATGACCGTTGCCCTGGCCATGACATTAAAATTCCGCTAGGGGATTTTAATGCAAAAATCGGAAAGGAAAATATCTTTGGCCCCACCGTTAGAAAATTCAGCCTCCATGAAGAAACATCAGACAGCGGCATGAGGTTGATTTACATCGCGGTAGCTAACAACATGGCAGTTAGCAGCACCAGATTCAAACATCTCGATATACACAAGGCCACTTGGATTTCTCCCAATTGAACAACGAGAAATCAACGAGCATTCATCCAGTGTTTTAGACGTCCGATCGATCCGAGGAGCGAATATCGATTCGGATCATTACCTTGTGGCAGCCAAGGTAAGCACCCGTCTTAATGAAGCAGCAAAGGGTCGATCTAATGTAACACGGAAATTTGACGTCGAAAAGCTGCAACAGATGGCAGAGGCCTAGTCCGCTCAACTAACCCAACTGCTTGACGATAGCACCCCTTGTCCCGATAATAATATAGCAGCACAGTGGCAGAGATTTGCCCACTCCCTACAAACAGCAGCAAAACCAACACTTGGGTAGCAAAGACCACCATCAAGAAATCCGTGGTACGATCAGGAATGTCGAAATGCTACTGATCTGAAAAACGCCTGCGGACAGTAGCAACACGTAATGCGATGGAGAACTATCGGGAGAAAAGGAAGAGGAGAAACGTATTTTCAGAAAAAAGAAGAAAGAACAAAAAAACGTGAGCGTGAGCAAATCGAGATGTACAGGAGTCAGAATGAAGTCCGAAAATTCTACCAACGGGAAAAACACCAAACCGAAGGCACATCTTCCTGTAGAGATGAAGAAGGAAACCTGGTGACAGATACAGACAGCGTGCTGAGGATCTGAGAGGAGCATTTTGAAAAACTTCTGGATACCCTAGAACCAATAATAGATGGCGGTATAGAGTGTATACCACCTAGCCAAGATGAAGTCAGAATAGCAATCTATCGGTTGAAGAATAATAAAGCAGCAGGTGCCGATGGGTTACAAGCCGAACTATTCAAGACTGGTGTTCAGATGCTGGTAAGGAGCATGCACCAACTGATTAGTACAATTTGGCTAAAAGAATGCATGCCCAATCTGTGGAACCTCAGCATCCTGTGTCCCGTTTACAAAAAAGGAGACAAGACGATATGAATATTTTTTCAAGGTCCGAACAAGGCGTGGATTTATTAAAGAATATTTTTCCAAGGTCCGAACTAGGCGTGGATTTATTAAAGAATATTTTTTCAAGGTCCGAACAAGGCGTGGATTTATTAAAGAATATTTTTTCAAGGTCCGAACAAGGCGTGGATTTATTAAAGAATATTTTTTCAAGGTCCGAACAAGGCGTGGGCTTGTTAATGAATATTTTTTCAAGGTCCGAACAAGGCGTGGGCTTGTTAATGAATATTTTTTCAAAGTCCGAACAAGGCGTGGGCTTGTTAATGAATATTTTTTCAAGGTCCGAACAAGGCGTGGATTTATTAAAGAATATTTTTTCAAGGTCCGAACAAGGCGTGGATTTATTAAAGAATATTTTTTCTGGGTCCGAACAAGGCGTGGGGTTGTTAAAAAATATTTTTTCAAGGTCCGAACAAGGCGTGGATTTATTAAAGAATATTTTTTCATGGTCCGAACAAGGCGTGGATTTATTAAAGAATATTTTTTCTGGGTCCGAACAAGGCGTGGGGTTGTTAAAAAATATTTTTTCAAGGTCCGAACAAGGCGTGGATTTATTAAAGAATATTTTTTCAAGGTCCGAACAAGGCGTGGATTTATTAAATAATATTTTTTCAAGTCCCGTTTTTTTCAGTGTATCTGCAATTTATGACCTAGTCGCAGAACTTTTAGTTTATCCCTCAACAATTTCATTTCAAAATCCCTTCTTCTTCTCTGCCTCCCCATCCTCCTGTTACACAAAACCCTCTCTGACACATCGTTCACAAAAATGTTTATCAATATTTTATCATATTTTATGATTATTATGATATTGAGTTAATGATATGTAAGAGAAACTTCTAGGACACAAGAAGAAAAAAGTGTATTTCCATACTGCTTTACATCACCAATAGATAAGCGGAGCAGCGGCAGCTCAGCATCACTTAAATTATGAATTCCATTTAGTTTAGCAACGAAAGAATATCTACATATTCCACCACTCCATTCGTGCTATCTATGCAGATAGCTAGGCAGGTCCTCCTTTTTGGTTGTGTGTGTGTGGTTCATTCATTATTAACACAACAGAAAAAGGATGATGAATAAACATTTCAGTCAGTTTTTTTTAAAATCTATGCCAACTGGTACGGAATGGTTTCCTTTTGTGAAATTTAAGAACATGTTTTTTTCAAAAGTGTTCTCATCATTATTTTTTTTTTTTTTGTTCACATTGCCATACTTAGGAAAATAAAAGGTTTTCACGAATAAAATTTCATTAGTTTTAGGTTTAGATTTATGGTTGCCTTTCAACAGGGATATAAAAGGATAATAGATTTGTTTGTTTGTTCGGCGAAATAGGGAACGCACTAATTATTTTTAATTTGTTTTAGTTGTATTTGCAATTACGGAGAATTAGATTTTAATGACATATGATAATTTTAAAGGAAATTTAGATTTAATTTGCAAAATCTGTTGGGCGCCACTGGGTTTTCCAACTCAAATTTAACAGCGATTACTTTCATAGACTGAACAGTCATGCCTCTTCTCAACTGACATAATTTTGTTTATCTACTCCCCAGAATTTCATCTACTGTCCTAATTCTTCAATAATGTAATGCGGAACTCACTTCGAAGTCATCATCACATATGGAATTCATTAATCGGCAATCAAATATCTCCAGTATTTTTTTCAAATCAATTTGAGGGATCAAAACCAATACTAGCGTCAACATTCTGGATGGAATTTCAATTTCCAAAACGATCGTCAAGTTCAAATTCAAAGAACGATGTTCTGCTGCAGTATTTAGATCAGATTCATTAAAAGGATGGAATGATTGTTGCTCAATGAGTTATATAAACCGATTTTAGAAGGGAGATGACTGAGATGAATTACCTAATCAAAGTCCACCGTTCTTCTTCTCGACTAACTTCAGTATGTCTCTTGACATACTTCAGTATTTTCAAAACTTCGTTAGGGGATTGGAATCCCAATCTAAGGTTACTATTACGCACGAAATTTCTTCGACATATCAATTACCCATTAGAAGACTACCGTTCCGTTCAGATCCATTTCAGATTCCATACTGAGGTTACCATTCCGCATGAAATTTCATCTATCGATTTGAGGAGAAGAAATCCATACTGAGATCACCATCCCACACAGAATGTTATCATTTAAAATTGGAAATTATAAATTCGTAGACTGAACTTCTGGTCTACATTTAGTACTTTTTAAAGTCCATTTCAGCAGGAAGACATCATTCTACACGGAATTGATCAATCGACTCTCGAGCTCATAGAGACTCAAATTCTGCTTGTCGACCAATTTTAGTATTTTTTCCTATTTCATTTGTAGAAGATGAATTTCTGCTAAGCAACTAACCACTCGAAAACCGTTGGGCGCCACTTTCATTGTACGATTCATTCAAAGGCTGGGCATCAGGTTGTATACCGTTGGGCGCCACATGAAATATAAATTCAAATGTTGTCACAATTTCAATTTACATTTACTTATATAGAGTGGTCAGTCTTTGAGAAAGTAATTCGAAATACCCAATTTTTGTATTCGAAGTCCATAATTTTTAAAGACGAGAACGAACATGGAAATGACGGTTATTATTAGTAGTTTTATAAAGACTAGAACATTAAACACTTCACTACTAATTGGGCGCCAATTGCAATGTATGTTTTATTCTATGTCTGGAGATCATGTTGTAAACCGTTGGGCGTCACTTGCATTCTATGTTTCATTCTGAGACTGAAAGCCATGTTAAAACCATTGGGCGCCACTTGTAATGTAATTTAAAATTTTCTCATTAGTTCAAGTCATTTACTTTCATAATTTTGTGCCTAGGGCAGAACGGGAAGAAAATTTAATACATATTTTGGGAATACCACCAGAAGGTGTGGACCTACATTTTTCTATTTTCTCTAAATATTACTATGTGAAAAGTTTGGATTAAATGGGATACTGTCAACTAGAATTATTGTGCACCTCAACCATATAGACGACCTAAACGGATTTATACTCAAGACGACACTTGAGATCCAATGCCAATAATTCGCTGAGCACATTTTATTCATACCAAAGAGTATAAAGCCTAATTATAACAAAAACAATTATTTCATTTAAGGACCGAGGGTTTAAGCACCTTACTACCCATTTGTCGCCACTTGCATTGTATGTTTCATTCTGAGACTTGATATCAGGCTGCAACGTTGGGCGCCACTTACGAAAATTTGTTATATTTGTAAGTAATATTGTTTTATGCACTTTACCGTTGGGCACCACTTGCAATGTATTTTTCATTCATTCTGTAACCGTTGGGCGCCACTTGTAATATAAATTCAATTATTCTCATAATTTTAAGTTAATTATTTATATGTCTAGACCAGAACACGAAAAAAATGTAGAACTTATTGTGGCGAAACCATCAGTAAGGGTAATCCGATATTTTCAATTTTCTAAATCGGTAACTGCCATTGTCTAAGGACTTCAAATTGTCTAAAAACACTTGAAGTCCAAAATCAACATTTTTATGAGACTCATTTTTAATCATATAACGTCTCACTAACTTTACGTCTTAGGGTTATATGAGGAAAATCCGACTAATATCTACAGAAGGCCAGCCTTCCATCTGTAGAGGAGGTCATCTTTAGAAGGTCAGGCATACATCCCTTACGCCTTATCTAGAAGGTCAGACTCATATGTACAGAAGGTCAGACTAATATCTACAGAAGGCTAAGCTACCATCTATAGAGGCTGTCATCTTTAGAAGGTCAGGCATACATCTCTTACCTCTTATCTAGAAGGTCAGACTAATATCTACAGAAGGTCAGCCTTCCATATATGGAGGCTGCCAGGCTATTATCTTTAAAAATCCAGGCCTACATCTCTTACGCCTTATCTAGAAGGTCTTACTAATATCTACAGAAGGCCAGTCTTCCATCTATAGAGACCGTCTTCTTTATAAGGCCAGGCCTACATCTCTTACGCCTTATCTAGAAGGTCAGACTAATATCTACAGAAGGTCAGCCTTTTATCTATGGAAACTGTCAGGCTGTTATCTTTACAAGGCCAGGCGTACGTCATCCTTTCATCTATAGAGGCTGTCAGTGGTAAGTCTATAAGTGATACAAAATTCTAGCAATAGAATACCAAGTATCAGCCATCCAGTCACACGGACGTATATCTCAAATTTGCTTAAAATTATATGAATGGGCTTGATTTTAAAGACATCAGAGGTGTAAAGTCAAAATATCGGTGGGCACATTTTTGGTCGTATGTGTTTATACCAAGAATGCCAGACTAACATACACTAAAGGCCAGTCTTCCGTCTTATCTATACACAATCAGGATTACATATATACACAGATATAGGAGACCAGACATTTGAGGTCTATAGACAAAATATCGATGAACAAATTGTTGATCGTATGAAGTCTCTATAGCTTCAGAGCTGATGTTTATACCTAAAATACCAGATTAACTTACATTGAAGGTTAGGTTAGAAGGCTGTAGGAGGTCAATCTTCTATCTATAGTAGATTATGCATTTGCCTTCAGAATATTAGCTTTCTATCTGTAGAAGAACTCAGGCCTTTATCTATAAAAATCCATTGTTACCAAGTACAAAACTATGGAGCTGAGCCATCATTTTTGATTACTCTGAAATGGAATTAAAATTCCGTTATGTTAATTTACTTCAAGATGACAATTATTCACATTTATTTTGAAATCGAATTCCACTCCACACTCCATGCAAAATTTATCACAGTGCTACAACTCCACAGGACTAATTCGTGGAACAAATTATCACAATACCTAAAATTTTAAATATTCCCCTACCCTTCAAAAATCACCTGGTCACACAAAATACAAATAAATTATCCTTTCAATATGAAACTTATTTATGTTTTTTCCAATCCTATTGTGTATCCTAGAAATATTCCACAACAAAAAAACACTACGAATTTAATGAAAACACGTAGTTTCTACACTACTACTACAATTACACACACACACAAACACACCGAGAGATACCGATTCAATGACCTGAATTTGAAGGGACAACCAAAGAAGAAGAAAAAATCAGTTTTTTTTCTATGCGCATAGAATTGTAAACTAATGATAAGCGTCAGCATTGTTTCTGTGGGACAGCCAGGCAGTCGGGCGGGGGACAGGACAAATAAACAAACAGAACAGAAAAGAAAAAATATCCCGGAACAATGGACACGCTTTGGAAAAAAATAATCAAACAGAAAAGCAAAGAAAAAAGTAAATAAATAAATTTCTAGTCGTTATTCAATTTTACATACGATTCAAAGTCTGCTGCCCTTATTTGAAATCAAGGGGGAATATTAACACACATATGTATGTAACAAAAAAAAATAAATCTCAAAAATACTCACCATTTGATAAGACAAAACTAAGCAGGCAGAAGACAGGAGAGGAGAAATGCACCTGATGATGATGATAATAGTTTCAAATTGTTGCTGCAATTGTTGTTATTTTATATGTGTTTTTCTTGTTGTTGTTTTTGTTTATTTCTCACACGACGTCAGTGATAATATTCTCAATGCTCACTCTCATTTATTATGGTTATTTGTCTCTTTCACTACCCAAGGGTTTTCTTTTTTTTGCAATAAGAATAAAAAACAATTAATCAAACGGACGGCACTCTTTAAAATGCACTCACACATACACACACTCACGCATTCACGAAACCGCGAAAAAAACATCACACATGAATAACAGTAATCAAGGTAAAACGGGAGGCAATCAAAGGCAAAAAGGCTATTGATAGATGACAACAAAACATTTAGTTGGCAACACTAATTATATGTCATTTCCTCTTGTTGTTATTTGTTGCCATTATTGTTATTTCCCTCTTTCTGTTTTTGTTGTAATACTATTTTCTTTTTGGCCAGGCTTCCAAAGCTTGTTCGCTAGCTAGCTTGCTTATTTGTTTGTCCAACACACGGTTTATTTTATATGAATGAATGAATTAAACTCTCACACCTACGCCTTGTGTTCTCTCCCGCTCTCTCACATTCACACAAACTGTCTCGTACTGCTCACTCTGGCATTAACTGGTTCATTTTGTTACACTTTGTTTTCTTTTTTCGAAGGTTGTCAACATGTATGTTCTTGTTTTGTTTTTTTCTTGCAATTTTTGGTTAATACTGCAGCATTTGCTATCGCCTTTTTATTTTAATGGGTTGTGTGTATCCTTCCTCGAGCTATTAATGTCCTTGTATGGCAGCTAGCTGGCTGGCTGACACAATGAGAATATCTGTTTCTGTGTTTCTTCACATTCCAATACACACTGACACTCTCAGTGAGCAGATATACAATGAATTTGAAATATGACACCCATAACAGTGTTGCCAATTTAGTGATTTTTTTCTGTGGGTAACATATATTTTTATTATCATTGGAAATCGCTTTTTTTATTAGACAGATGGATTATTTTAGTGTTTTTTTAATTTAGGGACTATTTTGAACACATTTATCGTTAGCTAAAATGCAAAAAGGCGTATATAACAAAAGCATAATTGTGTAGGAGAAGCAAAAAACTGTTTTGAATGAAAAATATAAACATGTCATGTGAATTCCTTGCCCGGCAGGGTGAATATATGAATAATAGACTATAATTTTTTAACAAATTTAGTTATTTAGTTTAACAGTCATAACAATTAATTAAAATTTGAATTTTTTGTTAGTTACGCCTTTTTGTAAATGCCGCAGACGTGTAAAACTTTGTTGTAGTTTAAGATTCACAATATTCATTCAAAACAATTTTATATATAGCTGACGTTATATAAGGAGCCATCATAAATTATTTTTCAAAGGCGTGCATTTTTAACCATTTTTTTAAGAGCAAACAAATGTGTGTATTTTAAAAAATATCCTGGCCTGGACACATTTATATAAGGAGCCATCATAAATCATTTTTCAAAGGCGTGCATTTTGAACGATTTATTTTTTTGCGTGTATTTCAAAAAATAATTTTGCAAGGGCCACAAAGAGCATGGATTAACAAAAATCAAGAGCCACCAAAAGTTTGGATCCAAAAAAATAAGGACAAAAGCATGGATTAAAAATAAATTTTCAAGAGCCACCAAGAGATTGGATTTAAAAAAAAATAAGGCCCAAAAAAAATTTCAATGACCACCAAAAGGGCGAATTAAAGAAAGGATTAATATAAAGGGTGGATTAAAAAAAAATTTTTTTCAAGGCTCATTCCGGATTTCTCAGATTTTTAAAGAATACATTTTCAAGGGCTATTAGAATCGTGGATTTTTTGTAAATTATTTTTCAAGGACTATCAGAATAATTATTTTTTAGAGCAATCATAAAAGAGAATTTTTAATGGTTTATTTTCAAGGGCTGTTTCAAGCGTGCATTTAAAAAAGTTACTTGGTACTCCTATACCACAGCCTTGGATTTTTTTTAAGAAATATTTTTCAAAATATACCACAATCTTGGCTTTTATAAGAGTGTTTTTTGCCACATCCTTAGATTTGTTTAAAAACTATTTTGCAAGGTATACCAGAAGCTTAGATTTTTAATGAATTTTTTTTCCATGATCTATCAGAAGCGTACATTTCCAAAGAATAAGTTTTCAAAAACCATTTAAAGTCGAATTTTTTAAATTCACATTCCTATGCATTTTTAATAAATAAATTGTCAGCATTCAAGAGAAGGTTGGATTTTTGGAAAAAAAATTAAGATTGCCATAACTCAAAATTTTCGTCGTAAATACCATAAATGTATATATTTTTCATCAGAATAAAATTATCGATTTCGCACTTTCCGTCGTGTTAGCCGTTCGAATCACGATTAAGCCTACAATATTTTAAATTTGCTATTGAAATGAAAAAAATATATTACAATCCAGGCGTTGGTAGAATCTCCATTTTAATTTTAAAACCTTTTAGCTTGGAGGGTGACAAAATACTTTTGTATTTGTTTTTTGACTATGGCTATTCGAACGATTTAAGGTACTTTACAGGTCAAATTGACAAATAAATCCCCATAGAGAAGGTTAATCCGGCAAAAAGTTATAATGTAGATGCATTTTTGGCATCCATATAGGATGCGGGAACAGATCAATTTTTCAATGCAATAATTTTTATATGAAAGTCCTTAACGATTGAGGAATTTTGAATGTCGTGTTGATTTACGAAATATTTTTTCTCGTATATTTTTTTAACTTCGATTTTTTAACATTACTATTTATACAAATTCCACAGCTTTTTATATTTTTTAATTAATTATTTTTTTTTAATTTAAAAATCTTCAAAAATATAAATGTATTGTTTACATAGAATGGGAATAATTATCACTACTGTCAGCATTTATTAATTATTTTAATTAATTATTTTATTTTCTCTATTTATTTGATAAGATTCCTTTATTTTTCCGTCCTTTGGATGTAAATGCCGGTTCCACAGTCTATAATTTACTGCATGTCTCAAAATCGCACATTAAACCCCTTTGTTGGCAAAATATAGCGTTTTTCATCACATTGAATAGTTGGCAACACTGAACACAACACTAGGCTTAAATGTGAAGTGAGCAACAATACACAGAGCTAAGATGATATATTCAAAAGAGAAAACAATGTTCGTGTGTGCGCTCTCCACAGCGGAGAGTCGTAACTGTGTGGAGAAAAACGAAAACAAAACAACGGGAGCAACAACAAATGTTGATAGTAATTCCCGAACAAACCAAAACACAAAAAAAAACAAATGGGTTGAATTCCTGTAAATAGGAAATAGGAAACAAAAAAAAAACACTCGGGGAAAAGGAACCAAAAACACTTGTTTTTCTAGATGGCAATACTAATAAAGGGTGTATCACACTTGATGTTTATTTTTTTACGGGGGAATTAGTTATCGTTTAAGGCGTTAAATAAACAAAACTGGAATTTTGGTAGAAATCAATAATTAAAATATCAATATTACAATCGTTGCTTTCTTTTCTTGTATTTTTATAAACAATTAGCAAACAAACAAATAACTGAGCAGAATAATAATAATAGTAATGATTTTTTTGTATTTAAACAACAAAAACAAACATGAATAATTTTTTTCAAAATAGCCATCTAGCCAGCACTCTACACTTGACACACTATTGAATGTTGATGTAGTTGTTGTCGTTGTCATTATAGGGTTTTGTTGTTATTGTACTGCTTGTCATTGATGTTTTGGTTGGGTGTTGTTATTGGTTTACTTGTTTAATTCTTTTTCTTGTTTTTTTTTTTTATTTTAATCAAGGGTAGGGTGTTGTAAAGAAATTTTTCACGTATACACAGCGACGACGACACAAAATACACACACACTTGCATTACTCGCTCTCCAGCACACCCAAATATCGCAGCACACACACGCACAACATTCAGCCACACACACATACACGCACCCCAAAACGACCGAACGACCGACCCTACTACACAGAACACACATCCGCATATATGTATATCTCTCTATATAGGAATTCTACATTTTTTTCATTCTATTTCTTTTTCCACAAATTTTTTCTTATTCGATTTTTTTTTGCAAATATTCATGTTTTCACAAAAATCGCCATCAATTAATGAGAATTTATTGGAAATTTTTATCAATTATTAATCAGCACAAAACACTCTAGCATTTGCATATAAATTTCGTTTAATTTAATTACATTTTCAATTGAAATTTTTGCACTGAATTTTGTACAACACTTTTTTCTTCAAAGTGTTGGGAAAAAATTCTTCTTGTTTTGTGTCACGCAGCGCGTTGTAGTTTTGATCTCTTAAAACACACCCGTTCACGACTCACTGCTACGAAATGACTGCGATGTGAACGAACATTTTGCTTTGCCATAGGCCATCAACGTCCAGATGTTTGGAGAATTTAAATGGTGTTGGCAAGGCGGAACAATTTGTGTAAAGGTATTTGTTGTTGGTCGTTCTTGGACGGTGGGCAGGTTGCTTTAGAAGCGTTGAGCGTGGCGTCAAGTTTATTATATTAATAAAAACCATTTGAAAAATTAAGTTATTTAATTATTTTAAAATTATTCGTCGATTTGTTATTGAGAATATATATATTTTTTTGAAACATTTCTGCACATGTTTTGTATTGACATTTTTAATACCCTTGACGTTTGATATTTAAAAAAAATGTTTTAAAAAAAGTTTCTTTAAAAATTATACTTTCTATGGTTTTTGGAAATATTAAAAATTGCTCATCTCTGGTTATTACAAAAAATATTAAAAAATGGGTCGTTACTAAAAAATATATTTTTAATTCGCTCTTCTGTGGTTATTAAAAATATTTAAAAGAATCCACACTTTTTTTTAACATTTTTTAAATAAAAGGTGTACTTCAAATATTACGTAAGCAGATTTATTACAATTATTTATCCCATCACCCACTTGTCATCAAAAGTAAGCGCAGCTCTTAACCCAAAATAAGAAATAGCAATCAAAAATAAGCAAAGCGATGTAACCGAACAGAAAACCAATTCATATATCATTGGCAACTCTACACATTATTCACAATTGTGATTGGCAATACAAAATTGAGAGAGGATGCCGCTACACATTAATGTGGGTACCTTCCATAATGCAATAATAAGGTGATGTTGTCAAAACAAAAACATTTGTTTTTGTCTCGATTATCTGTCAAATTTTCCCTTATAATGTTGCAAATGGTTGGCGACACTGCACATCGACATCAGCTGCGCTAAATGGACTACCTATTCATTGTGTCATGGTACCATCACTACTACTGATTCAGAAAAAGTTTAGTTCGAATTTCTAGGCCTTTTTATCTACGCCTTTTTAGAACTTGAAAAAAAATTTGTTTTAAAAATTTACGTTTATTTGAACTTGAAAAAAATATTTTTTTAAAAAACGACGCCTTGAAAAAACATATTTTAAATTTTTTTTTCAAAAATCTATGCCTTAATTTTTTTTTAAATCTTTGCCTTATTTTTTTACATTTTTTTTTTTTTAATCTATGCCTTAAAAAACATTTTTTTTAAAAATCTACGCCTTGGAAAAAATTTTTTTAAAAAATCTATGCCTTAAATTTTTTTTAAATCTATAACTTAATTTTTTTTAAAATATCTACGACTTGAAAAAAAATTTTTTTTTTAAAAAATCTACGCCTTGAAAAAAACATTTTTCAAAAATATATGCCTTAATTTTTTTTAAAAATCTATGCCTTAATGTTTTTTAAAAAATCTACGCCTAAAATTTTTTTTTATAAAAATCTATGCCTTAATTTTTTTTAAATCTACGCCTTAAATTTTTTTTATAAAAATCTATGCCTTAAATTTTTTTTAATGTACGCCTTAATTTTTTTTTAAACTACGCCTTGAAAAAAATATTTTTTACAAATTTTTTTTTAAAAAATCTACGCCTTGAAAAAAATATTTTTTAAAAATCTACGCCTTGAAAAAAATATTTTTTAAAAATCTACGCCTTGAAAAAATAATTTTTTAAAAATCTACGCCTTGAAAATATATTTTTTAAAAAAATCCACGCTTGAAAATATATTTTTTTAAAAATTTAATGCCTTGAAAATATTTTTTTTTTAAAAATCTACGCCTTGAAAAAATATTTTTTAAAAATCTATGCCTTACATAAAACATTTGCCTTAAAAAATCTTCAAAAAAAATATTTTTTCAAAAATCTACGATTTTTGGAAAAAAATTTTCAATAATTTTTGTTTTTTTTTTAAATGATGCCTTAATTTTTTTTTTAAATCTATGCCTTAACAATTTTTTAAGAATCAACGCCTTGCATTTTTTTTATAAAAATCTATGCCTTAAAATTTTTTTAAGAATCTACGCCTTAAAATTTTTTTTATAAAAATCTATGCCTTAATTTTTTTTTTTAAAAAATCTACGCCTTAAAAAACATTTTTTAAAAAATCTACGCCTTGAAAAAAACATTTTTTTAAAAATCTACGCCTTTAAAAAGTATTTTTTTCAAAAATCTACGCCTTTAAAAAGTATTTTTTTTCAAAAATCTACGCCTTTAAAAAGTATTTTTTTCAAAAATCTACGCCTTGAAAAAAATCCACGCCTTTTTGATAGTCAATGTTTTTTTTTAATGTTAGTCCTCGATAGCATTCAGAATTTCTATTCTGGTCAAGCAAAATATTTTTATAAAAAAAACTCCCTCTCAATTGTTTTCTGTACAAAAATAACTTTCAAAGGCCATTTTCTATATCCTTAAGTTAATGCATTTATTTATTAATAAAGAAATATATTCTGAATACGTTTATAATATATTGAATTGAAATTCAAAATTGATATTCATACAATATAAAAAGCTGTAAACAATATTTTCAAAACACATACAAATTTCAGATTCCATTTTAAAACTAAACAAAACACAATTCAGTTTGCTAAAATGTTTACAATAGATATTGCAGAATTCGAATATTCAATAGTTTTAATTAAAATAAATTAATATACGTTTTTCCACTAGGAATACATTTATTAAGTAAATGTTATTTATTTAAGCTTTTATCACAACACAAACTCTATTTGCGCTCTAATCTCTCTCTCTTTGTGTCTCCCTATCGCTGAAAACGAATATCGTAAAAATTCTTACATATGTTCTCTTTATCGTTTTTTACATAATTACACATTTAATAATAGTAGTTATCTTTGGACACATCTCTATGTTGCCATATTTTCTAGCTGGGACTTTGATTAAAATTAATGGAATATGACCCCGTTGTGGGATCTTTTTGCATTTGGAAATTGGATGTGGACAAACCGAATGGTTTCAAAATCATATTTCCCAAATCTTTCAGTTTGCTCATCATTTCTTCCTTCAAACGTTCGTTGCGCTCTTCAATTTGAGGCGGTAAACGTAGCATGGCCTCTCGGGCCTCACCTTGGCCTGGATCCAATTCAAACGCTCGTTTATAGTCGGCCAAAGCTTCATCCAATTTATCATCATGTTCATAGAGTTTGGCACGTCTAAAAAGGAAAACAAAAACAGTTAATTTTTCTTTTTATTTTGTTAAATAAAAATGAGTTCTACTAACCTCATCAAAGCCCTTACATATTCGGGCCAGAGTTCAATGGCTTTTGTGCAATCTTCTATTGCGGATTTTTTATTTTCAATTTTAATTTTGGCAGCTGCTCTATTGCCATACAACACCGCCCGATCTTTGGTATAGGTTGTTGGACAAATACCCAATGCTTCCGTGTAGATATCAATGGCCCGTTCTGACTCATTATTTTTGAATAGCTCATTTGCTTCCAATTTCATTTTTTGGGCCTTTTCTTTGTTCGCCTCCAATTCTTCGGCGGTCATTGATTTTTCTTTTTCCTTCAGAGCTTCCTCATCGATTTCATCGTGTAGATATTCAGGAACTGTGTTGGCTTCTTTATCGGCATTATTGCTACAGCTAGCTGACTCCTCCTCGTCATCATTCAGATGTAAATCACCCTGCTGTTTAATAATTTCATCAACAATAGCTTCATTGGACTTTGCAGTGACATCAGCTGTTGGTTTTGCTGTCACGGTTTCGTTATCACCAACAGCATCTTGAAACTCTTCATCACTATCGGCAATTTCTGTAATTTCAGGCATGTTGTTTTTACTTAAGTTTCTACAAATTTCCAAGAGCTCCAAACTAAGAAATCAACACAAATTACGACTTTCCCGCACGCACGGTTTTTTTCTTATAATAACAAAGTCATTGACTGCAGAAATGACGGCGTCGTAAACAAGTCGAATGTGATCATAAAAGAAGGTGGGGAATCAAAACAAAATGTGTAGGGATTTAAAGGTCGGAAGTGCTAATGGATTTTTGGTTATCAAAAATCGATTTGTATTATTTGAACAGCTGTTTAGTTTCAGTCCACACAAAATTCCAAATTATCTCATGAAATAAATTATATGAAAGAAGGCGTTCTTAGATCGAGTTCTCCACTACATTAATTTTAAAAAACTGTTCAACTGAGGAACTCGTCATTAGAACTCATAATTTCGTGTAATTTGTTTCATGAAATAACATTATTGTTGCCTTCGACGTAGAACAGTTGATATTCAAAGAAAATTATAAAATTTGGCCAGTAATTGATTATTACAACAGTTCACTCAGAGACAATTGTCCATTGTGATCATACTTGATACCTGAAAAGAAAAGTGAATGGGAGAGAAGAAAAATAGTTGAAGTTGCAGAGCCTAGAAGGTGGTTATTTTAGCCATGTCAAATTTTTGTCCAAGCCTATGATCTGATTGGGGTCTATTTTGGAGAAGAAAGCTAGGTTATCAATTTCATATCTTCCAAACTGTTTGTGTCTTCTGTCACTCAGCGATGGACATCTACAGAGGAAATGTTCAATTGTATCCAGCTCCTCTTCGTCCCCACATAGACGGCAGTAATCCTCTCCGTTTGAGTCCCATTTCAAAGTGAGGGACCTGTTATGATCCCCACAATTATTTTGATCTCTCGGCGAGAAAATTCAGACCAGATAGCTTTCGAAATTCTGCAACCAGGTTCTCTTGACCATCTGTTGCCGACTACCTCGCCGTAGATCAAGCGGATTTTGCAAATGAAATAGCCAATGAGCGGTTGTACACATCTCTCAATCGGAATGTTGAACGACTGTGAAGCACCTCAAGCAAGCTAGTCGAAAATGTCATTCCCTTCTATGTTGCTATGTCCTGGAATCCAACATAAATTAACTACCCGTCGTATATCGTACAGAGCAGCCTTACAATCAAGAACTGCTTTGAGTTTATAGTCCACGGGGCGCCTGACTATCGACATATATAGTCACCGGTCTCGTATTATTAGCATTAGGTGTTTTTACTATCTTGGCCGCTTTCGAATTTGCAAGGATTTCTGTTTGAAAGAAGATTGTTAAATTTATATGAGTTGTAGATTTCTAATTCCCTAGAGTAAACGCCAGCCTCCATCTTTGACCCGTCCATGAAAAATGACAGACCTGATAAGGAGCCACTAGTCCAGGATTCCCTACTAGGAAACTCCACTCTGATGTCGTTAAAATCTCTATGAGGGGGAAAATAATCACTAGTGTGGCATTTCTCCCCAAAAATCACAACCGGGTGTTATGTTGAGGATACTGGCATGACCATAGTTCAGCGATTTCCAAGCATACGTTTCTCGGAGCCTCAGGGCACATCTAGCAGCCTGCAATTTAATCAAGAGTTCATTTTCATTCCACGTTAATTTGCGTTCAACGATTGTACCAAGGTATTTTGCTTCTTCAGAAAGGGATAGGGTCACTCCTCCCAAAGATGGCAAGCTAAACTAGGAATCTTACGTTTCGTGTGCGCAGTTGCACAGTGTTGAAAGGGCGCCCTCCATAATATCTGAAACGATCATTAGAAATTTCCCACCAACCAGCAAGACTACATCATCAGCATAGGCTAAAACCTTCATTTTAAGATGCGGTATTTTAAGAGCGGTATCTCATTTACCAGAAGCCGCAGAAGAGAAGATAGTACTCCCCCCAGTGGTGTGCCTCTGTTGACAGATTTCCTCACGGAAGTCTCTCTCCTAAGGTTGAGTTGATAATTCTGCTTTCTAGCATTCTATAAATCCAGTCCGTTAGAAGTGAGGGGATACCTGAGCTTACGAGAGCAGAATGGATGGCCTCTAGCTTCACATTATTGAAAGCTCCAAGGTGTAGCCGGAGGACTCCATATTCTTCTCAATGCGTCCAACCACCTCATGTAAGGCAGTATTCACTGATGTAAACACCGCTTTACTTTATAGTTTTATCGATAATTATAGCAACTGAACAGCTGGCACGCAGTAAAGAAATTGATTTTTAAATCCCTTATGTCCGTTTCGATCATTAACCCCCTAATTTCTAATGTTCTTCCTTTTGTTTTGATTCCTCAACTTCATCGCTCATTTTCATAATATGTCCTCAATTCTTAACGTTAACGGCGTCACTTCCCTGATGGAGGCTGTGTATTAATCCCGTGAAGAATTACATCGTGTTAGAGATTATCTCTATTTAATTGTAAATAAGTTAAATTATTTAAGTAAATAAATTGTAAATATAACAAATTCAGTGACGTCACATGGCTGCTCCAATAAATATTCATGATTTTATATTGAAATCATACACCGAGGCAAAGGCATTATCTGATTCGAATTTGGAATTGACCTATGGCGAAGAACATGTGGTAAATTGTGAAATTATTTTTATAAAGTTTTTAATGTATGTTTTATATGAAATACATAGAAAAAAGGACGGCAATTGAAAGGAGAGATGGGTAATAAATTATAAATAATTTGTCGGGGACCGGCAGAACTATATGAAACCAGTATGTGTATATGTATATATTAGATTTAAATCATCATAGTTTCGGAATCTTAGAAGGATTACACATTTAGTAAAATAATCATCTAGAAGTATTTTCGATACTCTTTCCAAAAAAAAAAAACAATCCGAAAATCTTGTATCTCTGACCAAGTTATCACAGTGGACCCTAAACAAAATTTACCTATTTTATGGTCATATTAAATCTAAGCAAGGCCCCAGTGGAAATCTCAGTAGGCTGGGTATATCTTCTGAAAAAATATTGGTCTGGGAGTATTTTCAATGCTCTTGTTAAATATGTATACGAAACGGTTGTATCCATTGACAATTTTCCTCACTGTGGGCCCAAAGCAATTAGACCTTTGCATGGTTAAATTCGATTTAAATCATGATAGTATCGGAATCTCAGAAGGGATCACACCTTTAGAAAAATTTTCACCTAAAAGTATTTTTGATGCCCTTTCGAAGAATGTCCGCGAAATTTCTTTTTTCTGACCAAGCTACCACAGTGGACCCAGTACAAATTTTACCTTTTCATTTTTATATTTATATTCTAGCCTGTGGGAATTTCAGACAGATGTTCAATGCCCTTGTCAAACATCTACACACAAAAGGTTGTATCACTGATCGTTTTTCCCACTGTGGACCCAATCTAATGTGTGTATTTAATTGTCATATACGATTTAAATCTTGGGGTTTTCAGTATCTTTGACGGTTTAAACGTTTTATGGAATATTCGACTAGAAATAATTTCGATGTTCTTTCCAAAAGCATTTCCGATGCTCCCTTCAAATGTCCATTTAAAAAGCATACAACCTTTCTTTTGCTGATTTCCCAGAGCATATTAATTTTTTAGGTTCCATACCTTCAATCATATCCGTTTTTTTGCAGATGTATTCCCAATCCGTCTCAGTAATATATTTTTCTTTTCTTGTTCTCCTTTTATCGTAGTTACCAACAACAAAGGAGCATGGTCAACAAAAATGTCCAGCTTTAATCTATCCCTTTGCAGCATCTCCACTATTTGAAGTTCCCATAAAAGGCAGTAAATTATTACTTGAATCGAATGCAGATGAGAATATCAATAAATCTATTACGGAAATTACACTAAATGTTGCGGATACCGGCATAACTTGGCAACCTGGTGATACGATAGCCATTTTACCACGTAATCCCCGCAAAGAAGTTGAAAGTTTATTATACGCTTTGGATTTGAGTGACAAAGCTGATCTCACATGCCACATTAAAGTCTCTCCCTTGTGTACAAAGAAAACCGTAAAGGTCCCTGCACATATCCCCACCACAAGTACACCAAGAGAACTACTAAGGGATTGCATTAACATTCGTGGTGTTCTGAAGAAACAATTATTAAGCAGTTTGGCCAATTATTGCAGTGATAATGATGAAGTGCAATTTCTTAAATCTCTATCTTCCAAGGAGGCTTCATCCCAGTACAATGATTTAATAATGGAAAAAGGTTTTACTCTACTCGATATTTTGGAAGTGTGTCACTCGTGTCGACCACCTCTGGCCTTGCTAATTGAACATTTACCCCGACTACTACCCCGACCATATTCCATTGCAAATAGCCAGCTGGAGAATGCGAAGGAGATACAAATTATTTTCTCCACACTTTGTGATAAACCCGGTGTAACAACTCAATTCCTTATGGACAAACTGCAGGAAGAGCATCCCTCAATCGTAATGTATTTAAGGCAATCGAATGCATTCCGTTACACCACCGAAGAAGATTTCGAGAAAAATCAAATACTAATTGCAATTGGCACGGCGATGGCACCATTTTTGGGTTTTCTACAACACAAGGAACATCTGAGCAAGCAAGAAACGAAAGCAGCTGGTGGGCAGACTTGGTTATTTGTTGGCGCCACAAGTCAAGAAGCCATCTTGCACAGAGATCAACTGCTAAATTGGCAAGACAAAAATGTCCTGAACAAATTCGTAGAGGCTTATTCACGTTCTTCGGCCAGTGATTACAAATATGTTCAGGATGCTTTGCATCATCATGGCGATAGCATTGTGGAGTTGTTATCAAATCCCAATACGGCGCTATATTTATGTGCTGATGGTGGTGAAATATCAAAGAGTATAGAAAAATGTTTATTGGAAATTTTCCAAGAAAAATTACAAATTTCCGAAACGGAGGCTACAGAATTGTTAAAAGATTATAAGGCAAAGGGGAAATACAGACTTGATGTATGGCTTTAAGGTGGAATACAGAGAAAAATAATAAGATTTTTTTGATGTATATTATTTTATACATATGTATGTACATATATATTTATTAAATAAATAGACGATTTTTTTGAAATGATTTTAATTATTATAAACAAATAAAAACTATTTTAAAATTTTATTTAAAGGAATTAAGTATTTCCTGAAAATGCAATAGCTTAGGATTTTCTACAAGAGATGATGCTGGATTTTGGATGAAAGAGGTCCTCCTTATATCATTTATGGGAAACCCCCTTTAGGCGAAGGTATTGTATTGTGAAAAATTCTTCTGGTCTTCTGTCGCAGAAGATCTTCGAGGTTTCTATGGAAGAAGGCTTTGTGGTATTCTATAGAAGAAGATATTCTGGTCTTCTACAGAAAAATGCCTTCTGGTCTTCTATAAAAGAAGAACTATAAATGAAGACCTTCTATATAGAATACCTTCTAATTTTCAAGAGAAGAAGACTTTCTGGTCTTGTAAAGAATAAGAATTTATTTTCTTCTAGAGAAGAAGTTTTTTTGGCCTTCTAAAGAAGAAGACCTTCTGGTCTTTTAAAAAAGACCTTCTGGTCTTCTAAAGAAGAAGACCTTTTGGCCTTCTAAAGAAGAATACCTTCTGGTCTTCTAAAGAAGAAGACCTTCTGGTCTTCTAAGGAAGAAGACCTTCTGGTCTTCTAAAGAAGAAGACCTTCTGGTCTTCTAAAGAAGAAGACCTTCTGGTCTTCTAAAAAAGAAGACCTTTTGGTCTTTTAAAAAAGAAGACCTTCTGGTCTTCTAAAGAAGAAAACCTTCTGTTCTTCTAAAGAAGTAGACCTTCTGGTCTTCTAAAGAAGAAGACCTTCTGGTCTTCTAAAGAAGAAGACCTTCTGGTCTTCTAAAGAAGAAGACCTTCTGGTCTTCTAAAGAAGAAGACCTTCTGGTCTTCTAAAGAAGAAGACCTTCTGGTCTTCTAAAGAAGAAGACCTTTTGGTCTTCTAAAGAAGAAGACCTTTTGGTCTTCTAAAGAGGAAGACCTTTTGGTCTTCTAAAGAAGAAGACCTTCTAGTCTTCTAAAGAAGAAGATTTTCTGGTCTTCTAAAGAAGAAGGCCTTCTGGTCTTCTAAAGAAGAAGACCCTCTGCTCTTCTATAGAACAAGAACTACTGGTCGTCTATAGAAGAATACCTTCTGATCTTCTAAAATCTGAGCATAAAAACAATCATCTATCAATTTTAAAATCCGACTACATGAAGACTGTGTTTCGCCTAAAAGTATGCTATAATTTTCTATACAAACCAGCAACCATTGTGAATGAACAATAATAAAAAAGTTGGCCTTTTAAAAATCTATTTTTGTGTGGTTTTTCATTTTCAGATAACAGGTGCCCAGCACCGAACAGTAAGTATATTTCGGAACATCATTAAATTAAAATTCGAATAACTTAGCGACTATTTAACCGATTTTAATAAATTTTGCAAAAATGATTCGAGGAAATTCTAAAGTTTTATTCTATATTGACAATGAGTATATAAATTTATGTTATATGCGAGAAAATTAGCATTATGTGGAAGTTCCAGGATATTAAAAATATCGAGTAAATTTGTTTTCCCTTCCCGTTATATGGGAGGTTATTTGAAAAAAAGGGAACCGATATCGATGATTTTTGGTAGGGAGATATGCTAACACCAATGAGAAAACACCACCAAAAAAAAATTTTGGTGGGGAGTCCTGATATACAAAACGTAGTCAAACTCTCAAAAATACAGAATAATCGGGAATACCGTTATATGGGAGCTACTCTAAAAAGTGAACTGATATCTATAATTTTTGTTAGGGAAATTTGCTATCCAATAAGCATTGAAAATACAAAATAATAGTCAATTTTATTGAAAATCGTGCCCAAACCGTGGTAAACTTCATGAAATACCGAATACTGGGAAATACCGTTATATGGAGGCTACTCTAAAAAGTAGGCCGATATCGAAAATTTTTGGTGGGGAGAAATTTATTCTAAAACAGAATGACCTCTTAAAAATATTCTAGTTTAAAAGAATTTTGGAAACACTCAAAAAAGTAGTCCGATATCGAATTTTTTTTGTGGGAAAAAATTTTTTCTGTAACGGAATGACCTCTTAAAAACCTCTAGTTTAAAATAATTTTGGAAACCGTCAACAAATTCCTATTTTTTTTCACAAAACTCTTTTAACCCCGCAAAAAAGAAGACAAAAAAAAACAAAACAATTTTTAAAATAACGAATATATTTAACAAAAAAAATATATATATTTAATGTGTATAATGTTGCGTTGTTATCCTTATAATTTACAAAACTTACATGTGTGTGTATGATTGTTTTATAAAAATTAAATGAAAAAAAATACTAGCTTAAATAATTACAAAGTAGAAAAAAAAAAGATTTTAGTATACAAAAAAAAAAAAAAAAAAAAAAAAATATTAAAAATGGAAGGAGATATAAAGAAGAAAATAAAACTATTTTATTATTATTTGTTTTTTATTTCATTACTTTTATTTTTGAAAATTTCTAGATTTTTGTTTAGTATTTTATTTTTTTTTGTTATATTACGATAGTTTATTTATTTATATATAAACGGAATATTGTTTATTTAATACAGATACTTTACGTTTAACAGGCTTTTCTCTTTTTTATTTATTTATTTGTGTGTATGTGATTTATTTTTAAATTACTTTTATATCATATAAAATTGTTACCGTTAATATATATATGTATGTATATATAGATTGTGATCAAATAAATGATCTAAAAAAGAGAGGATGATATACAGTTTGTTGTGTGTGTTTTTTTTAATTTATTTATTTTTGTATATATTTAAATTGTTGCCACCACACAATGAATCGATTTTAATTAATGTATGTGTGTTGGTTGATTGGTATGTATTTTATTTTCTAAATTAATTGTTTTTTAAAAAAAGTATCAGTAACAATACTGTTATTTGTTTAGAACTTTATTTCGTTGGTTGCTAATACAATGTTTGAGGGGGAGGGTGAATTAATTTTTTAAACGGGGTTTTAAATGGGGAAGTTTTGGATTTTTGGATATTTTCGTTTTCATTAAAAGATTTTTCTTTCGTTTTTTGTAATATTAGGTTCAATAGAAAAAAAATTAACTATATTAATTTATAATACACAAATATCTAATATATTTATATATGCATGTATATGTATAATTAAAGAATAACTACAGATTTGAATAAAGCCAAACTATATATTTTATTTATATATATAAAATTGTTTTTAAATTAATTTTTTTTACAGGGCACTTTAAAAATTTGTTTTTTTTATTTTTCTATATTTAATCCAATACGTTTATGCATTTACTTATTATGAACATTTTTTAACTACATCATCGTTTTCGTATAAAATTGTTAATATGTATGGTTTATTTACTTTTTTAATAATAGTATTTTCATATATATGTATATATATTGTATATAAATTGTGCGTTGTATTCCAAATATTCACGTTTCAAATGCAAGCTACTATTGTAAAATTTTATTTTGTTTTTTTTTCTTATTATACACAACATTTATTGTTAATTATAAGGAAGAAAGAGAAAAAAGAAGAGAGCAACAGGAAGAATATCAATTACATTATTTGTTTTTTGTTCGATATATAGAAAAATTCTATTAAATATTATAACTTATAACAGAAAAAAGATTTGTATATAAAAAATTTTTTTGAATTAATTTTTTTTCAAATTTGTTTTGTAACCAACTTTTTCCTTAGCCTTTCTATTAGAATCAATAAAAACCAATACATGGTGAATTCGAATTTTTCAATAGCAAAATTTTATTCAGACTCAGGCGGAATTGATAATTTTTCTATAGAAAAATTTTATTGAACCAAACTGAACTCGATTTTTCATAGCTAAACATTTATTCAGCGATTAAAAAATTTAATTTTTCTATAGTAAAGTGTAATTTAGCGAAGCTAAATTCGATTTTAATACGGAAAAATTAAATTCAGCAAAGCTAAATTCGATTTTACTACAGAGAAATGAAATTCAGCCACGCTTAATTTAATTTTTCTATAGATAAATGTAATTGAACCGAACTGAACTCGATTTTTCATAATTAAACGTTTATTCAGCTATTATAAATTTAATTGTTCTATTGCAAAATGTAATTCAGCAAAACTTAATACGATTTCAATACAGACAACTTAAATTCAGCAAAGCTAAATTCGATTTTACTTTAGAGAAATCAAATTCAGCCACGTTAAATTTAATTTTTCTATAGAGAATTCGACTTCAAGCCAGAAAAATTAAATTCAGCAAAGCTAAACTCGATTTTACTATATACATATTTAATTCAACAAAGCTAAAATTAATTTTAAACTATTTATTATATAGAAAATTTAAATTTTGATTGGCTGAAATTGATTTTTCATAGGTAAACATAGATTCAGCAAATATAAATTTAAATTTTCTATAGTAAAGTGTAATTTGGCAAAGCTGAATTCGATTTCAATCCAGAACAAATAAATTCAGCAAAGGCGGTTTCGATTTTACTATAGACATTTTTTAATTCAGCCAGGCTAAATTTATTTCTTCTATACAGAATTCGACTTCTAGCCAGAAAAAGACAAGAAAGCCAGAAATTAAGACCTATTAGGTTTGTCTAGAAGAAATTATATTGGCCTTCTAAAAGTAAACTTGTCGGTCTACTAAGAGGAGACCTACCTATTTGTGTTTTGTCAAAACTGAAACCCATGGTGGTTCATTATTAAAAAGTGCCCCATTTGAAGGGAATAAAAACGCTATTCTTTAGATGACCTATTTGAGTTTAAATAAGAAGACGACCCCTATTGGTCCTCTAGCGTGCCTTCTAACCTAACCACCCTCCATTATAAATACCTATTGGTTCTTTCCACAAGAAGATTATTTAGATTTCTTAAAGCAGACCTATTGGTTTACTAAGAGAAGTCCTACTAGTTGCGCTATTGGTCTTCTTTCAAACAGGAATCAACACAATCACTTTAAAAGTGAAAATAATATATGTTGACATATCATAATATAATTTTATGCTATTGGTCCTATTGAAAATTTTCGTCAGTCTTCAGATGATCTAATCGTCTGATGATCGTTTGGAAAAACACTATTCAAATTTCTAAAAGAAAAGCTTTCGGTCTTCTTCTAAAAAGAAACCAAGGCTAAAATACCTATTGGTCCTCTCCGCAAAAAATTAGTGCGATTTCTCAAAGAAGTCGTATGGGTTTTGCTAAGAGAAGTCCTACTAGTTCAAGGAATCAAGATCTTTGGTCTTTGGAAGAATTGTTGGACCTTTAAAGGAAAAATAATAGCATTTTGAAAATGTATCCGTTTGAATAATCCAAGCTTGTGGCAAAAGGGTCCGAGAAGAACTGTTCTTTGAAAAAGAAGACCTATTGGTCTCCTAGAAAATATTAGTCCGTCTTCTAACTGACGATATAATTTGCCCTCTCTGTAAAAGACTATTAGGATTATTCTTATTGTTTTACTAAGAGAAGTTCTATTAGTTCGCCTATTGGTCGGTCTTCTTTTAAAAAGAAACAACATGGTTCAAGATTTTCCTTTCGAGGAGTTATTAGACTTTAAAAGGAAACATAATAGAGTTTTATATGTATGCTATTGTTCCGTTCGACAAATATTAGTCAGTCTTCTGATGACCTAATCGCCTTCTATAAATAAACGCCAACTGATTCTCTGTGAAAATGCTATTCAAATTTCTAAAAGAAAATCTTTCAACCTTCTACTAAAACGGGACCTATTGGTTATCTAAAAAAGAAAACAAATTAGCCTTCTAAAGGAAGACCTCCAAACGGATGCCTTAATCATCTTCTGTAATAAACACCAGTTAATACTTTAAAGAAGAATTTTTTACAAGATTTTGAAAAAGAAAAATATGTTTTGAGAAGGCTTTTTGGACTTCTATAAAAAATAAAAATATCGGTTTTTAAAGGCAATACCTTTTAGATTTTCACTTATTAAAATTTGTATTGGCCTTCCACGAAAAGGTCCAATGTAATTTTACATGGATCCTATTGGTAATCTAGAGAGACCTCCAAACGGATGCCTCAATCACCTTCTGTAATAAACACTAGTTAATACTTTTTGAGAAGGCTTTTTGGTCTTATATAAAAAAAGAAACATATCGGTTTTTAAAAACAATAGATTTTCTTTAAAAAAAAGAAAAAACGATATGTTAATACTTTTAGAGAAGGCTTTTTGGGCCGCTATAAAAAGCGATATGTTTCATACTTTATAGAGGTCCAAAAAGCCTTCTCAAAAAATATTAACTGGTGTTTATTATATACATGATATTCTTATAAAAAACAAAAATCTGAATTTGTTTTATCTTCCGAAAAAGCAAATAAAAAAAAATTGGTTACAAAAAATAATATTGTTTTTATTTATTGTGCACAAAAATATGATTCCTTCTTTCTATATTTATAGTATTTATATATAGAACAATTATATATTTTGTGGGTATAAAAAAAGAAAAATTGTAATATAAAATTTAAAATTGTATTAAATCTTCATATGGTTGCTGTTGTGTGTGAGTTATTTTTTTGGAATATATATATTTTTGGCACCATTATAACTGCTATTGTGGTCATTAATTTATTTTGAAATATTTGGACTGAACTGATTTAATGGATTGTAATAAAAAAACAATGGATATGCCCTAATAAAATTGGACAGAAAAAAAAATAAGTGCCAAGAACAATATAAAAGATAGAAATGTATACAAAAAAATAATATTCAAATAGGAAATATTACACAAAAATGCCTTGACTTGATTTAAATTTTATTTTTGTTTTTAAGCTTTGTGATGTTGTATACATTTTTTGAAAACTAATGGCACTTTTGCATATTATTTTCAACTTGTTTTTTTTTTCTGATAAATTACACAAAGTACTTTTCTTTTAAATTATTTATCTAATAAAAAAGATATAAATGATTGCAAAATAAAAATAATAATCATCATCATAATAATAAAAACTTGGTTTACAAAAATAAATCATCGCCTGAATCACATTTCTCTTGTTGTTGCTACTTTTTTTTTTGTTTTGTTTTAGTCAATAAGAATAATAATAACATTACATTTTACATACATATATAATAATGTATAAACTATGTATATATATCAAATTAAAATTAAAATAATAATAAAATAAATTTACAAAAAAAGAAAATAATTAAATTTAAAATTAAAATTTTGGCAATAGGTTGTTTTTGTTTTTCTCTTTAATTATTTATGTTTTTTTTTGTTATGTTAATAGATTTCAAAGCAATAATATTTTGTTTTTATTTTTACTTTAAAATAACTTAATTATTTATGTTTTTAGGTGTTTTCTTTCTGTTATTTTCTACATAAAATAGCACATTTTTTATTAATGGTTTTTCTTTTTAATTCTATTTAATATTTTTCTTATTTTTTTTCTTGTTGTTGTTGTATAATAATGCACAAAGTACGTTTAAAAAAATTATTTATGATATTTGTTGTTGGTTTTTTTTTCTACACTACGAAAAATTCCTACAGAAGACAATATGTATTGCGTTTTGCTTTGTTTTGTTGTAAAATAGTAAAGTTTATTTTTTCATTTCTTCTTCGTTTCTATTTTGTAAGTCTAGTTTTCGTTATAGTTTTAGTATTTTGTTTCTTCTCTCTCTCTTTCAGAATGATATTTTTTAGTTAATTGAAAACGTTGCGTAGGGTTTTGAATGTTCTCCAATTTTTTTGTCAGCATCATCATCATCCAGCCACCATCAGTGGTAGTTTGTAATTTATGAATCTGTCGGAGGGGTGGTGGAGACCAGGAAATTAATCAAACCAATTGGTTTTTACGGTGTTAAGTTATTGTTGTTGCATTTGAGGGTGGAGGTTGGGGGAAATATTTTCCACTATTACTTTCGTTGTCATCTGATTAATTGGCAGGTGTGTATGTGTGTGCGGCGTTACATCTGAATCTGGAAAAATATAAAAAATTGAAAAAAATAGTTATTTGTTGTAGTGAGATTTTTTCAAATACATACATTTAAATATAAAAATAATTTTTGATAATATAAAAAAAATAAATAAACAAAAAAATTTTAAAAATCGACATTTATGGAAGATTGGTCCATGAAAATATTTTTACTTGCATTGTCGGTCCTTGCATAAAATATTCGTTTACAAAATTCAAACCTAAGGAATGTCCTTTTTGAAAAAAAAGCATTCGAAAATTATTTTTTAAAAAAATCCACGCTTTGGTGTGAACAGACTCCGAAAATTATTTTTTAAAAAATCCACGCTTTGGTGTGAACAGACTCCGAAAATTATTTTTTAAAAAATCCACGCCTTGGTGTGAACAGACTCCGAAAATTATTTTTTAAAAAATCCACGTCTTGGTGTGAACAGACTCCGAAAATGATTTTTTTTAAAATCCACGCCTTGGTGTGAACAGAAATCCACGCCTGGTGTGAACAGACTCCGAAAATTGTTCTTTAAACAGAACAGACTCCGAAAATTATTCTTTGGTGTGAACAGACTCGGAAAATTATTCTTTAAACAGAACAGACTCCGAAAATTATTCTTTGGTGTGAACAGACTCCGAAAATTATTCTTTAAAAAACCACGTTTTTGTGTGAACAGACTCCGAAAATTATTTTTTAAAAAATCCCTGCCTTGGTGTGGACGACAAAATTATTTTTAAAAACGTCACGCCTTCGTGTAGACGATTCCGAAATTTATTTTTAAAAAATCTACGCCTTGGATTACACGAAAATTATTTTTTTAAAGTAGTTTTATGAATAATAAATGTGTTGCATACTTTTAGGCGCATGCCTTGAAACTGATATAAGGACCGATTAATGATCGATCAAGAACAAATGTACCCTCTAGACCAGACCAAACACGTTGAGCATGGAAGAGCTTCTCAACAATAATTAATGGATTTGCTGTTTTTATACCCTCCACCATAGAATGAAGGATATATTAATTTAGTTATTCCGTTTGCAACTCATCGTAATATTCATTTCAGACCGTATAAATTGTATATACAGGTGTGAATAGACGATCTAGCCATGTTCGCCAGTCTGTTGTAATCATGCTATCAAGTTCGAGGATGGGATATATTGGTCCACGTTTAGGCATAGCCCCCATATACGGATACCTACCAATTTTGGGATTTCAGAGCGCTTTTTTCAACCGAATTCGCTGTAATTTGGTACTTTGCGCCTTTAGTAGCTACCAAACCTCTCTACTAAAAATTATAAACATAGTTCCACTTTTTCCTGTAGCCCCATATATCGGTACCCCCAAAATTGCAGTATTTTTAGGGGTTTGAGCGCGTTTTTCAACCGATTTCGCTGTAATTTGAAACTTTTGGTTCTTATTGTGTACTAAATATTTCCACTATAAATTATAAATATAGGTCCAATTTTTCCGGTAGCCTCCATATAACAGAACTTAAAAAATTGCAGTATTTTTAGAGGTTTGAGCGCGTTTTTCAAACAATTTCGATGCCTAAAGACCCAAGTATTTATGCAAAAAACGGTGTAATGACAAATAATGTGGAATGCCCAATTTTAGAGAACGGCGAACACGGATTTTTAATCTTAAATTGGATAAGATTTTTTTAACCCATTATTTCAAGCGATTTGGCACAACATAAATTTCGGCTGTTGCTAAAAAAATATTTTCCCAGATAATATATTTTATTTGGAAGCCACAAAAGTCTTCTCATTGTTACCACTCATACCCCTTTTTAGGCAAACTTGTTCGTGGCAAACGTAAAAAAACAACATTAAAACTAAACAATAAATTTAATTACATAAATAAACATCATATCTAAAGGAAATGGAAGAGAAGCGTATATAAAAAAACAATTCAATTCAATAATAAAAATTGCATTTTTACGCTACACTAGAAAAAAAGAAACAAACGAATGAAAAATCAAAAAATCATACATTAAATGAATGAATTAATAAATAATAATAATAGAAACTAAACGAAGAAGATGGAGAAAAAAAACCCCCAACATGAAAACAACAAAAGGCGCTGTGTAGTAATTATTTTGCAATATTAAAATAAAAAAATGGAAAATTCAAAAAAAAAAATTTTTATGACACTGTAACCTTCATTAATGGCTAGTAGTAGATTGCTATTGTTGTTTTGCTGTCGATTTTCCTATTATTGTTGTATGAGAGAGTAGCAACCAACGATTAGATTTTTTTTTAAATAATCATAAAAAAACATGGTAGTGGTTCGCTTTTCAGCGATTGAATCAATGAATGAACCGAAACAAACGAAATTGGCAAACGAATTGTGAGTTGAGGTGGTTGGTTGGTGTCGGCGGCAGTCAGTATGACCTGGGAACAATGGAAAACCAACAAAAACGAAAATTCAAACGAAACGCAAACTATCAATTGTTAATATCAAAATAATAAATAAATATTCGCTAACTATATGGAGGATTTGAAGTAGGTACTACTATGTAGACGACAACACAACAGCGAACGTTATTATATGACTGATGATAGCCAAAACAACAACAACAATAACTAACGACGACATTTAGAACAGCAAAAAAATGTCACACACCAATGTCGTAGATATCAAACAAAAAAATAAAATTATTAGGTATTAGCAATGGTTATCAGCGACAAAAAAGTGAATGATAACAGGGTATTTTTTTTCAATTGTTTTTCAATTTTGGTTATATACCTAACCAACCTATTTCGTTGATATGAAAATGGCAAGTTTAAAAATTTATTTGATTTTTTAAAATTAAATTCAATACTTATATAAAAACAGTAGAAGAAAATCACGACCAAGGTTTATTCATAAGGTTATGAATAACAGGCAGGCGAATTCATGCATTAGTCTTCTCTTCCTGTCAACATTTTATTCTCGAATACCAACTAGAACAAGATAAAAACTCAAAATATCTTTCAAGAAAACGTAATGATAATAATGTGCAAATATATTTTGGTTCGAATAAAAATATTTTTTGTTTATTTATTCAATAAATTTGACAGCCAATAAAGACTTCGAATTCACCTCCCTGTTAATCCTTGATCACGACTGTTATTGCAAATGGAAGAAGAAGAAGACAAACTCTCTCTCTCCCCGTTTCTTGTTCATGTCAATTCCCATCACTATCACACAAAAAGACTAACTCTCTCCCATCTCTTTGTCATGTCATTTCCCATGGTTCATGCAACAAAATGTCTCTAGTTTTATTTTTCTTTTATACTGATGTATTGTTTTACATGGTTAATTAACAACCACAACTATTGTTGTAATTAACAACAAAAATTAACATATCACAAGTAGAAAACAATAACAACTACTACATCATGACATTATTAGGGAGAAGAAAAAAAACACACACACACATACCATTCAAAGTGTTGGGAGAGAGATAGAAATAAATATGAAGAAGACGTATTGCTGGCTGTTGCATTGTCAATTGCTGTCTAAGTGATTACAGAGATGGAAGTTATGAATATTCAAGATTTGTTATAAAACGGAAGTTTGACAATAATTATTTTAATCAATATGGAATAAATGGAATTTTTAAAGTGTTGAAAGAGAAAAAAAGGCTGTGACAGCTGATCGATCACACAGTGCCCAAAGTATTCGTAGATACCAAAAAAAGAAAATGTTGCATTCTGCTGGATGGATGTTATAAATATTTATAATTTTATTGAAACGGAAATATGGAGATAATTATTTTATTTTAATATGGAATAAAAGCATTTTTCAAATTATATTGGAGAAATAAACTGCATGATTAGCTGTCACACAGTGAATAATGGGTTGGAGGGAAAGACAAGTAAGATGGCGGCCGGGCTGAACTTTTCATACCCTCCCCCCCACCATGAGGTGGACATTTAAAATACCAGTAATTGTTCGGGACCTTCTTATATGATGGGCTATTTTATGGTATATTTTTTGAAAATTTGAATCCCAATGATAACTAATTTAAAGCCAAATCGGTTAAAATATGGATGCCTTGAATATTTAAGATTTAATTGGGGCAATCTTAAAAAGTAAACCGATATCGACGATTTTTGGTACGGAGAATTGCTATCCAATTCAAAATACTAAACGTGCCTAAACTCCCCAAAATACGGAATAATGGGGAGTACTCTTATATGGAAGTTATCATAAAAAATTGACCTATATAAATAATTTTTGGATGCAAATGTTGTTCGGTTAAAAAACTTGTCTAACTTCCAAAATGCCGAAAAAATGGGGAGTACCGTTATATGGGAAACTATCACCCAAAAGTGGGCCGATATCGATATTTTTTGGTAGAAAGATTTGTTACCCAAGCGGAACTCAAAACACCAAATAAAAACCAATTATGCAAAAAAAATCAATCCCAAAGTCCTGTAAATACCGAATATTTGGGGGTACCGTCATATGAGGTCGTATATATGATCACAAATGACGAAAAATACCTTATAATTTTACACCTTACAACCTCTGAGACATAATTCGATGACATTAAAGTTGGCTCCTCGGGTGGCCATATCATTATCAATGGGATACCTTGATTTTCACTCCGAAATAAACTTCAGATAATTTTTCTCGATTTAATTTTTCTTGAAATACCAACAAACTCTGTACCATGTGGTAACCACCCCATCTTTTGGCAATTTTCTTTATGGAATATCCTGCAATATTTGGGTTGATTTGTACACTAATTCGGCAGTTCATTAAACCCTTTCTTTAATATGCAAAAAAATGTCCTTTACTCTGAAAATAAAACTAATTCCCAACTCTGTGTTACTGGCATTCGACATCTCTCAGAAAGCGAAATAATTCTCAAGATAATCCAGAGAATAATTTCAGAAGACATGTAAAGAAAGGTTTTCAAAATTTCATTCTTTCCTTTATAACCAGGATATTTGTGTGGGTAAATTTGGAGATCCCCATGTCCACCTTGCGTATAGTGGCAAAAAAATTCACCCTTCGCCCCGAATTTAATAAAAAAAACATCATAAATCAAAAACATGTCATCTGCTTTGAATAAAACAGTTTGTCCAACTCTGTACTACTGTCGCTTTGACAGCACCTCTCAGAGAGAAACGTTATGTGCTCATGAGAATAATTCTAAAAGATGTACAACATATGAACAAGAATGGATAAAGAAAATAATGGGAAGGAGGGTGGAGGGAATGACAATATGCAACAAATATGTTACAATTAAAAAAAGATAAGTGGCAACATAGGGTGCACACAGGGATTTCAAAAACGACAACAACTACATTAATAATTGGTGTGTTTGCTGCTACAATAAGAATTGGAAAAAACAACAACAAAACCCTTGTTGTCATTAATACTCCATCATCATGTCACTCTGTCACTTCTTCTTGAATATAGCCTAAGTTTAGTTTAGTACGTGGCGGTGTACATGTGTTTGTCTGTCACTATGGGCAAAATGGGGTTTGTTGTTGCATGCAATGCATGCAAAGATGGTTGCATGGCCACAAAATGCATATGTGTCAGCCACCAGCTAGCAGGCCAGGGTTATGAGCACACAAATTTTATTTCCTCACATGCATATGTTTGTAAGTATGTCTGTATGCAACTAAATATATCAACAAAGACACTTAACAATTCGTTTTTGTCGACTTTTAGAGTTCGTCGTTTCGTCCCAGTCTAAAATTAGACAGAGAATATTAAAGTGGAAAGACGAAGTTATGGGAAATGAAATAAAACTATGGATGGATAATAATAGACTGAAACGAAGGAAAAGAAGAGGCAAAAACAAACGGCACTACAACAAATTATAGCCAAATAATAAATAAAAATATACGGCTTTTAGAGCCGTCGCCATCATTCTAGAAATCATCATCACCATCGTCGTCACCAATCGGAAATCTTAAATTTGTTGCCTTGCATTAGGATCAGGATGTGAAAATAATGGGGCGCAGCAGAAGCAGTCGCATGGCAACCAAAAAAATTAACAGCTTTGTTCTGTGAATTGGCAAGAGTAGGCACACGATTTCATGAAACTTAAAATTCACAGATTATCCAAATTATGGAATTTCTTTACAAAAATAATTAAACACTATGCGGAACAACCTGTATGTAAATTGAACAAATTGGTCAAAAATTGCTAAAAAAATATATAATAATCAATCAAGCATTGCAAATAGTTCCGTAAAAGAACAGGTCAGCTGATACACCCCGCAGTATGTGGAACTCCTACCTCTGATTCCTTATTAAATTTATGCAACTGAGTAATCAATTGTTGACGACCCAAGCTACTCTCCTGGACCTCCTCATGTTCCACTCTCGACGACGTAAACTAAAGCCTGGATCATCTCCAGAACTTAATAGAGGAAACCGGCTCCTTACGCCTTAGTCAGGAGAACATCCCGAATCAGCTCAGGGATGACTCACCCTTGTCAGACGAGGAAGACATCATGGAGACAACATTAGCACTACGGTGACAAACACGGTAGCGATCCTGGTGTCTCCTCCGAAGCAAGGTGAGTCCTCCCAGATGATGAGTGGCGAGGTTGAGGTTCCGAACTCAATCTCCATGGCCTGTGGTGATGTCGCGAGATTACTCAGACAGTTTGATGTCGAAGCGGATACTGGTACCGATGAGATTACCATCGTTAAGATGGATGATGAATCATCAGTACCAGTAACTGCAAGACAAGTCGATGCCAAGGATATCGCTGCCAAGAAGATGTACCGGAGAGCGATTAACTACTGCAACCGATTGCAACCAGGATTCACTTCTTGATTGAAAGGACTGTGTGGGCAAACCATACACTAAGGGTGTATATCTGTCGGCAACAACGACTGACACTTTTTTGCTTGTTTTTATTACTCCTAGAATATTTGGTATTGAAAATGGAATATATCGGCCAACATTTTGGTATAGTCCTCATATAACGGCACCTACCAAATATTCGGTATTTTTGTTACCTTTCCAAATGATTTTTTATTTCCGATTATTAGGCATTTTGGGGATCATGGGAGTATTTCTTTGACCGAATTGGCATTAATTTGGTACAAATCTTCCTATTTACCTTAAAAGGTGGATATTATTTCAGTTAGGTAATAATAACCGATCTGAGTTGTTAGAATTGCGATTTTTTTAGAGAAACTATAATATTTTCCTTGTACCTTCAAAAGATGCGTATGCCTCTCTCCCTTCTTGAAGTTTATATCCCCCTTTTCAGACAAATTTGGTAATAAAATTCCTCGACTATTTCAAATAGCAACAAATCTATATTTCATTACTTTCCGATTGTGGTCGCCTGGCCAGATTGTTGCTAATATATATTTACACCCAGTGTATATATGTATATCATCTATAAAAAATTGCTTATATATCTTGTAAGTATTTAATGCGTCATTAAACTGAGCGTAACCGAAACTGAGTTTCTTTTGTTATAATGACACACACACTCAGACATTCCTTCCTCCTCCCTGTGAATGGGTGGACGGACAGATCAACCGATCAAAAGCCAGCTAGCCAGAGCCACCATTGTGTGATGGTATATCATTGAATTGATTGTGAACGTGTTATTGGAACTATGAAAGAAAGAGTGAATATGTACAAACATACAGACGGGCGACATACAGACGAGTATATATGCAAAGCACGAAACCGATATAGCGCCTTGGCTTCCAAACCATTATGGGCTGTGTGTACGCTTTCGTCTTTGCCAGTAGTAATAAGCAAATGCCTGGACTGGCATTCAGCTGTTTACAAAAGTAAAGAAGAACAACAAAAACAGAAAAATATGCATTTTGTTGTGTTCCAAGTTCATTGCGCCGCAAACTGTTTTTCGTTTTGTTGTGTTGTTGTAATTTGTGTGTATGTAAATTAACTAGATGTGCCATGCCGGATTTGGGGTTTTGTACTCCTCCTTCACTTTAAGAAAATCGTCACATTACAATGTGAAAAAAACACAAAGGCATTTTTCTTTTGAAATTAAAAAAAGAAGAAGACAAAGCAGGAGCTGTAAGTCAATTAGATGTTTGTTTTTAAACAAAAATGTCTATTGGTGTTGATGTTGCCACTATCATTTACCGATCAAAAAAAGTCGTCTACATAATTAGCCATATGTGTTATCGATCGAATAAGGTAGACTAATGTTTTTAATGTCCACGTGCCCTCGCTCTCCATCACCACAGCTCAGTTTTTTTCGTCATGTCTCATTGCCTTACTTCCCAATAATGGCCGGCAGTGTCGTGCTATTGCATTGACTTATTAATGCTATTTCCGATACGAATAAAATGAAGAACCGCACAGTAACACAGCTAGAATTAAATACATATATATGCATGAATTTTGTTTATAAATAAAAAAACTAAAATGCAATGCACGCATTTTGAATAATAATTGAAGAAAAAAAACTAAAAATTGTGCTATTTAAAAAAAATTGTCATGTGAGCCAGCCATATCATTGGAGGCAACACATCGTTTATTATATCCATTTTTTGTTTGCTTATGTAGAAAGAGTTCTGCTAAAATTTAAATAAAATCATGGGAGAGCATTTCGATGACAGCTCAATGGATACTTGATTAAAATTGTATATCAACCTCCCTAACCCTGAGGACATTTTGCATAATTTGTATGCCACCATCCCGAAATATTCACCGCAGACCCCATAAAGTAAATATATTCATGATCATATGTATGCTTGTCCGTCTGCCTGCCCGTTCACCGTTGTATGTTGAACTCACGACAGAGTACACAATATTTAAGATAGAGCTTTGAAATTTTGCACATACATTGTTATTACTCATAGCATATTTGGTATTAAATCTGGAATATATAGGTCCACGTTTTGATATAGCCCCCATATAACGCTACAACGTCAATGGATGGCATTTTTTCAAACAAAATGTTCTTCAGCAATGGAGAAATGTTTCAGTCGGTGTTTATACACACAGCCTATGATTTGCGGGAAGCAGAGCTGAATTGCTAACGGACGCTCTCACACACTTACTCTCAATTTAATTCTGTTCAACTCTAGTCTAAAATCAATATTTCGATGGGTCCCATCTTTGGCGAATTCTGTGATAGTTTTCAAATTTTTTTTAACTAATGTAATTTCTTTCATATATATTTATTACAAAAAAAGTTATTTTAAATTTCCGTATTAATAAAATAAAATGAAATGTCTAAACAAAAGTGTATATAGTATCAGTATCCATAGGGCTGAGGGTATATGTATAATGAAAAAAATATTGTATGTGTTTTATTTATGTTTACTTGTGAAACCATGAATTGTTTTACAATTTGAGCAAAATCACAGAAATTGCTCTCCATCTCTCGTCTTCTTCTTCTTCAGACATATGTTGTCATATGTCAATTCCACAACAATTGGGTTGCAATTTAATGTGACACTCCATCTCTCTTAACGTGTCTCCCAAAACATATGATCTCTTTGGCTGTCAATGTGGTAAATGAGTTATGCGAAAAAAACGCCAGTACTAAATAAAGCGCCAAATTTACAACTTTTTAAATTGTAAATACCATTTAAATAAACATTTGAAATTTTTTTCTTTTAATATTATTTGACAAACAGAGAAAATTCCAAATCCAACATAACTTAAGCTGTTTATTAACTAGTTATATGCATCATTTCACATTAAACAAATCTGTTCATAATAAATATAATTAGTTTTCAACTTGTTTGTGGCAAGGTGGCATGATTTAAAGTTCAAGATTTTTAACAAATTTCACTTTCCAATATTAGCAGCTAATAAATTTCACACATGTACATGCATATGTGGAAATTTTGTAACCAAAAAAAAAATGATAACATAAATTAATGGTATCTTAAGAAAAAAAACGCATACAACAATGTTAGCAATCCAGCAGATAGTATTTGACTAGCTTCGTCATCGTCCGGCAAACAAATAGTAAAACCAAAATCTCTTTTTTTATTTTGGTGAATCATGAATAAACCATTTACCGGCGAAATTGTAGGGACTGTTGTAACCAGTTAACATTTGTTGTTGTTGTTTTTTCTTCGAAGAAAAATAAATCCATATCTAATTAGCCTAACCAGCTCTTAAAGTAGTTAACTCATTACTTATAAATTGTATAGCGACACTTTGGCGTGACAATTCAATTAATCGGTGGGCAGCAAGACAAAGACGAAGAAAAATGTTGTTAAAGATATTAAAAAAATTACATTTGAATGGATAACATTGACAGTAAATGGTATTTGGAGTGGGGTGTTGGAATGGAGTGTGTAAATTATTTTGGGCACACACAAAGAAAATCAAACAAACAAATCTATAAAATAGAAGAAAAAAACAAAATTTTACAAGAAAACAAATATGGTGCGTGAACATTATCACCAAAAGAAAACAAAAACTACAAATGTAAGCGGGTAAAGAAAAACTATAAATTTGTCCATTCATGAGCAACGAAATGCACATAGGGTAGCCTTTACACCACTTCCCAAAATGTGGATGGGGCTTTGATGAAGTTCAAGTTTGGTTTTATGTTTCAACAATAACAAAATAATAAGGGATTTTTCGTCGTTGTTATTTTTGTTTTACATACATACAAACAAAATAATTATTTTTGGGTAAAGTCTTGGTAATGCAGTTTACCCCCAATTTCTTTTGTTTGTCGCCTGGCCAATGTGCGTTTGTTTGACACCCAACCCCATTTCAATACTTTCCAATTTTCAAGACGTCAACAACAATGACGGCGACATACATAACTTAACCATTGATATACTCTTGATAAAAATATTCAAAACAACCACAAATCGTATCAGTTTTTAAATTTGTCTTGCCTTTTATATCCCCTCCCCTTCTACTTCTCGTGACAATCAAATGCCGCTGTAAGCCGGCAAGTAAGCCAGTCAGCGAGGCAGTCAGTCATTCAGCCATGGTCATCACCACAATTTCATTGTTGAATGTGATGTATAGCCCGGCAGCCAGCCACCATCAAAATAAGAGTCAACTATTATTGCACACTCATACACACAAAGTATATTAAATTTTATGTGTGGTGATTCATCTTTTAATTC
Source organism: Musca vetustissima (assembly GCF_032173495.1). Lineage (NCBI taxonomy): Eukaryota > Metazoa > Arthropoda > Insecta > Diptera > Muscidae > Musca > Musca vetustissima. The sequence continues at coordinate 134,094 of NW_026882699.1, forward strand.
CAAGTAAAAATTGTTACGTTCGAAATTGAAAAATAAAAAAAAAATAACAATAACAAGAAATACAAACATTGATGGGTTTGCTGGAAGTTTTATTGTAGATACAGTGGCTCCATCAATAAAAATTCGTTATAGAGGCTATGTTGTCAACCTACCTTTCGAAAAAAATATGATTGGGTGTTAAATTTCGGCAAAGATTCGGTTTTTGGAAGTATTTAATCACATTTTCTGAGCGATATAGCTGTAATTAGGGATTTTTAGAGGTGGAAAGAAGCTCTTGCTAAAAATTGTCCTTTTATGTCCAATTAAAAAATAATGAATTCTTTAACATTTTATCAAATATCAATTTTCTGTGGACAGCCTTACCATTTAAACATTACTTAAGGTATCTCTGATCATATGTCATTTATATGTAAATGACATCTCCCTTTTTGTAGTTAAACATAAATAAATTTAAAAATTATACCAGAGTTTGAGGAGAAATTTATTTTTTATCGTGAAAAATCAATTACTTCTTCAATACAACAGAAATTGATGTGTGGCCAGGCCATTTAAACATTGCTTAAGGTTTCACTTCTCATATGTCACAATCTCAATAATTGATGTAAATGACATCTCTTTTTGTGCGGCTTTTTAGTATTATGGTTAAAAGTCTTGAGCAAAAAAGAAAAAAAGCGATAAAAATGAAAATAAAACAAAGAAAATTATGTAGAAATTTGTGCAATTAAAAGTGTGATATCTTTAAACAAAGAACAATTTGTGTTTTATCATCAAATGATAATGAATTTTAGAGTTTTGTGTTCTCTCTCCAACTCTGCTTCTCAAATGTAACTTCTGACAGTCAAAGTCTGTGTGTTAATGGCGCCAAAATTGTTAAGCATTTCTTTGGATAATGGAACAAAAAAACGCAACTACCACAGATGACAACAAAACAACAGAAAATTGTATAGAAATTTGTACAATTTGAAGTGTAATATTATTAAAGAAAGAAGAATTTGTGATTTATTTTGAAATGGCAATGGAATCAGAGTTCTGGTTTCTCTCTTCCTCTCTCTCTCTCTCTCCAATGTAACTTCTGACCAATGGTGGGCAAAATTTCTCTTAAAAAATGTTTAAGGGAAAATAAAAACATGAATTATTGATGAAATTTATTCAAAAATTTTTAAAGCATAAATAATATCCAAGGGAGTTCAAAAATTAAATTTTTAAAAAAATTTCGGAAAAAAATTTCATTAATGTTCATTTTTGTTTTAACAAAAAAATTTAAGAGAACCCATCAACGCTGGTGTAATTGCCCAACTATGTTGACCAATTTGGGCAAAATTACTCTTAAAAAATGTTTAAGGGAAAATAAAAACATAAATTATTCTTCGGAATTTATTAAATTTAATATTTTTAAAGCATAAATAATATCCAATGAAGTTAAAAAAATAAATCCATTAAAAAAAATTTCGAAAAAAAAATTTCATTAATGTTTATTTTTGTTTTAACATCAAAACATGTTAAGAGAACGCATCGACGCTGGTGTGCACGTCTGCCCAACTATGCTTCTGACAGCCAACATCTGTGTTAATGGCGCCAAATTTGTTGAAGTTAAAACAAAATTGTTAAGCCTTTCTTAAAATAATTAATTTGATTTAATGACACAAAACCACTGCCACAAATTAATATATTCAACTACATGGAACCACTGTGCAATAAACACAAAATAAATACAATCAATTACATTGGGTGAAAGATAGCAGCACACACAGTTGAATAGAAAAAATTAGACACGAAAAAAGGCAGGCAGCAGCATGCAAATGAAACGGGTTGAAATACTATTTGGTAAAGGAAAGTAAGAGGAGGGAGATTGACTGGCTGGCTGGATGGCTCTATATAAAGATTGAGCTTTAATTTATGCAAAGATGAAATTTCCCAACAAAATATTTTGTTGTTTTGTTTTAAATGATGGCTTAAAAAATGGATGGGAGATTTGCATTTTTGTTTTGGTGTGAGGCGGCCCGCAAGAGGATGATGGTGTTCATATTTTATTGTGCGTAATTATTGAAATTCCGTTTTAAAATGTTGAAATTAATTTTTATTTGTTTTTTTTTCTTTTTTATAGGGAAAACAAAACATTTAAAAAGAAATATTAGTGGTGAGTGGCTGGGTGTTATGAAACAATTTTCGCTAAATAAATTTAAAACCAAAAACAACTCCAATAAATGTGTGTGTTTGTATGAGACGACGACTTATTTCCCCAAATAGATTACAAACAAATGTTATCTATCTTTCGATCTATCATTTTGTGATAAAGAGGGGAAACGAATGCATGAAATCGACAACAGCAGCAACAACAAACATATTGGAAATTTAACAAAATGCAATTAAAATGCAGCCGGCCAAAGAAAATGTTCAACAAAAAATGATAATTTGTTTCTATACATTCCCTCTGTCTATCTTCATCAATGCATTTAATTCTAAAATTGTTGTTTTGGGGGACGAGGTCGGGGTTTCATACATTAGAAATTGATTTGCCCCGAAACGACGACGAAGAAATTTTCAAATACATTTTAAAGATGAACGAGCAACAAAAAATGGGGGAAATACATTTCAACGCTAGGAAAAATGCCACCAGAACAACAACAAACAGAACTACCAAATAACCAACCATCTGCTTCATATAATTTAGACGATGAAATACAAAAAAAAAAATAATAATAAAATGAAGAAGCAGAACATAACATAAAATGTTTGTTTGGGTCAACGACATTTTATTTTGTTGTTGCTCTTTTTTTGAAATGTTCCAAACATTTAATGATGGATGACGATGAACCAAAAAAAAAATTAAATGAAACGACGAGGAAAAAAGAATGGCCCATTTGAAAATTATGAATAAGCACATTTAACTTCATCATTAATATAAACGTATAACTTTTATTGTTTAAACGCTTAATTATTAAACATTTTAACTTCTTCTTTTACAGATTTAGAAAACCAAAACTGGGATTTGTATTTGTATACTTTGGAAAATTGAAAACTTTGAGTCGTGGCGGAAGAACATTTCAAGTGGAAGGGTTGATACAGACATGACAACATCAAACTATTCATAAGGGTAGGAGTTTTGAAATATCACTTTTTTAGCATATAATCAAATTGATTTTTATATTACATTAGTATGGTTTCAAATTTCTAAATAAATATAAACTGAGTACACGATTTGGTTGAAAGAAATGGGGAGACAAAAGTGCAAGATTTTCATAGAGATTTGTGGAGAGCTATTCAAATTTATCAGACACACCTTTTGCGTGAAAGAAATAAAAAACCTCATCAAATTGGTCCGAAAACAGTTTTATTCTCTTGTCGAAAATTCCCACGAATTTCCAAGTGGACCCACAAACAAATTTTATGTTATATTTGAGGTAAATAAACTGTTCGAATCGAAAATGTGAACAAATTCGAAAATATGAACTACCCCTACATTTAGTAGTCACATTATCGAGAGTTTAATGTATATTGATCATATATTTTAAGTTCTTCGCAAAAATACCTAGAAAACATCAGATTATTCATAAAGGTAAGTATTTTGCAATACATAGTTTTTTAGCATAATCAAATTGATTTTTATTCTAGATTTGAATAAGGATGACTTAAAATTTTCCTGGGACCCACAAATCAATTTTAACTTAAAGTGGGTGTCTCAAAGGGCTACACTTTTTTTTACTCTGGAGAAGCATACGGACCTTTTTCTGATATATTGGAATATCATACAAAATCTTTCTTCCAAAATATATGTATATCGGTCAATCTTTAGTTACCTTCGGTATATTAGAGAAACTTGAATTTTTATGTTTTTTCTATATTCGACAGAAAAAAAAAACACTTCAACAAAATATATTATTTTAGTGGGGGTAATTTAAGACAAAAACAAACCTGAAAAAAATTATCTAATTATTATGTAGAACACAGAGAGAATCTAAATTGTTTAAATATAAACTACACTCTTCTTCTTCATCTGTTTATATAAATATAATTATCTTATAAATTCCAATGGTAAGAATATGTTTAGTTTTATCTAATGAATGAATCACGGTCCGACAGTCAGCCAACCAGCCCACAACCAACCACCACACATTACTTGCGTAAATAATTGTTTTTGTATTTTTTACTTTCAATACCAACAAAGTTGTTATTTAGTTAATTATATACCGTCATTGCATGAACATACATATATAATAAAAGAATACAAATCATAAAATATGTGTACTATTTAGCACAAAAAAAAAAGTTTCTGGATGTAAAGAAAAAATTGAAATTTTACAAATATTAAAATGAGTGTTCCATTGGCGGAATTATGATTAATGCGTAGAAGATTTTCGTATAGATCTGCCATTCTAGACACTATACATGCAAACAAAAAACAAAAAAATTAATATAAATCGAAAATCGGCGAAAAGGGCAGCATTTGGCGCTTATGATGATGATGAGGTGAACACAAAATATGCATACATTTTGTTGTTGCGTATCACACAAACGTAAATGTTTACATTCCGAATGTTTAAATATATGTATGTATGTATTTCCTGTATCTTCTAATATAAATAATACCGAAAAATTTATTTTTAATTTTTCATTTCAGGGAAATGCAAAATTGTGTGTGCTTTTCATCAGTCAGAAAAGTTTGGAAATAAGTTCGATATAGAAAATTTTTGGTTAAAGAAATCTAGTAATTAATCTAGAGATTCTCATATTATGACAGATGTTTTTGAAATTTGCAGAACTTCCTTCCACAACTCCCATCTAAGGAAGTCAAAAGTAAACAGATTTTTGGAAAAATTTTTAATGGTCGGCAGCAAATTTCTCGATATCATATGTGCCCATATATCATATATGATTAGTCACTAATGTTTGGTTATACGGCATTTACATTAGAACTTTTTACCGGGTTAACCTACTTTATGAGGATTTATTTGACATATATGCAAAGGAATTGATAATTGAAACCCACTGGGTTAACGAAAATTTGCTTAAATTTTCACAATATACTCAAAGCAGGTTTCTGTAATTCTCTAAAATGAGTGAAAATTATGGAAAAAATTTCAAAATGTACTGTTCAAGGTATATTAAGAAGGTAACCGTATCAAACCAGCTGATGGTAACATTATATGTCATAACAATTTGTTGTTGTTTTTGATTTTTTTTTTTTCAAACCCATTTCCAAACAAAAATTTAAAAATTGAAATACATTTGAAAATAAAGAATTAAAAAGGCATAGCGGTTAAATTTTCATGGAATCAAATATACCTTGGGATCGAAAAGAAGAGCAGGACCTTTTTGTCTTCTTTATACATTGTTTTCAAAAATTTGAGGGCTTAAATTTTCACAACATTATCACATTTAAAGCACTTTGATGTATCAAAAATCATTTTGATATTTTAAAATTCATTTATTTTAAAAATTTTCAATTTTCAAAAAGTAAAAAAATTTTTCTTTTTTCAAAATGTTTAATTCTGATTGGTTGAATTTAATTTGCTTCGAGTTTTTTATGTCACGGCGAAATTAGTATTATTCGCCTGGTAAACAATTTTGACATATCATGTTCCCAATTCGCCGATGCGGCTACCTTGTATATCTACCTTGGTACTGTTGCACTTCGAACATATGATTGTTCAGAAATTGTTAAATGTTTATATTCCTGTTCTGAGTTGTAAAGAAGAAAAATAATTCTCGGCGAACATGTTTAAAATATAGATCCACGTTTTGATATAACCTCCATATAACGATCTCTCCCCACAATATAAAAGCCATAACTTCAACCTATGTATTCGTCATTTATTATTTTTTTATTCTCGTGATAGAAGTTGTGATAAAATATGAAATAAAATATGATAATGTGCCTGTATTTTTTTTTAATTGGTGCAATTTCTGTTATTTTTAGTTCAAAAACAAGGAAGGAAAATCACATCTCTGCGTCAATAAAATGTAAAACTGATATATGGCCTGATGACTTTATTAATCATATGGGATAAAAAAATGTCATGTTTTTGATATTTCCTTTCAAATGACAGATGTCATCATGTTGTTGTGCCTTCTTAAAATTAATTGAAATTTCACCTTGCATAATTAATTAATTTTAATTAATCTTTAAGCTTGTAATTTTATCTTAAAATATGATTTTAAAATAATTAAGCAAAGTACAAGCAGTACTTTAAAGATTTGGCGCCATTTTTAGATAAAAAACAAAGAAACAAGGAGAGAAATCCAGAGCTCTCTGTCATTATCAAGTAAAACTGATGTATGGCCTGATGACTTTATTTTATTAATCAAATGAGATAAACAAATGACATTTTTGTTTTGATATTTCCTTTTTTTAATCGTTCTTTTTATTTCTCACATAACTCTCACATGCTGACATTGCCTTGCATTTGTGCTCTCCACATGACATTGGCATGCATTTATCAAGACTAAACAAAACGAAAACAGCTGATTTAAGAGCATTACAGAGACTCTTTCAATCAAATTGCATTAAAATTTAATGACTGAATGACTTTTGCAAGAAAATAAAAAAAAATAATTTTGTAATATAAAATAATTAATGAAAAGTATGCATAAAAATATAAATTTCTCCACTTACCATTAAATAAGAAGTTTAAAAAAAGATTCTGTATCAGTTTTTATATTTGTTGAAATAAAATCGTCCAGCGACTGCAAAAGGTGATGGTTATCCTTTGATGGTGTGTGTATGTGCCATGTTCGATTGTGTTTGATACGAAGAATGGTGATGCTGCAGCATTAAGTCGTTGAAGAAAACAAAACCCCATTCTAATTTTGTTGATTTTTTGTCGTTATAGATTTATTGATGTCCTTACATCTTGGAACGTGACAATGATGATATATTAAAAGTATATATATCTAACTATGTATGTAGGTAGGTTTTGTTAATATTGTATAAATGTGTAGTTGCTGTTCTCGCTTCTCCTCAAAATACCATTGAATTCCGTTGGCTTAGCTTTATACTTAATTGGTAGGTGTCGCAGCATTGTATAGAGTACTCTATCAATATTTAACTATTTACAAGATTTGCATCCATCGCCATTATCATCATTTCATGCGGATGAAATGTTCTGGTAACTATGTTTTCTTTTTAGTTTAAATTTCATTTTCATTTGATAACATTTTTTGTTTTGCTTTGCTTTTCTTTTTGTCGTTTTCGTTTTTCATCATTAGGCACGTACAAAGATACCTATACAAGGCCTTTTCTATGTACCTTTACGCAATACCTTTTTGGCTGCCTTAATATTTGGCACTAATGCCTTCAATTCACTGCAATCATCTAGGAATGGATGTTTCAGCAATTCGTCGGCTGTGGCACGTTTATCCACCTCCACCTGTAAGCAGCAATCCAAGAAATCTTGTAAATTTGGACTAAGCTTATCCCAGCTCTTTATGTCGGGCCGACCATTGGCCGCAATCAAATAGAGGGCTCTCAATGGTGTCTCGTACAGGTAGGGTGGCTGACCCTCTATCATTTCGATGGCCATAATACCAATTGACCAGATATCCACTTTTTTGCCATACTTCTTACGTGTCACCACTTCGGGGGCCATCCAATAGGGTGTACCAACCATGGTCTGGCGTTTCTCATCGCCCTCAATGTTGGCACAAAAACCAAAATCGGTCACCTTCACCGACCCATCCATGCCCAGCAGAACATTATCCGATTTAATATCACGATGTATAATACCCTTGGAGTGTAGGAAACTAATGGCATACAATACTTCACGGCAGACACAGGCAATTTGTCGCTCCTTCATCACGGTCTCGGTGACAACATCTGTCAGCGGACCACCATCCATGTACTCCATAATGACCCAGAGATGATCCTCAGGTTCCAATAGATAGGCATCCAAGAAATTGACCAAATTTTTATGATTGAAATCTTTAAGGACTCGAATTTCAGTCAAAATGAGATCTTTGGAAGATTGATTTTTCAGATCGATTGTCTTGACAGCCACTTGATTTTCGGTTTGTTTATCGGCCGCTATAAAAACAATGCCCGAGGCACCTTTACCCACTTCCTGGGTAGTTTTATAGCGTTCACGCGGATCGTCCAGATTACATATCGCTCTGAGTTCCTCATAAATTTCTGAGTCAGTTTTTTGGCCACGCTTATCCTTGGAACGTCTCAGAATGGTCTCATCACCGTCACCTTCGCCATCAGTTGTGGCCGGCTTAATGATAATGGTATCTGTGTTTATGACTGGATGGCTGTCATCTTGGCTGGTTAATTTGCTCAGATCGGCCAAACCTTTGGAATGTTTGTGCGATATGCCCTTGGGTTTAGGTTTGGTCTGAGGTTTGGGTGGCAAAGTTTGTGTTTTTTTGGCAGGCAGTGGTGGCGGCAATTCACCCGTAATGGCATCAGGTTTCAATGTTTCACGTTGTTCCAACGTGGACTCCAACTCTTCGATCACTTTGTTCAGGCCGGACAGACAGCTGTTACTTTGGTGTTGCTGGTCATTAAAACTATTATTGCTGCTGCTGCCGGCAGTACTTGAGCCACTTATGGTGCCACTGCCATCACTACTCCGTTCATCCTCTGACTTGTCCAAGTCTTGTGATTTATGTTTGTTTTTGTAGTTGACATAATTATCAATTTCCTTGGATTCTTCGTGTATGGCCTCCTCCGTAATGAATGGCTTAAAGATGACATCGTTCTCCTTCTTCTTGATGGAATAATTGTAGAATTTTACCGCCTGATAGGCAGCATCGGGATTTTTATCTTGTTCATCGCGTGTAATTTGGGCATTCATTAACCGAACCCAGGGTGCGGGTAGGCCTTCCAACACGCCAGTCTCTTCGTTGCGCGACACATGAAAGTGTCGTTGAAAATTGGTGGGATTACCAATTTCTGAAATGGGTTCCTTTTTGCGGAACCAACCTTTAATACCTTGAAAACCTGACATTTTGCTAGGTGGCTGGTGGTATTCTGTATATTCTGTATAAAGTCAATAAATTATTATTATTGTGTGTGTATATAGATTTGGAAGTGGGACACTTTTATTGTCTGTCTATTTGGTTCACTTGGAATGAAAAAAGGCGAATTCGTTCGTTCCTTTATTGCTGCTGCTATTGTCTGAGAATCATTGAATGTTTTGATTCTCCTGCTGCTGCGGGTGCATGTGTCGCCGCCGCCGCGTGTGAGTCATGCAAGTTCTCCCTATGCCGCTAATTCCAGCAGCAACACCACACAATTCCGTCCGTTTAGTAAAAAAAGACGAACGAATGGAGAAAAAACGTAGCAACGATAGCAACCAACACACAACTGCACCACCACCACACAACAATACTAGTACTACTAATTTTTTTCTTCACTGCCGACGACGACTTTTGAACTCCCGACGAACCGACGAAATTCGCTCGCCTTTGTTATCACTCACTCACTTTGCTCGGTCGCCTTATTCCACTTTAAATTTTTATTTTTCTTTTTTTGGAGTACGCCTTTATCGTTGTGTAAATATTATTTTATTAAAATCACCATCATCATTATGATTTTTGCTGTTCACTCCTTGAAATGGTTTCTTCTTTCTTGTAATTTTTAATATGTCCGGAATTTTGCCTTCCTTGATTTTATTTTTTCCTACTTTGTTTCGTTTTACACTTACACACATACACAATCAAAAGGAGTGGCATTCATGTTACTCTTCATTATTATATCTTCTCTCCTTCTTGACTGCAGAACTTTTTTCTTTATCCGTTTTGTTGTATTTGTAAATGCACATTTGATTAAAACATATTCGATTTTTTTCTGTTTAATATTATTTGTTTTGCGTTGTTGTTTTTTTTTTTCTTTTTTCAATGACCTATTTGGAAGTTTTTTCCATGTTATGTTTTTTTGTTTCTTGTATCGACTCGTTTCTCCGCGTTAATGTTTTATCAAAAAGTTAATTCATCCTCTCCGTCTAAAACTAATGAATATTGAAGTCTTCTTCTTGTGGTTAACACAGTCACTTTGCATTGATAGCCGCCTTAGGTGGAGTGAGCAGCGATAACCGATAGTTGAATTATCGTTGACAATTGATGGAGAGAGGGAGATAGAGATATTTTCGGGTATAAAAGCGTTCCGCAAAGATACATTTTGAAAGAAAAGAAGAATAAGAAATGAACGTTATTTTTTCTTATATAATTAATTAATTGTAAACAATTTGAACGGTTATTATAAAGTTCCAATCGATTAATGGCTATCAACATTTTGACATAGCAGACAAAGAGGGATAGAAAGACCGAGAGAAAACAAGAGTATTCACAAAATGATAGATGCCAAAAAGGCGCCAAATGTCATTTGCTGGCCATTAATTAGTAACATTTACCGAGGGAGTGGTATTATAATTCTAATTTATTAAAAAATGTAAGAAAGAAAGATAGAAATGTATGTATTGAGAATTTCAAAGAAAAAAGACATCAGAATTTGTGTAAACGGATGTTTTTCCCAAAAGAAAATATATAAGCCAAGCGAAAGACTATTCAAAGATTACTACAACGCCAAAGAAATAAAAGGCGCCAAAATTTAGAGTTCCCCAATGAGAAGACTTTAAATTAAATTTTGTTTTCATTTTTAATAAAAAGGCAGAAAGAAGAAACAAGCATTGTTTTTTATAAAGAGATTTTATTATAAAGAAATTTCCAATTAGAGGTATTATTTTTACTTTTTTGGATATAGGATTGGATTTTTATTTCATGAAGGTATGTCCCGCTAATATTGATAATTATTTTCAGACCATCTAGTGGAGCACGCTTGATCAATATTCGATTAAAATTTTTAAAATAAGCATTTTCTATTTTTTATTAAACAACACTAGCGCCCTCTGTAGTTTTCATGCCATGTTGAAGCAAACCGGAAACCGTTTCAAATTGGAATTTCAAAAACAAAAATTCTCATTCCTATTGCACCACTTTTGTTTTGTGAACACCCTAAGACAAAAAATGGAACACATGTCGTTGGTTGGCAGCGTCTGATGTGTTTATGGCGGTGACCCCCAAAACTTTTTGCACGCTTTATACTTAGAATAATGGATTGACAGTGAAAAAGATCAACAACACACATACCAATTCAATATTGCCAACATCTGGAAATAGTTTATTTGTTTAATTCTTTTTTCTTTCTCTTCTTCCAGAATACTATTGGCGGTCCCCCATGTTGAGTTGGTTAAAGGTTGCGTATAGGGCTCTTCAGTTGGTTTTTAATATTGGAAGAGGCAGCAACACAGCATCATCAAGGAGAATCGAATCGAATAAAATGATGGTGAATATAACAAAGTGGACTTTTTAAAAATAAAAATAATTTTTTTTCTTTTTTAGCTTTCATATTTGTTTATGGCAATTTTGGCAGCCAATTTATATAATCAGGCCAATAGTGCTGGTTTACCAAAACCGCAATTGCCACCACCAATTGGCCAGTCCTTGTCTCGTGGTCCCCCAAACGAATATCACGAAGACAATAATAAAAATTTAGAACATAAAATCGAAACCCTCATAGAATCTATGACACGCATGGAAAACTCTATACAAAATCTCCAAGAAAAATCCCACACATGGTCCATTTTTCAACATCACATTGCGTCATGGAATGATGGTTTACGTATTTTGGAAAATAAATTAGATTTTCTAAAACGTTCACAGGAGGAGCAACAATTGGCATGGCATAAAATGACGGATGTTATGACCACACCACCAGATACAACCGTTATAAATGAAATAAAGGATACGCTGAAAAGGGATCAACTACTGCAAAAGGAATCGGCCACAAAAGTCAATTCGATATTACGCCAGCTGCAGTCGATGCACAGGGATAAGGTTGGACACAGTAATGCTGCAACGAATGGTAGGAAAAAATCCAATTTAATGGCAGGAGATACGGGGTCGTCGTATTGTAATGGTAGCCACAAACTGGAACAACGTTTGAATAGCATCCATCATCAAATGGCATTGCAAAAGGATCTCAAACAATTACATTCCATGGATAAGCGTATGGGTAAAACCATAGAAAACCTTTCGCAATCCATGGCCCATGCCTTAGATAAGCAAGAGGAGCTGTCTGTACGACTTCAACGGTCAAATGAATGCTGCTATGCCCTATCTAGTGAATTGACGACATTTACTGAAAGTTCAGATATCCTGTTGAAACGCATAGAACGTCTGTTGAAAAATGTCAACGATAAATTGAATAGACTTCATGAAAATACTAATCAGGAAGATCAGGAGCAGGAGGGGGAGGTAGAGGTAGAGGGCGAACATGATCATAACAATAGTAATAATGATGATGAGTTGCTGGAGAATACCACTCAACGTATAAATTTAGATGATGTATTTCATGAAGAAGAAGGAGAGAGTCAAGGACATCACGTTTATGAGGAAGTGGAGGAGAAAGACGTCGACGGAGAGGAGGAGAATCACATATCGGGAAATATTAGTGATGAACATGATGAAAATAATAATAATGAGGCGGGTCATACTGAATTGTATGGACATGATATTGGTAAGTGGTGAACTTCCATGGAACATTCCATTTCATAAGCACAGATTTTTTAAAGCATCGGTTTTCGAAAGGAATATTTTTCAAGAACTATTAAAAAAACCAGGCGTGGATTTTTTAAATAATATATTTTTTAAATACCAAAACAACGCGAGGTTTTTTTAAAAAAATTGTGTTTCAAGGTGTGGATTTTTTAAAGAATATTTTTTAAGGAGTGGATTTAAAAAAAAAAATATTTTTTAATGGTGTGGTTTTTTTAAAAAATATTTTTTCAAGGGGTGGATTTTTTAAAAAATATTTATTCAAGGAGTGGATTTTTTTAAAAAATATTTTTTCAAGTGGCAATATTGCTTGGACCGACCTGGATTTTTTTAAAAAAATATTTTTTCAATTGACAAAAGGGCATGGCCGACCTGGATTTTTTAAAAAAAATATTTTTTCATGTACCAATAAGGCGTGGAGGGACCTTATTTACCTGATTTTTTTTAAAATATTTTTTCAAGGCGTGGATTTAAAAAAAAAATATTTTTTCAAGTGCCAATAGGGCTTGAACCGACCTGGATTTTTTAAAAGATATTTTTAAGGGCCAGAAGGAAATAATTTTTTTGTTTGGAAAAGTAGGACCAGTAGAAGGTGTGGACCTACCTGCATTTTTAAACGATTACTTTTCAAGGTATTTTTTTTTAAACATTCTCTTTTCTTTTTTTCAGAATTTCTCCGTCCCGATTTAAGTGGTTGCCATGAATTAACCGCTGAAAATGGTGTGGATGAGACACTGCGCATCGATGGCATCTATAAATTTGCTCATCCTGAAATCAACGAATTTGAAAGAGATTTCAATGAACGTCTTTGTATCTTTCCACCTCCTCCTCTACCTCTCCACAACAAAAGTGATTCCGCAGCAGCACGCTCCAACACACCATGGACCGTAATACAACAACGTATGCTCACGGAACATCCGGAAAATTTCAATCGTTCTTGGTCCGAATATCGTAACGGTTTTGGTTCGCTGCAGCGTGAATTTTGGTTTGGCAATGAATTTATACATCGTTTGGTCTACAATGACGACTATGAGCTACGCATCGAATTGGAAGATTTCAATAATTCGAAAGTTTATGCTGAATATGGTGTATTTCGTATCGATAGCGAAGAATTCAATTATAACTTATTAATTGGCGAGTACGATGGAACGGCGAGTACGGTCGGTGATGCCATGAAATATCACAATGATAACGACTTTAGTACCTATGACAGGCGTAACGATAAAACTGTGGATGCCTGTTGTTCATGTGCATTGGGTTATGGTTCGGGTTGGTGGTTTGATAAGTAAGTGGATTGACATGAAAAGAGATAGAGATAAGGACAAATGTAATAATTATGTGTATGTGTGTCTGTCTGTTTGTTTGCTTTGTTTTCAGCTGCTCCGAGGCAAACCTAAATGGCATTTATCGTTTTACACCTTGGGGCAATAATTACAATGGCATTATGTGGGAATTGTGGCATGGTGATTATTCCTTGAAAAGTACCCGCATGATGATACGACCCAAACAGTCAAACAATGCAAATGAAGACAGTGCTTTGTATTCATCCACGTCATATGATGATTTAGAGCAGGACCATCAAAATGAAGATCCTTAAGCCTGGCTTGATAATTTTTGTAACAAGCTTTTATAATCTGAAATATAGGTTAAAGACAATTATTTTTGTGTATTTTTTCAAGATCAGTGGAATTTTTCGATGGTCAGAGGAATTTTTTCTATAGAAAAAAAGTCCTCATAAGGTTCTCAGGATTTCATTTTCTATAGAAAAAAGTGTCCTCAGAAGGTTCTGAGGATTTCTTTTTCTATAGAAAAAAATAATAAAAAATAATGAAGGGTCTGAGGATTTTTTTCATAGAAAAAAATACCCCTCAGAAGTGTCTAAGGATTTTTTTCTATAGAAAAAGTCCTCGGTTGGGTCTGAGGAAATGGCCTGGTGGATTTTTTTCAATAGAAAAGAAGTATTAAGCGGACCTGAGGGATTTTTTCTATAGAAAAGAATTCTCAGATGGGCCTGAAGATTTTTTTCTGTAGGAAAAGGAATCGTCAGGAGAGTCGGAGGAATTTTTTCCCATAGAAAAGAATTGTCAGGTGGGTCTGAGGAATTTTTTTCCTATAAAAAATAATTCTCAGGTGGGTCTAAGGATAATTTTTTTCCTATGAAAAAAAGAATCTTCTTATAAAAAATAATTCTCTGGTGGAGCTGAGGAATGTTTCCCTACAGAAAAAATTTCTCAGCTGGGCCTGAGGAGGGATTTAAAAAATGGATACTCAGTTATAATAAAAATATATATATATTTTTTTTTAATTTTTTGTTTATATATTTTTTATTTGTTTTTATTTCTTTTTTCAAATTTTTATTTCTAGGTGTGTGTGTGTTTTGTTGTTTTCTTATATATATATATATATATATATATAGATTTAGATACGACGAATGCAATTATAAATTGCATTAATTGTTATGATTAGCTTAATTCGTAATATAAGAAGAAGTTATTAACCAAATTTAATGATGATATTTAATAATAAACATTACAAACAAATTAATAATAATTTTTTTTTTTAGTTTTTTTATCGTTTTTTTAATTATAAGTATAAAAGTAAGTATTTATATGTAGTATCTAAAAGAGTTACGATATTGGTAAATAAAAAAAAACAAGAAGACGAAGGGAATCAGCTATGATTCGAAAAAAGTTAATTCTAAAAATAATTTTTTTTTATTTTAAAATTGAAAAAAATATTGATTTTTTAGTTTAGTTCATTGTGAAACAAGGTGAGTGGGAGGACATGAACCACTACTTTTTTTAAATAATTGTTTTTTTTTTTTTGCTTGGGAATTAAGCAGCAATTTTTATTTAAGTTGTTGCATTTGAAAATAAATACATTTATTAATGTTTTCTTTTCATTTGTTTTTGTTTTCTTTTCTTTTATTTGTTTTTTTTAAGGAGCCAGAAATATTTGACACGCATCTAGGCTGAAATGCGTTAAGCTTAATTATATTTTACAAAGTTTGTTGTTGTTGGTTTCGTTTTGTTTTAACTTTGAGTTTGTGTTTTTTGTTTGCTTTGTCTGTATTTTTTTAATAATGACAAAATCTATAAACGCCCTTAAAATAATTTTTCATAAAACTAAAAAAACAAAAACCCGAGTTATAGGCTATTTGCTATATAAATATTGTTTGTTGATTACACTATTTTTTTTTATTTTATGTTTGTTGTTCTTGTTATTGTAAAATTATTTATATATACAGTTCTTATTTATATTTAAATTTATAAAGTCAGCATTAATGTTATTTATTTGTATTAGTTTCTTGTATATACACGTTGTTGCTGTTGTGTTTATTATTTAATGTTTATATAAGCTCTCCAGAAATAAACACAATTTTGTTGTTGTAAATGAAAAAACAAAAAAATCTCGGAGCGTCTGAGAAATTTCTTTCTATTTAAAAATGATCCACCAAGTGCCAAGGAATTTTTCTCGGAAGAAAAATTATCCTCTGGCTGGCCAGGGGCATTTTTTTCCATAGCTAAAAAAACCTCAGAGGGGAAAGAAGATTTTTCGATAGAAAACAATTTTGGAGGGTCTGAGAATTTTTTTCAGTTGAAAAATGATCCACCAAGTGCCAAGGATTTTTTTTTCGATTAAAAAAATAATCCTCCGGTTGGCCAGGGGAATTTTTTTTTCAATTAAAAAAAAAATAATAATAACAATCCTCCGGATGGCCAGGTTATTTTTTATAGAAAAATAATCAAGAGGGTCAGGGAAATTGTTTTCTAAAAAAACGGCTCTGAAGGGCCAGAACGTTGCCAGGTCTGAGTAATTTCTTTTTATAGATAATTTGCTCCGATTGGCCAGGAACATTTTTTTCAATAGCAAAGAAAACCTTAAGAGCGGAAAGGGTATTTTTTTCGATAGAAAAAAATCCTCAAGAGCGCCAGGGATTTTTTTTCTATAGAAAAGCCTGAGTAATTTCTTTCTATAGCAAAAGTTTGCAAAAGAATGCTCAGAAGAGCATGAGTATTTTTTTCTATAGAAAACCAATTCTGAAGTAGCGTCAGCAGGATGACCTGTGACAAAATAATCCTCCGGTTGGCCAGGGACATTTTTTTTCAATAGCAAAGAAAACCCTAAGAGGGGAAAGGGAATTTTTAGTTTTTAGGAATAAAAAAACAAATCCTTAGGAGGGCTAGGGAAATTTTTTTCTATAGAATTTTCTTTCTATGGCAATAGTTTGTTGCTCAGTATAATCAAAGAAACGTTTCTATGTCAAAAGAATGCTCAGAAGGGCCTGAGGATTTTTTCTATGGAAAAACAGTTTGAATGAGTGTGTGAGAATCCCCAAAATGGCCTGAGAATCCTCAGGATGACCTGTGGATTTTTTTCTATAGAAACAAATTCTCAGATTGGCCTAAACGTTCCCACGATAACCTGAGTAATTTTTTTTTTATTGGCAAAAGACTCCTTGGAAGGACCTAAGGATTTTTCAATAGGAAAATAATGCTCAGGAAGGTTTGACAATGATCGGGGTGACCTGTGGTTCTTTTCTATAGAAAAAAAATGCTCAGAATAGCCTAAACGTTCCCACGAAACGTCAATGTATGTTCTATAGAAAAATAATGCTCAGAAGGGTTTGAGAATGCTCGGGATGACCTGATAATTTTTTTTTTCTAATCCTCAAGATAGCCTTGTGGGAATCAACAAGATGGCCAGGGAGTCCTTTGAATATCCTAAGGAATATTTTTAATAACAAAAAACCTTAGGAGGTCCTGGAAATGTTTACTGAGGGTTTTTTATATAGCAAAAGAGTCCTCAGGAGGGCCTGATGAATTTTTTTATATACCAATTTTGTTCTATAGCAAAAGAATACTCAAGAAGTTCGAAGAATTGTTTGTTTTATAACATTTGAGAATTTTTATAAAAAAATGCTTTTCTACAGACAGTTTAATTGAGGTAGAGTTTTTTTTCCTGTAGCAGAAAAAAATGTGAAGAGGTCCTGTATGAATCCTCAGTATGACCAAGGTTTTTTTTTTTGCTGTAGAAAAAAAAATCATCAGGATTTTTTTTAAAAAAAAACCCCACCTCATTGAAAAAAATATTACTCAGGTGTGCCCGAGGATTTTTTCTATATCAAAATAATGCTCAGAATAAACAGAGAATCCTTGGGAGGGACTGATAATTTTTTTATTGCAAAAGTTTCCTCAGTTGTTCCTGATAAATTGGCCATAAGATTTTTCTATAGCAAAAGAAAAGGCCCTAAGATTTTTTTTTATAGAAAAAGAATCCTGTGAATCGCCAGTATTATCTGAAAAAAAATACAAATGTGTGAAAATCATAATAAAAAACAAAACAAAATTTGGAGGCCACTGCTATTTAGGGCTGTGCCTAAAGGTGGATCAATATAGAAACCAAAATATCAAATAACAGTCAATTCGGTTTGAAAATCTATCCAAATTACTCAAAATTAGGAGGAAATTAAAGTGGAACAATATATATAACTATTTTTAATATAGACAAAATCCACTTGTGTATAATATTTGAAATTATTTTCCTCCAGAACTCTAAAATTGAATTTTTTATTTATTAAATTGATTTTCCTCTAGAACTCTAAAATTGAATTTTTTCTATAGAAAAAAACAACCCCAGAATTTTTTATGAAAAAATATGAGGAAATGTTTCTTTTGAAAATGAAGTAGCTTTTCGAAATATTTAAACTTTGTGTTGATGGGGGATGGTGGGGGGAATATAGAAATTTTATTGATAAAAATTTCGTTTTTTTAAGTATTAATAATAATTTTTGTAACATTTCTGTTACAAAAACTCATACATAAATTATACATTTGATGGATGCTAGATATATGGGAAACATTTTTGTGTTTTTAGAGAATTTCTTTTGCATTATAAAATAATAATTGTAAAAAACGGTTGTTGTTATTCTGAATTATTAATAATAATAATTTTAAATAAAAAAAAATATGAAGTTATGTACTAAGAAGAATATTATAATAAACACAACAATAGTTTAATTATATATGTACGCATATAGAATTACATAATATTTAATAAAAAAAATAGTATAATAATAATTATAGATAAGTTACCTCTCTCTCTATATTTTCTCTTTTTTCTGTTTCTCTTTAAATGTCTTAACAACAATAATCCAAAAAAAGAAGTAGAACATGAAAAGAAAATTCAAACCGAAAAGATGTTGCTCTATACAGTTTTCTTACGCGATCGATCCTCTGTTTCACCACGCCATTCCGGATCGTTTGGATCATCATCTTGAAACGGCTCCGTTTCTGTGGAATCACCATCACTGTCGCCATCATCATCATCATGAATATGGCGATGATGCCTACGCTGCTGTTGTCTATTCGAATACAGATAATCATCGCCATACATATCGTCGTGCATAATGCCACCGGGATCATCACAATCATCGGCGGTCAAATGATCATCGTTATTAGTGGCCAAATGATGTTTCGGGTAATCATCGTAGTCTTCATCATGAATGTGTTGTTGCATTGTTTCGAGTGTCATCATGGCATTGACATCATCTGTGGAAGAAGTCGTTTTTATTGAACCACCCCCTGCAGCAGCCTTAGTGCGTCGTTCGCCACCACACATTGTGGAGGAGCGTGAGGAACGTTTTGAAGATGTGCCAGCAGCAGCAGGACCACTACAATAACGTGTTCGTCCTGGTAGATAACACTCATCGAAACGTTTGCTATCTTCATTGTGTTCGCTGGGCATAGCACTTTGCAGTTCTTCGAATTGTTCATCGGTTAGGGGGAATTTCATGGGTTCATAGGGTGGTATAAGCTACAAAAATCACAATGAAAAAAAAAAAAATATTATTTTTTTCAAAAAGGTTGCAATTTTTTGGAAATAAATATAAAAAACACCTAGTCGAAATTCTTAAATTCCCTCCTTTATAAAGGCTACAGCAAAACATGGGCCTATATTGGTAAATTGTAATATGTTTATTTATCACCCAATCTGTCCAAAAACTTAAAATTCTCAGGTACGCTTGTGTGGAGGCTATACCCAAAATCTGTTCAAAAGTCTTAAATAACAAAAAGTGGGCATATTTTGACAATTTTTGGTATGGAAAGAATGGTTTTTTCACGACCCCAACTGAACTTGGATATTGTAAATAATATTTTTTCTTGGAATTTTTCTAAAGAAAAAAATGTCAAGGGACAATAATAGAGCACTTATATGTATATATATTTAAAGATTTTCAGTTCTTATGCATATCTTGTTTGAATATAAGTTCTTTTTTTCCTCGACCTTCCATAGGTCTGCTATGAAAAAAAGATATTCAACGAATACAAGACTGGTCACAGATCTTATACGGACAAGAGTCGATAAGGATACATAGGAACTTCTATATAAGAAGTCCCCAAAGAATACCTTGTAAATGGACTATTATCCATTAAACAAAAATGTGGAAGACGACCTTTGCCAGAATGGTTAATAAAAATAACAAAAATATTCTCCTTCGCTTACCTCTTTGGAATCAGGAGTTGAACTTCGTCGTTCAAAATCACGTTTCGCCGATGTTGTACGCCTTCTTTCCTGGCGTTTACTATTGTGACTCGGCATAAATCCAACGCCCAAAAATGAGGCTAAACGAAATAAAAACAAAATAATTTAAATGAATAAAAATATTGAAATATATTTTCACAAAACATACTTGAATTATCTCCCGCCTCTGAAATAGTATCCAATATATTCAAAGGTGTCGATGGAGTTGATGGAGATGGTATACTCTGTAATAAACAAAAACAAAAACGTTTTGTTGGAAAATTTCCTTAATTATTTGTTGGAAGAAGAAGAAAACCTACATCTTGATCCCCACCACCAACACTGGGCGTATGCGGTGCCGGTGAACTGGGATCTGGTGTGTTCGCACCACTCGATTCAGCCCGACTATCAATACGTCGATTGGCTCTTGAACGAGTACTCCAGGGGAATTTTAAGAATGTTTGGAATTTACGCCGTTCCTCAGTCAGGGCACGTTCATGCCTTAAAATCATGGCCTCATCGGATATATCTTCACAATATTCTTCTTCGTCTCCAGCCACCACATCAGGCGTATTGTCAGCAGCAGCAACACCTGAAGTATCCTTCTTGTTCATCTTCTCGTTAGGATTTGCAATTTGTACGGACGTTGTATAGGACGAGGAAGAGGAAACAGATGTCGCTGTTTGTGGTTGTTGTTGTATTTGAACTTTTATCACATTTGATTCTATTTTTGCTTTCTTCT
The DNA here is from genome assembly GCF_032173495.1 of Musca vetustissima. Classification (NCBI taxonomy): domain Eukaryota; kingdom Metazoa; phylum Arthropoda; class Insecta; order Diptera; family Muscidae; genus Musca; species Musca vetustissima. Next base: position 154,912 of record NW_026882699.1, read on the forward strand.
CTTGTGGTTCCTTAATTTCACAGCTACTTATTACAGCATCATTAATCTGTTGTCCATTTTCTATACAGTTTGAGGCATTATCGACAACATCGCTGTTAGTTGTGGTAGTGGCAGTTTGATCGGATTTGAAATTATTTTCCTTATCACTTAGTTTGTGTTGAGCACTGCTAACAACTACCGATAAAGAAGGCGGCACCATTTTCATTTTGTCTTCGTCTTCTTCGACGGGGGGGTTCGCTGGTGGTGACTTTTTCGTGCATTCATTTTCTTTAGTGGATGTCTGAATACTGGGGTGTATTTCATTACCGACCTCGTTGTCGTCGCCACCGCCGCCACCATTGGATGCAATATTTTTTTGATTCACAATTTCAATATTTGTTGTTTCATCGCTTGCCGCCGCCGAGGGTGTATTAACAATACGCCATCTAAAATTATTGAAAAAAAATGCAAAAATAAGATGGTTTTATTTTTTATTTTTTTATTTTGGGTATTTTGTAGCACACATAGGGCGTTGATATTTAAAAGAATATTTTTTTGAGAACCGAGAGAGTTTCGACTATGACTTGTATTTTTTTCTACGATCAATAAAGCATGGGGGTGGCGTAGACGATGATAGATACCAAGCAACATGGTGAAGTCCAGGCTTATCTGGGTCCCTCTTTCATCTCAATTGTGGATACTGGCCTCCCCGTGGTACCTATTTTCATCACCCGATGAAATAGTGAGCTAATATGGTCTGAGGCGTCGGGTTAGTTGCCCACACTCGAAAAACTGAACCAATATGAAAAAGCAAAGAAAAAGAAAACCAAACCCACCTAATGTTGACGACCCCGCAAACGTATAAAGGACCACGATCTGCGAATCTGCACTTGGAATGTGCGCACGTTGTACAGAACAGGCGCAGTGTTCGATTTGGCGGATGTACTCAAGAAGTACAAAGCCGATATTATTTCCTTACAGGAAATGCGAGGGAAAGGGACGGGCGTAAGTAAATCAGAAGATTGAGCCCTGTATTAAAGCTGCCATGAAACGAGACGTGAATTTGGCTGCAGAATAAAAGACCTCGTCTCCAGATTCACTCCAGTAGATGAGCGAATTGCTATATTCCGTATAAAAGCGAAGTTCTTCTACATTAGTCTCATTTGCGCCCTTGCTCCGACCGAAGATAAATATGAACATACCAAAGACATATTTTATCAACATATGAACCCACGAAAAACACATCGACACATTCCACCTATTCGTCGCTCAGCTTGGCATTCCTGCAAAATTAATACGGCTATGCAGGATAACTTTAACTGGAACAAGATCAGCAATTAAAGTCGGAAAGGACCTCTCGGAGCCCTTTAATACCGAACGAGGATTCAGACAAGGTGACAGTTTGTCATACGAGAGGCAAGAGTGAACATGTTACTGGCATACGCCGATGACATCGACATAATGGGTCGAACACTGAGAGCGGAAACAGCCACCTTTGAACAAATTGAGAAGGAGGCTGCCAAAGTGGGCCTGGCAATAAACGGTGAGAAGACCAAGCTTATGGTATCAACGCGCAAGACGTCCAGTAGACTCGGACCAAATGTGGAACTTGAGAACTACAGCTTCAAGGTAGTCAAAGATTTTATATACCTTGGTACCGCCATAAATAAAACGAATGACATATTTTTTGAAATTCGGAGAAGGATAGTGATGGCCAACCGATGCTACTATGGTCTGAGCAAACAACTCAAAAGCAAGGCCACCTCCCGCCAGACCAAACTCACACTGTACAAGACGCTGATATTACCTGTGCTGATATATGGATCTGAAGCATGGGTACTTGCGCAAGCAGATCAGGCAGTTCTTGGAGTGTTTGAGAAAAAACTCTCCGAAAGAAATATGGGCCGATCTGTGTTGATGGTGAATATCGCCGTCGAATGAACCATGAGTTGTACCAGCTATTTTCGAACATCGACATTGTTAGACGTATTGAGCTGCAGCGACTACGTTGGCCAGGAAGATGCCCCAGCCCAGAAGGCATATAAAAGCGAAACAGCTGATGGTTCACGCAGAAGAAGAAGGTCACGAATAAGATGGAAAGATCAAGTGGAAGATAACATTGCCGAATATGGTCTTTCAAATTGGAAAAACTGCGCATAAGACCGACGCGCCTGAAAATCTTTTTTTAAGCTCGGCTTATGGAACGAAAGTTCTGTCACAAGCCACCTAAGTAAGTAATGTTTCTAGGAACTTTTGGAAGTGAATTTGTGTTAAAAATAGGCTTTAAGTGCAGCGATATCCACATCACATTCTATATCATTATCATTCTAGATAATTCTAAGTCTAGTTTATTCTAATGACTAAAAAGTAACCATGAATTATATCCACATCATTGTATTGTAATTGATCAACATAGGGATCACTAAATAACATAAAATATATGTGTTGCCAATTGCATAATTCACAATATTTAACAATTTGTCAAAAAAAATCTTGCTGTACTTACTTTGGCGTTGGAATTTCTTTATATGGTAGAATTTCAACTCTGGTAGCTGCAGCGACACTATATGGAATCACAATATTATCAATATCGTAGGAAACTCGATTTTTACGATCAAATGATCTGAAAACAAAAAAAATAATTTTATTATTCTTAATCTTTGTATTTAATAAAATTCAAATTCCAAAAAGATTACCTTTCAGTTTTACTATGATAATAACTGGTGCTACCACTGCCGCCATGCGTTGGAGAAGAGGTTCGACTTCGTGCTGTTAGTGAATCAAAACCACCAGCAGACCATTCATAATTATTATTGTTGTTATGTATAAAAGTGGATTCACCAACGCCATTATATAGATGGTGGTGGTTATTATGATGCTGATTATAATGATGAGATGTTGCAGCAGCAGCTGTCGATGCTGATGATAGTTTACGATGTTTATTACTTTTGCTGTGTGGGTGCTGTTGGGAGATCGATGATGAATGTGTTGGGTTGAGATTGTATGGATCGTAGCTTGTCATCGTCGGCTGACAATCGCTCGTTTGATGAATTGAATTCATTGCTGCTGTTGATGGTGCTGCTGTCATTGCTGGTGCATGGGTTGACAAGCGGAGAGGCGATGGCTGGTTGCTGTTGTTGTGGAGCGGCTCCCTCAATATGACATCGCTCAGTATCTGGCAGGTTTGTTTTTTCCCACTTTTGGTCACTGATTCTGTTTCCAGGTTGAGCAAAGCAGACCGAGGACAGAACAAAAGTAAAAAATGTAAAAACAAATTTGTTGATGATATTCAACATTTGTTTTAATCATCCATCACATCATAACATTCAATGGAGGCCAAGCATTTTGTGTGTGAAAAAGTGTGGGGAGAGAAATGAAAAGAAACAAAAAAATGCAAAAAAATTGTTTTTGTTTTATGTTAATATCAATTATCGAATTTTTCATGTTTACAATAATTTACTGTTGGCCACAAGTGGCGTTGTGGACGTTGTTGTAGCCAATGTTGTCGTTTGGTCGTTTACTGAGCAACTCGTCGACGACGACGCCATTTGTGTGAGCCCAGCAGCAGCAGTACCATCACTTATTGATGATGACGTGGGCATTGTACCTCTTGACTGTTGTTGTTGTGTGTTCTTGTCGTCGCGATCTTTTTTCTTGACATAACGACGTTTCATTGGTGCACCACCACCACCAGCCACTGCCTCACGTTCACTTTTCCAAACATTTTTCGCAATATGTTTGGTCGGGCAGCGCATTACACGCTGCTGCCAATCCGGCTGTTTGGCAATGGCTTCAAAGTGTAGGGCATTATTGACATCTAGATTGAGCATGGGAAGAGAATGAAGCAGCCGATCAGATTATTTAGTTGTACAAAATATGGGATAACAAGAAATGTGAGTACTTACTTTCTCGAAAACTAAGAACCGGATGATAACCAGAATCCAATAATGCTATTCTTTCAGACATCATCATGGTATCGGGCAAATCTCTGGGTGCCGTTGGATCGGCACGTCCCGTACATAATGCACATGGATGTATTGGCCATTGGCAACCGCATTTGATTGTGCTGGACAATAGAGACAGAGAGATTAAAAATTAGATATTTTTGAAGGTTTTTTTTAAAGAAATTATTTTTTAAAACTATTTTTTATGGTGACCCCAACAAAGCTTGGATTAAAAAAATAATTTTTTTTTAAATATTACTCATAAGCGTAGATTTTTTGAAGAATCAAAGATCAGGATTTTTTTTATATTTTGTATTTTTTTCACAAAAACTTACCTCGGTCTTGCTGCTTTTTTCGATATGGTATGCATATTTGTTGTCTGTATTAGTTTGCGTTTGCGGAATTGGGATGTATTAAAGCCACGCGTTCGACACGATGTACCCTCAAGAAGATCGTCTTTGTTATCCGCCACTTCACCACCAACGACTTTCATGCCATTTTCATGCGAACATGTTACCACCGGACCTTTGGCTTTGACAATTTCCTGATAGAGTTCACTGTGTTGGCGTATTTTTATTTCTAAATCGGCAATTTGGGAGAGCAGCCACGACCAGCGTGAAGCAATGGCAGCACGATCACGTGAATAACGCCATGCAGCGCGTTTTGTTCTGCGTAAAAAAGAAAATATTAAAAAACGTCTAACTTACATAGAGAAATTTCCAACTTACATCGGCAGCGTTTGTTGTTGTTCATTGTTGTAAATGACCATTTCATCGGCTGACTCACCACCCGAACTTGATTCGGTGGCATCGGAATCAATGGCCCTTTGTACTTCATACATTTCACTTTGTAATAATCCGGCCACCTGGGTCAATTCGGTTGTTACATTTTCATCAAATGTAGCTACAATAATATCTTCGGCTTTGCGATCTTCCAATGCTGAGCTGTTTAACGATGTGGTATCCATAGTTTTCAAATTGCTAGCAGCTGCAGCAGCGGTAGCTGCATTTTGTTGAGCCTCCAATAAAGCTTTTTTCGATTTTTTGGTTGATGCTAGCTGAAAATTATTGTTGTGGTGGGAGGTGGTTATGGTGCTGCTGGTAGTGGTGGTCAGGCAATGCTGTTGGCCATTGGCCACTGTTTCGATTTTACGTAGAAGCGTTGAGATTTGTTTAGCCGGTACCAATTCCTCCTGTTCGCTTTTCCAATCTGTGGCTGGCGGCCGGGCTGCAATTACTTTCTGATAATACTTGATAATGTCTTCACTACTGTTTGTTGTTGGATCGCTGCTGCCGCCAGTATTAACGTCTAGATGCTGATTTGTAACACCTTTGTTCAATTGGCGGGCACTCAACTCGAATAGGCCGGCAATCTCTTCACTGGTATGCTTACACATGTAGCGTGACTGCAGTTTCCTCAGCCGCCTCATCAGTATATCCACCCTGCGTTGCATTTGCCTCTGACGTTCCTCAATGTCCTTTTGAGCCTCCTCCAGTTCGGTGGGCTTTACCGGTTGTATTGAGGGATTGTTGGCCACACTGACGTGGCTCTGACTAACATGGCTACTTGTGACACCAGTCACAGCAACACCTCCACCACCGCCGCTACTACCACTGCCACCGATTTCGCTTTCATTCATTTTCATGTAGACCTCGTTGAAGAGAACATTCAAGTCGCAGACATTTAAATCGGATGTGGTGCCACCTTCAAAGCCTTTCAACACCTTGAAAACTTCTTCGATATCTTGATCTTCTAGTTCAGCACCGGTGGCACTGCCGGCTTCGGCTTCTTTAATAAATGCTGCAGGTATGTTGCCGCTGCCAACGGTATTCACTGATGACACCGTACTTTGGGGCGTGAGGCAATTTTGTTGTTGCTGTTGGACCTGCTGCGGATGTTGTTGATGTTGCATAAGGTGATGATGAGCCTGCACCTGTTGTGATATCGGTGTGGGAGGTGTGTGTTGCAATTGTTGTTGTATCGCCTGCATATCCTGAGCAAGTGATTGCTGGTGTGTGGGAGTGCGCGGGGGTGTTCTGCTGGTGGCGTTGGTATGTGAAGATTCGACAATAAGTTGTGCAGATTTCATCATTACGTCATCCTCTTTATCGTCAACATCAGCATCATTATTTGGTGGCGGGGAGTCAATAGCTGTTCCATCCAACTGACTTAGACGTTCTGAAAGAAAGAAGAAATGTAAATTTCGTATTTTTTTATAGAGAACATTTTAAATTTCGTCGAAATGATTCCTATATAAAAAATTCAAACTTTCGTCGAACTGAAAAATTCTAAAATTTCGTCAAACTTTTTGTAAATAGAAAAATTTGTTAATTTTTTTCTAAATAAAAAAATTCAAATTTTACCTTCTAAATTATCCTCAACTTCGGATGCTGTCATTGTTGAATCGGTATTTACAGGTGGCAGCTCTTCAACAGAAATAATTTCTGGTTTAGAATTCCCTTCTTTTTTGGTTTCCTCTTCGGAATCGGTAGAACCAAGCGGTGATGCAGCCGGAGCACTGCTACAGATATCCATATTGACAGCAACAGTGTCACTTGATAATTGACGACATTCATTTTGAGATTTATTACATCCGGACTCATCATCCTGTAGTGTAGCGGATGAATCCTGAATGAAGACAGCTTCGGAATCGTGTTGAGTTGATGCTGTTGTTGCTACATGATTGGTTTCGCCCGCTTGGAAAATCTCATCATTTTTGTTTGCTTCTGACGCCAATTTTTGATGATGAAATGTGTTGGACTCATTGGTGGTAGTGGTTGTAGTGATGGTTTGATTGGCATTTGCATCTTCTTCGCTACTACACTGCGTATCCATGTGGTGCGCAGTGTTGTCTAGGCCAGTACTGGGAGATGCAGCAGTGTTGGATTTTATAACTACAATATCGTTATCTCGCTGTAACGGCGAAGCCGAACCCTCTTCCTCGGCCACTTTAACTAAGTTGACGTCCTTCAGCTGGTTGCGCAAACAAATATCCGCGGTTATGGCTTCGTTTGTCAAATCGGCCAAAAGTTGAGCTGTTGAAGTGGTTGTGTTGGCCGTGGTGGAATCCTCGTTGACTGATTTCTCCACAATTTTTGTTGCCTCTGCCTCTATATTCTGCTGATGTTCCTGTTCTGCCGACGTACTTGTATTCTGATTGATAATCTGATTTTTGGTATCTAACACGGCCGTGCTTAAGCCCATTTGCTCATTATTTGTAGAATCGTTTGTGGATGTCTGAATGGTGGATTTCCGCAGAGACTGCTGCTGCGACTCTTTACACTTCGGCGAGGAAAGTAAACGATCTCTGGAACGTGCCAAACGTGTTGCGGATGTAGTTGGCACCTGGACAACTGCTGCTGCTGGTATTATCGTATTATTGTTGTTATTACAATTCCGCTTTTCACGTAAGGTCGGAGGAGATTGTTTGAGGTTGTTATTATTATGATTATTATTTGTTTTATAGTTCTTTTCAGAATCAATCCTCCTGCTGGATCTTGTAGATGATGGAGTGGTCGTTGTGGCTGTTAGCTTCTCCTTTGGACTTATTGGCTCTGTTAGAGCTGGCGCCATATTGCTAGTAACTGCAGCATTTGGCTTAGTAGTTCATGATTGCTGGATTACTATTTCCATACTTCGTTGCAGATCTAATACCATTGAAATTAAATCTGCTACGAAATTAGCTCAGAAACCAATATTACAACATGTCTGTAAGTATAGAAACAAAATAGAAACGTATTAAATTCAATATTTGAACAAAATGAGAACGATAAAAAATTAACATTTCAAAAAAATCTTTCCATGTATAAAAATTCTGAATTTTATAGAAAAACTTAAAATTTCGTCGAATTTGTTCTATATAGAAAAATTTTAAATTTCGTCGAAATTTTTTTATATAGAAAAATTAAAAATTTCTTCGAAATTTTTCTATATAGAAAAATTAAAAATTTCGTCGAAATGTTTCTATATAGAAAAATTAAATATTTCGTCAAAATTTGTTTATATAGAAAAATTATTAATTTCGTCGAAATTTTTTATATAGAAAAATTTAAAAATTCGTGGAAATTTTTCTATATAGAAAAATTCAAAAATTCGTAGAAATTTTTCTATATAAAAAATTCAAAATTTCGTGAAATTTTTCTAGAAAAATTAAAAATTTCGTCGAAATTATTTTATATAGAAAAATTCAAAATTTCGTCTAAATTTTTTTATATAGAAAAATTCAAAATCCAACATATGCGTTTGTCCATTATAATTTATAAACACGATATAGGCCACAGTTAAGGAGCAATCGTCAAGAAATTTTCCATGTAAGTCCTTTTCCGACCAAAGAGGATGCCTATTGTTTATGGTAATAATCGGTAAATATTTAAGGAATGAAATGGACCAACATCTTAATTTATATCTGACGCCACAATTATGACCCTATACCATGAAGTTTTCCAAGGAGAAATGGATCTACCCATGGAATAAGTATTGCTGTTCACATGATGATCGGTCAATATTTAGAGTCAAAAGGATCCCCCAGGAGATGCTCAATTGTCTTCGTCTCCTCCTCGACAGCACAGAGTCTGCAGTAATCAGTAACATCATGGTTCCATTTACTGGTAAAGGCCCTGATATGCAATGACCAGTAATGACTCATCAGCTTTGTTCAGGTTCCGAAAAAAATTACAGATGGGTGCTTTGATAGAGCAACCGATTGCTAGATCTGTAGATTGATATCCTCGTCTACCTAATTCGTCTGTTTTTTCATTGCCCATGATGTCACGGTGTACTGGTACCCAACACAGCCGATAGCTTTGAGTGTTTCCAAATCTGTTTTACACTCGATGACGACCTCAGATTTGATATTACAGGATTTGATGGCTTTAAAAACCGCCTGACTATCCACAAAGATAGTCATCCGCTGCCTTCCAAATAGCGAAGATTTCAGCTTAGAAAACACTACAGTTGCTGTCTAGCTTGTAGGTAAGCTCAAGGCCTAGCCTTTCACAGTAGACGCCAGCCCCTATACCTTCTTTCATTTTGGATCTGTCTGTATAAAAAGTCAGACCGTCCAGAGGAGGGTTGCTACGGTTTCAGTCATCTCTACTAGGGATAACGACATCTACATTGTCAAATCTCAGGACTAGCAGGATACATCCATGCCTCTAGGTACAATTTCGTTTTGTAGAAATCGGCTATATTTCCATTCGATTTTATGAAAATATCACACCTAACTTCCAAAATTTTGTTTTGAGTCTAGATTAAAGTATGTTAAGTATCAAGGAAATCGATCCAGATTTAGATATAGCTCCCATATACATTTCCGTCCGATTTTATGAAAATGGCAAGTAAACACCCTAAGTATTGTTTTGAGTCTAGAATGAAGTGTTAAGTATCAATGAAATCGGTTCAGGTTTAGATATAGCTCCCATAAATATTTTTTCCGATTTTATGAAAATGTAACACCGGACTCCCAAGGTTTGTCCGATTGAGACGAAATTTTCCACATCGTATTGATTTGAGTCTAGCATGAAGTATGTTAAGTATCAATGAAATCGGTTCAGATTTAGATCTAGCTACCATATATATCTCCATCCGATTTTAGAAAAATGTAGCAACAAACTTCCAAGCTTTGTCCGATTGAGACGAAATTTGGCATAACGTATGGAATTTAGTCGAGGATAGCGTGCGTTAATTTTCATTGAAATCGATTCAAATATGTATGTATATAGTTCCCAAATATATTCTCCGTTTATTGGCAAAAAATTATTATAGAGTTGGTTACAAATATGCCATTTGTTGAACTTTAATGTTTATATAAGTTTAAAGGATTATTGTATTTCCTCAAAATTTCATTTTTTTCTTTTCATCCACAATTAAATCTAGAATTAAAAACAATAAATTATTATTAAGAACTAAAAAAGAACAAACATTGCTAAAATTTTTACCGGTCTTTTGTTGTTTTTTTAACTTTTTTTAACACTAGCAATTGGATTACGAACGTGATTTCTTTTGTTTCTATGATATTTTGTCAGCCAATTTTCCTTCAAGGATTAACACTCCTCCACGGTACCGGGTGTATTAATAACACAAATTTCAATATAAGTGTGGATACACATCCTTCATTATGAAGAAAAAACTTTTAAAAATTTGTAAACTCTTTAAATTCTTGTGAAATTGTCAAAAAGCCGCCGCAACACAACAAAACACAAACAAAAAAGAGCAAGAGAATAAGAGCATAGGAAAAAAAACTACCATCATACCATTCACAAACAACCATGCTTTTTTTGCTTTTTTTGTCTGCATAACACAAATGGATATACAATTTAGGTATCACAAAAAATAAAACACTGATTTTTTAAATAAAAAACACTCACCTTTAACTCAAGATTTATTTGTAATTCTCATCAATAATTTGTAACGAAAAAAACACGAGTTTGCCAATTGTCTATGGGAATTAATGCATGGCCAACATAGACGATACAGCGTTGTATATTTTAGGTAGTAGGGAGCGAGCAGTCAGCCCCAACCAACAGAGAAGATTAACAAGTAGAAGCAAAAAAAAACACACACACTCGCTGCTATGTATATAGAGGTTTATTATATACGTTTTCTTTATTTCAAATAGGCATACAATTTGGAGCCCGTTTTTTTTCTTCCTCTTGTTTTTTATTCTTTTATTTTTGTTACACGCACAAAAGTTTCCCTTTTTCCGAGGGGGAGTTTTAAATAAGTTTGAAATCCAATATCAACACTGAAATGGGCTGTTATCACAAAAAATTAAAAAACAACTTTTAATTATATTTTGTAGAACAAATTATCAATTTATTTTAATAAAAATTCACAAAATATATCTATTTTTAAATTTATATAATTTCTCGTATAACATTATTCACATTTTTTTTGTTTCTTTAAAATAAGAATTGAAATAAGAAAAAAATCTCGCGCGCGCCCTTCTCCACACAAACACAACAACAACAATAACACAATGTTCTACACGTCGTTGTTGTTGTATTGGGTATTACACCAACAATACGACGTCTCGTTTACTACTCTTTTTCACAAATCTGAAATTATTTTGCTGCTTCCTCTTATTCTTAAGTAATTATTTTTGACATGTTTTTTTTCTAATTTAAATTAAACTTTACTATTTCTTTTATATTTCAACAACACTTGAAATATTCTATTTTAATATGAAATTGAACTTAAAAAACTGCATTTCATTCTATGCCATTATTTATGGGCTGATTTTATACACGTAATTTTTTTCTTTTTATTCGAGAATTCATTTTCGGCTGTTTTTTTTTTCTTTGCTTGGTGATGAAGAAGACAACGACGACGGCGACTACAATGAACGAGTATGCACGACGACGACGACGATTGTACCACCAGTAGAAGAAAAAAATACGGGGAACGAAAAACGTTTTCAACGTGAATCTCTTTTTTTCGGTCTTCTTCCTTTTATACACACTCAACTCACATTTATGATTTAATTATTGCGCTCACAATTTTTCGAAAAATTCACAAACTCTTTGCCGCGTTTTTTTCTTATTTTTTAAATTTAATTGTGAAACACAAACGAAATTGTATTTTAGTTTTTTTTTCCTTTTCCTACGGAATATAATAAATCTGCGTCGAAGAAAAAAACGACTGTACTATCTGCAGGTAGCGTACTAGTTTGGTATTGTCTCCGAAATGAACGAATAAACACAACCAATTAGACGAAAAAAGCAACGAGTAACAGCACAGAGTTGTATATACAGGGGACTGTGAAATGTTTGTCAACTTATCGTCCAACTGTACACAGAGTGTCTTAATGTCATGCTTACACGAGAGGTGATTTTTTTTTGTTTTTTTACTAAACGGAATTGTTTATGACAGTAGCGGAGAGAGAGTGAAATTTATACGATTTCAAATGTCAATACGATAGTATTTGTGGAGAAAAACACATAAATCGACATGTACATTAGAACTTTTTTTCAGGGTTAATCTACTTTATGAGGATTTATTTGACAAATATGTAATGGAATTGACAATTAAAACCCACTGGGTTAACTTAATCCGGTACAATGTAAACGTACTATACGAGAATATCCAGAATAAGATTGTGTCTTGGTTGCCAGTATATTTTATGCTGGAACCTAATTCAATGCGTTGCGTACTGAAATATCCACCTTTTCACCTTTATAATGTTTGTTCAACGTCCGTATTACCCAAATACGCAAGGACCTTAAGTATATGTGTTTCAATTGAAAACGGTGAAAATTTGAGGAAAGCATTTTTTTAATTGTTTGAAAAATATGGATACAATAGAAATATAAATTTGATAGATTTTCATTTGTGTTTTTTAATTTTATTTTGAGGATTCCAAAATATTTCGTTTTTAAAATTAAATAAAATATTTTGATTTCTTATAAATTGAATGCTTTGTTCACATTTTTTGATTAAATGATTTATTTATTTATTTTTGTACAACAACACTTGCTATTAATTTATTTTATTTATTTGTTTATATCAAGTATCGATATTTCCTATAGGGAGCTATCTGAATTTGCCCGTCATTTTCAAGCCGATGAACGTTTATTTAACGGCGACACAGAAAAATAAGAACAGCTGTTTTCTTGTTCCTCGGCTCGTTTGCTTCAGTTGACAGGGTTGTATTTTGCAAACTTTGAATGTGAGCTACCCTAAAACAAAGTAAGAGTCTAAACGCAACCATAGAGTCTAGAGTCAGCGACAGCCGCTTGCCGAGTGTTTCTTATTGGCAACGGGAAATCGCGACGGCTGACGTTCGCGTCTAGCGGCATGACTCTAGAATAGATTTTATTCATTTTTGCTCAGCGTCATACTCAAAATTTCTCTCTTGCTCTCAATTGAGTTGCCATATTTTAGGTAAAAATCAACAGTGCTACCAAATTTCAATGAGAATTTTTAAAAAAACATATGGCAGTGCTGTTAAAAAAAACAAATATTTTCAAAGATTGTGGACGTTTTTTAACGAATTAATAATAAAATGGAACAAAAATAATTTTTTCAATAATTTTATCCAAGATCCTTGACATTATTGTTTATTAAATAATAGATTGATTTTGTTTTGCACAACGTAAAATTTTCTGTCAGAAAATAAAAACAAATAATTGACATTTTGTGCCGCTAACGCCAACTCTTTCGTTTGGTTTTCACGCCGGCGAAAAAGTATGACGCTGACTCGTGACTCTCTGGTTGTGTTTAGACTCGAATTCGTAATCTTCTGGGGGTTTGCTGTCTGGACTGGAAACCCAGGACTCAGACGCATCTAAATTATAAAAGACAGTTTATTTAAATTATTTAATAGAATAAATTATTAATAAAACACACATTTTATATTGATTTTAGTATTTTTGCATATATATCTCTCTGAGAGAGATTGCTCTCACTTCATATAACATAAAACGGGAAAGAAATATCCAACATTTGATCATATTAGCATGGCCAAGCGTTTATTTGCCCTGGATTTTGAGGTGTTTGGAAAAGTGCAAGGTAACTATCGACACATATATACTATTTATTTTAATACATATATCTAATTTTTATAGGGGTTTTCTTTCGGAAATATACCGAAAAACAAGCAAATCACTTGGGTTTAAGAGGCTGGTGTATGAATACCTCCGAGGGAACGGTTAAAGGGCAATTAGAAGGACCACAAAATGAATTAAATGAAATGTTTGTAAAGAATAATCATTCACTCTTTTTATTATTAATTGTTTATCGTTTTTTTTTTTTTTTTTTTTGTAGGAAACATTGGCTACAAAATAAGGGAAGTCCTAGTTCTCGCATCGATAAAGCAGAATTTTCCGAAATGAAACCCATAGAAGATTATAGTTTTCAAAGTTTTGGAATTAAACGTTAATCAAATTTGATTTAGTGTTATACATATTTATATATGCCCCATTTAAATCAGAAATAAAAAGAGGCTGTTTTATTATTAATTATTTAACAGATCAAAAACTATTTTAGTTTTTGTATAAATAATTAATGTTACCTCAATTTTCTATTGATACCATACTACATCTATACGTTTATATTGTTCGGACACCTATAGTAAAATTCAATGAAGGACTAATGTAATATTATTTAGAGCAAAAAGACGCACAAAATATTTTTTTTATAAATAAACAATTTGGTACTGATTTTTTGCTGTATTTATAGATTAAACTTGTTCCGGAACCTATATTGAAATGCGATGTAGAACTTTTTATATATTTATATTTTGTTCCTAAATAGATATGTTTTAGGAAATATAAGCATAATTTGGAAAAGGGTCACAAATATTTCTTTTTGTAAACAACCAATTTGTTACTGATTTTTGATAACTATATACTTCATTCAGAGATTTCATTTGTTCGTCGACTTATAGTGAAATTCGATATAGAACATTTTGTCCATTAACGTCCAGTTGCTAAAATTAAGTATTATAAGAAGTATAGGCGTAATTAGGAAATGCTTCAAAAATGCACAACAAATTCTTTTTTGTATAAATAACCAATTTTTTACTGATTTTTTTAGTGATATATACCATATCTACAGATTTAACTTGTTTGGGACCTATAGTGAAATTCGATGTATAACATTTTCTACATTAACACCTAAATTAAGTATAGTAGCAAATATTAAGTATAGTAGGAAATATGGACAAATTTTGAAAATAAGACAAAAATTCCTAATTTTTTAACGATATTTTATTTGATATGAAATCAGTATAAATATTTTGCATATTCGTGGACCTATTATGAAATTTAATTTAGAAAATTTTCTTCATTGACACTCAGTTTCTAAAGTTAATTATTTTAGGAAATATTGAGATAAATGGAAATTTTGGTCGATTTCAAAGAATAATTTCTTGTATAAATAATGAATTTGTTTGTGATATTTTTATTGATAAATACCATATCTACGTATTTCGTTTGTTCGGAGACCTATAGTGAAATTCGATGTAAAACATTTTCTTCATTAACACTGAGTTCATAAAATGAAGTATAATAGGAAATATAGACATAATTTGTAAATGGGTCAAAACAAGTGTTATAACATTTCTTTTATATAAATAAACAAATTTGTTACTGACTTTCTTTGATATGTAATGTATCTACAGATTTTTTTTGTTTGGGAACCTATAGTGCAATTCGATGTAGAACATTTTCTTCATTAACACTGAGTTCATAAAATGAAGTATAATAGGAAATATAGACATAATTTGGAAATGGGTCAAAACATTTCTTTTATAAATAACCAAATTTGTTACAGACATTTTTATTGATATGTAATGTATCTACAGATTTTTCTTGTTCGGCAACCTATAGTGAAAATCGATGTAAAACATTTTCTTCATTAACACTGTGTTCATAAAATGAAGTATAATAGGAAATGTAGACATAATTTGGAAATGGGTCAAAACATTCAAACATTCTTATAAATTCAATTCAATTTGGAAAAATGTCATAATATTTCTTTTATAAATAACCAATTTTGTTACTGACATTTTTATTGATATGTAATGTATCTACAGATTTTTCTTGTTCGGCAACCTATAGTGAAATTCGATGTAGAACATTTTCTCCGTTAATAATTTGTTCCTAAAATGAAGTATTTTAGGAAATATTGACATATTTTAAAAATGTGATGAAAAACGTCATACTATTTATATTTTGTATAAATTATCAATTTGTTTGGGATTTTTTGCTGGTATATACTATATTTACAGATTTAAATTTGTCGGAGGCCTATAGTGCAATTCGATGTAGAACATTTTCTCCTTTAACATTTAGTCCCAAAAATGAAGTATTGTAGGAAATATTTGCATATTTTGAAAATGTGATGAAATATGTCATATAATTTTTAAACTGTATAAATTCTCAATTTATTTTCGAATTTTTTATGGGCATATACTATATCTAAAGATTTTAGTTTGTCGGGGACTTAAAGTGAAATTTTATGAAGAATATTTTGTCCACTAACATAGAAATTTTCTATAAAACAATTAAGACATTTTGAATTCAATTAATTATTTAATACATTATAACAAAAAATTTGTCATTCGTTTATTGTTTAGCTTTGTTAAAATGTACAATAATAAAATAGCAGAGAAAAAAATAATAAATTTTACAATGAGATAAGTAACTGTTTTCAATTTATTAGTAATTACACAGAAGTGTGTAAGTATGTATGTATATTATTAAATGATATCAAAAAACCAATTGAAGAAATGCATTACAATAATATTGTGAAATTGTAAAATATTATCATTTGTAGTAATAGGACCATGAAATGGTATATTATATATAGTATTTAAATATTAATAATTATAATATATAAAGATGAAAGAGCGGGAGAAATACTAGTCATATATCTATTGCCAGCAATAATGAGAAACATAAAAATATTTGGTTTGTTACATAAAAAACTAACTATTATTGATTTCAGCCAAATTTTTGGCAGCCGTAAAGGTATTGTGCATTAACATGGCAACGGTCATGGGTCCAACACCGCCGGGCACAGGCGTTATATAACCGGCAACTTGTCGTACCTCTGTAAAAACAAAACATAATATGTGAGTGTTGAGATTTCCTCTTGGGAATATTTAAAATTGTTTACCCACCTTCATAATCCACATCACCCACAAGTTTGGTTTTGCCAGTATTTGGATCTGTGATACGTGTTATACCCACATCAATGACACAGGCACCCGGTTTAACCATTTCTTTGGTAATCAAACCCGGCACACCAGTAGCCGTTATAATAATATCAGCCATCGAACAGTATTTGGCCAACTCTTTGGGCGGTGTAAAACGATGACATATAGTCACGGTGGCATCCATGGCATTTGTCTCATTGCGACCATCGGCATGCATCAGCATAGCAATGGGCATGCTAACATTTTTCGAACGACCCACAACGACGGCATTCTTACCGAACGTATCAATATCGGTACGTTTCAACAATTCAATAACACCCAATGGTGTGGCCGGAATCATGGATTTCATATCCAAACACATGCGACCCACATTGAAGACATTAAAGCCATCAACATCCTTTTCACAAATGACAGCATTACAGATATTACGTTCATTCATGTGATCGGGTACGGGTAGCTGGACCAAAATGCCATCAACGCTTTTATCTTTATTCAATTGATCGATCAAATCGAGAAGTTCTTGTTCACTGGTAGTGGCCGGTAATCGCTTCGTCTCACTAGTAATGCCAACATCTTTGGCCGCGTTCATTTTCATACGGACATAGGTTTCACTGGCCTGATCCTCGCCCACAATGATAGCCGTCAGGTGTGGTTTACGATAACTGGCCGTGAACGCTTCAACATCTTTACGGATTTCGGCACGAATGTCAGCTGCAATTGCTTTGCCATCGATAATCTGAGCCATACTGTAAATGAAATATAGAGAGAGAACATATTTTTCATTAACACACTTGGATCCTAAAATTTTATTAGGAACTATTGTCATAATTTGAAGATGGGTTGAAAAATACAAAATACATTTTTTTCTTCTATAAACAATCAATATGGTTTCGACATTTTTATTTATATATAATGTATCTACAGATTAAATTTGTTCGGAAACCTATAGTGAAATTCGATGTAGAAAATTTTCTTCATTAACACTGAGTTCCTAAAATGAAGTAGAATAGGAAATATAGACATAGAATTTAGAAAAGTGTCAAAGCATTTCTTTTATAAATAACTCAATTTGTTACTGATATTTTTATTGATATGTAATATATCTACAGATGTTTCTTGTTCGGTAACCTATAGTGAAATTCGATGTAGAACATTTTCTCCTTTAAAACTTTGTTCCTAAAATTAAGTATAATAGAAAATATAGACATAGAATTCGGAAAAGTGTCAAAACATATCTTTTAAGAATAACAAAATTTCTTACTAACATTTTTATTGATATATGTATATTACATCTACAGATTTAAATTGTTCAGGAACCTATAGTGGAATTCGACGTAGTACATTTTCTTCCTTAACACTTAATCCCTAAAATGACGTATTATAGGAAATATGACCATAATTTGAACAAAAAAAAAAATGTTTACATTTTTTCCATTTTTTTATCGAAATATAGGCATTACATTTACAGATAGATTTGGTTTATTTGGAGACCTATAGTAAAATTCAAGGCAGAACATTTTCTCCATTGACACCATATCCCAAATATGAATTAGTATGGGGTTTTTTTGTGATAACAACAATTGTGGCCTCCATTTAGTTAGAGGTTCCAATTGCAGCTCACATTGCAACAAGTTGTTTGTGTATGTAAACGCTTGACATGAAAACAACATCAGTGTGAGAGGTTCTTTACATTTTGAATACGTTGCAAAAATACTCAATCATGTCATTCATAATCTTTTAAAATTATTAATATATGAATATATATTTTTATTTTTTTATTATTTGTCATCTCCTTTCGATTGTACGAATGTTCGTATGCATGTAGACTGTCATAAATGTACATCACGTAGCAGGAAAAAAGCACACACAGTCCAGTTCCACCACATGGCAAATGTGATTCCCCATTACTCGAGACATTAAATAGAAAAACCACAATGTATGGCTGGCCTTAAAGGCCACAGACAAGCTCTCACTGTCGCTGTTCTCTCTCACTCTCTCTCTACATCTCACAGATTATGGTATGAGGAGGCATGTAGTAGGTTACTATGCACTTCCATCACCTTCATCATCATCATACGAGGAGGTTGTTAAACTACAATTCTATATAAAAAAAGTAGAATATACACTCACCACAATATGTTCGTATGTGTGTGTATTGGTTGTAATAAATATTCGCGATACGACATTCAATGCAACACCGGCATTTCTATGGTTGTTGTTGCTCAATGTATACTATATGCAAAAAAAGCAATGGTATAAGGGGAAACCCCAATTGTAAATCCCCGATGTATACACACACCCATAGAAATTCATATTATTGAATATTGCAAAAAAAGAAACAAACTCATACTTTTTTCCTTAGAAATTTTAGATCAAATGTGGGAAAATCTCTTCATCTTCTATTAATATTTGGCATGACTTCTCGTAAATTTCGCTGACCTATAGTGAAATTCGATGTAGAACATTTACATCATTAACACCCAGTTTTGAAAATGAAGTATTGTAAAAGATATTAACAAATTTGGGAAGTGATATAAAATATAACAAAAAAATATTACTCATATAAATAAATATTTTTTATCGATATTTTTACTGATATATATGATATCTACAGAGAACATTTTCTTCATTAACACCCAGTTCCGAAAATGAAGTATTGAAGGAGTAATTGACAAAATTGGAAAATAATACAAAAAAAAAAAAAAAATACCAAACAATTTATTGCTCGTGCGAAATACTCAATTTGATACCGATTTTTTAACTGATATATACTATGCCTATAGATTTGACTTGTTTGGAGACTTTTAGTGAAATTCGATAGAGAATATTTTTTTCATTAACACCCAGTTCCTTAAATTAAGTATTGCGGGAGATATGGGCATATTCTGAAAATATCCAATTTGTTACTGACATTTTTATTGATATATACTATATCTACAGATTGGGCTTGTTCGGAGATTTATAGCGAAAATTGACCCCAAGAGCTGCCTCATCTGCTTGCGCAAGTACCCATGCTTCAGATCCATATAATAGCACGGGTAGTATCAACGTCTTGTAAAGTGTGAGTTTGGTCTGGCGGGAGGTGGCCTTGTTTCTAAACTGCTTACTTAGACCATAGTAGCATCTGTTGGCCATCACAATCCTTCTCCGAATTTCAAAACTGATGTCATTCGTTTTATAAATGGCGTACCAAGGTATATAAAATCTTTAACTACCTCAAAGCTATAGTTCTCAAGTTCCACAGTTGGTCCGAGTCTACTGGACGTCTTGCGCGTTGATACCATCAGCTTGGTCTTCTGACCGTTTACTGTCAGACCCACTTTGGCAGACTCCTTTTCACTGAACCACCTTCAAAAATGTCGCCAAACCAAAAAATGTTGCCAAAATTGGAAAATGGGACAAAAAACAACTCTGTCCTTGAAGATATATATATGAGATATGAGGTATATTACCTCACCCATATGGTGGGCTGGGATTTAACAACGAAATTCCATATCAAAAACAAAGAAAACCTTCCAAGACGCCTTTAAAAAATAATATAAAGTACTCTTTATTTTATATTATATACTTGATTATACCATGATTTTATTATTATGTTTGATGATTAGTTTTTTACATAACTCTTTTTACTTGGTCTCTTATAAAATAGAATCAAAAATTAAATGTAAAAATATATATAATTTTTAATTATATGTATTAACAAATATTATTCTTAAAAATAAAACCTAAAATAAAAAAAGTTAAAATTATTTCTTTATTAATCCTAATAGATTTGAATCAATTTCTTGCAATGTCTGGGCAAATTGCTGAACATTGATACTTTCAATGTTGCGTCGAACATAGTCCAACATCATATCCGGTTGGCTGAGATAAAATGTAGGTATTGGTAATTTGCGTTTCCACAAATCGTTGCCACTTAAGACTTTAGACAATTGTGAAAATATGTGGGGATCTTCCAGGGCCGTAGTCAATTGTGAAGTTGTAAAATATTCTGCAGCATCATCTTCTTGTTTCTCAATTTTTATTTGTACATCCATGGCACATTCACCATCGTCATTAAGCTTATTTGGATTTCTGTTGTTTGTTTTATTGGCATCAAGGGGTCCTGGTAATGTGACCATTGGGGGCATTGGCCGATCCATATAACTATTACTATCCTCATCGTCATCACCATCATCATCATCATTGTCCGTAGAGGAGTGTGAAGAGGGTTCTTCTTCTTTGATAATCAGATTTGAACAACTGTCTATGTCACTGAACGGCATTACTATCACACCAGCAGGAGAATTGTCAGCTGATGACTTTGTTGTTGTCGTTGTGGTTGATTGTTGACAGTGCACCTGCAGTAAACTCAATATTTCCCCAGCCTGTTTGGTGGTTGTGGCCAATTGCCTGGCCACATCCACAGGCGTAAGGCCAGCTGTATTGCGAGAATGTAAAAGCGACTCCACACCACCACCTCCTCCTTGGGTGTGATTGTTGCCGTCCAACATTATTTTCACCAATTCCAAATTCTGTTGTTGTATTGAAATGTGCAGAGCATTATTGCCATCGATTGAATTCGGTATCAGTGCCAAACTGGCATCGTATTTGATGAGCTTCGAGACAAGTTCACAATTATTATCACGCACGGCCAAATGTAGGGGCGTGAAACCATCATCGTTACGTAACTTCAATTTCAATTCCTTTTTCGATATTAGAAATGAATCCAGACAGGCGGTGTGTTTTTCACGCACCGCAATATGCATGGCGGTGTCACCGTTTTTATCCTGTACATTTGGATTACAGCCGAGACTCAGCAGGGGTCGGATATAGTGCGGATGATTGCAGAGGCAGACGGTGTGCAGGGCAGTTTGATTTTTATTATTTACAATGGTATTCAAGAGGCTGTGCAATTGGAAATGTTGCAGGATGTGACACAAGTGTATGGCATATTTGCTATTGTCAGTGGCCACCATTTCATGGATGAGAGAATCTCCGTTTGGATTTAGATCCGAATAATCGCTATATAGTTTGTTTATGCTGTCGGCGGCCTGTTGGCGTTCGTTGGGGTCCAATGAGGAACCCTTGCCACGAGCATTCAAATATATTTTAACAATTTGCTGTATATAACTACTGCTGCTGCTGGTTGCGGCGGCTGCTAATTTCTGTTGTTCTTGCTGCTGCTTAGCGGTGTCCATTAGTTTTTTACTAATCATTAGCTTTTTATAGTGCAAAAGAGATTTACTCGAATCCGAGGTGTTGGTGGCGGCACCATCCTTTTCTGTTGTGCCAGCACCCACACCCCCACCTACTGCCGCTGATGATGCGGTTGTACTATTAATAAAGTTTTCTCCTGCATTCATTAAATCCTGTTCCAAATTTAAGATATTCAATATTTCATCGCTATAACCCAAATCTTCATTCGACAGATCTTTACATTTCCGACGCAATTCCTCATTATTGATTAGCCGTTCAATTTCCTCACTCAAGAATTTGGATAAGCTACCGGAACATTGTTGTTGTTGCTGCTGCTGGTGATTTTGTTGCTGCAACTGCTGCTGTTGTTCTTGTATGGTACGGGGCAATTCTCCGGAGCTTAAGGAACCCGAATTGCTACCACCACTGCTGCTACTACCCGAAATTGAGGAACAAGTACGACGTCGTTTACGTGATGTGACGGCATCTCTGGGTTTGTAACGAAACAGCACCGGCGGTTCACTGCGCTCATCATCGGACGGCCGTACCAATTGAATGAATACCTCAACTGGCTTATCAATATCCTTATTAGCATAGGCTGGCGTGCGACATACAATGGCATATTGATGATGGACATCGGATTCACGGAAGCTGGCAAATGCCTCCCACACCAAATCGTCTTCGTTCATTTCGAAGAAGCGCACTTTGATATTTTTCTTATTGACCTTCTCGACCAATAATATTAGATCTTCACCACCCGTGGCACTGCCGGTGGCAATGCTTAAACGGGTGATTTTCAGTTCACCTGTTTGGGCCGATTTACGGTTGTTAATTGTGTTGGAATAAACAGGAGCAGCAATGGGTGTATATCGGCCGTTGGTGCTATCAACACTAAAGGCTTCGAAGCATAAACGAACCTGGGTAATGCAACAAAAATAGATAGAAAATGAAAATAAGATTACGATTTGTTGCAACACAACTGCATACCTCTAGTTTTTAAGGAATTTGATGTAACAACTCCAGTTTAGTAAAAAAAAAAGAAAAAACCGAACTTTTTATACCCATAAAGAGGTTGATATGCATAAAATTGGTCGATATACCTAAATTGTCGAAATACCAAAAACAATCTATTCTTTTTCGTGCGAAATACCAACTTTTTACCGATTTTTTAACCCATATATACGTCGTCTTCGTGATGAAGTGAATTTAATTTGGTCCATTTTCTGGCGTAACCTTCACCAAAAAAGTTCCACCCTTGTCTTTAAGGTCATAGGCCTCCGTCTGACAAGTTAGATCCATGTTTTCGCCAAAAGGCGTTTATGTTCCCGATCGATTTTATTTATTTTGATGGTCTAGCCTTTCTTTTGACAAAAATCTTCAAATACAACTTCCGCGACGTTTTCATTAAGGTCATTGGTCAATTTAAAAAAATCTTAACAAACAAACATTTAAGTTCCCGATTGATTTTATTTTTATGGTTTCTAGCGCCTAATTTTTCGTGGTGGAGTAAATTTTATCTGGCTTTTGTTTTGGCATAAAACTTTAAATAAAAGTTCCAACCCCTTTTCAATAAGGTCATTGGCGAAGATAAAAGAAACCCTAAAAATTTAGGTCCATGTTTAACCAAAAACTTTGAAGTTTCCGACAGATTTTATTTATTTTGGGTACAGATAGCCCTCTGGCTGAAAGGTATAAAAAGTTCGGTACGACCAAGCTTGACCACGTTTTACTTGGATTTTGTTTTACTAAACTAGAGTTGTCATGGTTAACATGAGGCAATTTAAATTCCGACAATTTTTAGTTCGTTGATGTGGAAGCTAGGTAGCTCTCTCTCTCTCACACACACTCAATAAACTTCGGAACTGCAGTAATTTAAATTGCTCCTTTTTGGTAGAGTCTCCTCCACAATTGACAAGTATTTTCTTTGATTTACCTGATTCAAATTCATATCCTTCGCCTCCCTTTCCGTTTGTATGCTCAGCTCCTGTTGTTCCCTTGTCGTCAGATTATCCCGACCCAGTTCAAACTGTAAACGTTTGCGTTTCTTTTTCAACAGTTCTTCGACGATGAACTTTTTGGCCGTATGAATAATTCCCATATTTTTGAATTCAACATAAAATCCCTTATCCGGTGACACATTCAACTCGTGTGGATCACAAATGTCATGATCATCTTCACGTATTACCAATTGATGGGAATGGGGGCTGTCACGATTGGCTTGAAATAAGCTGCAGCGTATAATGGCGGGTTGATCGTAGTCACACAATTCGATTTCGGGAAAAGTTTTTGTACTACGCTGAGAATTGGCACCGTTCAGAGAACCATGGGTACCATGCATTTCCGATTTGTAGCGAAAACGGAATTTTTCAACTGGTTGTTCGACGATGCGCAGGGTAGCTGGATATTCACGTTTAACGGGCATGTATGAGGATGATGCTCCTCCGGCTGTTGTTGGTTGTTGGAAATTAATGGGCGCCACCGTTGCAGTGCCAAAACTATAGTTAACAGCCATGTTGTTGTTGTCACTATTATAACCTGGTGCGGTATGGTTTATTGCAACATTCTGCAATTGCAAATATTGGCTAGGATATATTTGTTGCTGCTGATAGCTATTATTCTGTGCTGGCGGCAATGCCAAGTTAGAGAATTCCGCCTGCAGTATAGTGGCTGGCGAATGTGCTGGAGAATAGTTGGACGAGCTGGGTGAATTACGAGGGTCTGGTGATGTTGTTGTTGAATAGCCACTGGTGCCAGACATTGACGATTCACTGATATATCGAGTCCTTTCTTGTGTATCCATATCGATAATATCCTTGTCATGTGATTGGAAAAAATGTGGCAACATGATTTTCACTTTTTCTCTTTTTAGACGTCAGGGGGTCAGCACAAATTTTTCCGTTATAATTTTTCTATTATTCCACACCAAAAATTTATTTGCAATTATAAATCTTAGCAATTATATTTCTCTTATTTTTCTATTATTTTTTTCTTCTTAATTTTTGCTAAAATGCTGCGTAATTCCTTGTTAACAATTCAACGATTGTTATTGCAATGGTAAAAACTCTCTCTCGTGTCAATTATCATTGACTAACCAACCAACAAAGCTGGCTGCCTGGCTGCTGAGTCTGTATGTGTGTTTTTGGTTCGCGACTGTTTAGCGTGTGTATCTGTGTTGTGTATTGTGCTTATCTGCTCTTGATTCATTCGTTGGAAAAAATAAAAATGGTTCTTCCCCGTCATGGGCACACACACACACTTATATACCCATACAAATGACACAAATTATTAAATGATGCTTTTGGACAGGCTGGAGAAAGAGGTAACAGCCAAAAGGGGGGCACGCACTTGGTTCCACACAGCAGACACCACAATAACAAAAATATGTGAAATATTTGTATTGGTGAGTCACAATAAAACTTCCACGTAAATTTCCAAAGCTTAATTGTTTATTGTAGTTCTTGTTTTTTCTTTATTGATTATACTTGTTCTTGGCACATTGTTGTTTTTTTTTTAGTAAAACGAACAAACTGTTTTTGTTAACACAACCCGAACGAACAACAACGACGACGATGATGACAGCGCTCAACTCAACTGATCCGGCTGACAGTCACAATATGAATAAAAGTTAACAATTTTTTTAGTTAATTTCTCGAAATAAACTTCATTAAAAAACAATTTGAAAGCTTTTTTGCTTTAATCTATTGCGTCACACACAGTTCTAGGGTGAATGTGTGTGTGTTGGTAGATACGAACGTCGTGATCATGCAAAACACGTTTGTTTTTTCCGTTTTATTTTTTTGCATTGCAAAATAAAATTGGACTTTCATGTGCATGAGGGTAGTTCACATGCCACAATTACTCATATAACAAGTGGAAATATGCAAAAAGGGGAAGCACATTTTATAAAATGTAGACAATAAAAAATATATAAAATAAAAAATGGCATAAACATCAATCACATTGACATCCATACAACGATTTCTTTTCAACAAATATTTTGACATTGATTTCTCATCGAAGAGAAGATGTTAAATGGAAACCACGTGTTTTAACAATACAAAAAAAAAAAAATAGTAATTCTACTTTGTTGTCAACTTTCAAATCAGTTACAGTCGAATCCCATTAATTGCAAACATATTCACAGAAAATGATATTTTGCAATAAAAAGCATCGTTTCTAATTTTATTAAAAAAGACATAAAGGCAATTCTGTGGCCCGATAATAAGTTCGTCCGATGAGGCCAAATGATTTCATCCGAGCTGTCAAAATGATTCCAATAGTAAAACACATGTTTTTTATATAAAAGTTACTAAAATACGTCGACATACGAATTTTCGAATTTGAACAAATCCAACTTTGATAGAACCCAGGCCTATTAATAAGGTTATCTAGGGCAAAATCTATTAATAAGGTCACCCAGATAGCGAATGTTAGCTGTTTTACTCAATGCGAATGTCAAAATGTTGGCTTTTGTTTACGTTTTCATAATGGAAGTCTATTCACAATAATGAATTTTGACAGCAAACTTGAGAGACAGTTAATATTTAGCTGGTCTCCTGGACGACCTTATTTCTAGGCCTTGATTCTGGGAGACCGGCTGCAAATCAGCTGTCTTTAATGTTTGCTGTCAAAATCCATTATTGTGAATTCACTTAAATTATGAAAACGTAAAATAATTCAAATATTTTTGATATTAGACTTACAGTTGATGTTCGGTGTGATCCTTTTAATAGATCTTTGACAGAATGTATTTTGTTTTTTTTTTGTCGTTTGTTTGAAATAGAAAAAAAACAGAACAGTTCCGTTCCAGAACCTAAAGGAATCTACTAATTTTACAAGTTTTGCACCTTTTCTCGATAACCGTTCCTGAACCCACAAAACATTGAACCAAATTTAAGAGAACACAAAACAAAATGGTGCTCTCTTTGTAAACTTTTTACTCTAAAAATTTGTCCGAGTAAAAATGTTAAACAGAAATGCCAACTTCTGATTGGCAGTTATTTTGATTTTGAAGTATTGCCACCTAATTTTGGCATATATAGTAGATTTGCGTTCCCGAACTTTTTAAATTATTTTGTGCTCTGATATCGATTTTGAAATATTTCCCTTTTTACCAGATTTACTATTAAAAAAGTACTGGAACAGAACCAACGAGAATCGGATATATTTGTACAAATTTTTGGTATGTTCCCGTACTGCAAGAACCTACTGGTTTTTACAACGATAATAAATTTTCCTTAAGATTTTAAGATTCTTGCAGTACACCATTTATTTTTCTCTTTTGTTCCTCGATATATAGGAAATAGATTTAACCATGGTTGTTACAACTTATATTTATAATTTTTAGAGGCAGGGAACATCAAAATATTTATAAATATGAATTATTTGGCAATTTTTCCACATGATATGCGTACATTTCGAAAGAAGATATATTCATTTAAATTTTGAAATCTGAATACTGTCAAAGGCAAATTTATGAAAAAATTGGAAACATATGACTGCATGAGACTACCTTGTATAATTATGGCATGCCTTTTTATCTTGGGCCTAAAACGGAATTTTTGCCAGGTTAAACTCCTTTATATGGATTTATTTGACATATATATAATGGAATTGACAATTTATATCTACTGGACTTAATAATTTCGCTATAAGGTAAACGTACTATAAACTTGTCATTGGCAACTGCATTATTTGTTGGAATTTCTAAAATTTAAATGAAAACAAACGAAAATATAAATCGAATTCTACCCATGGCATGACTATACAAGGTAGTATCATGCAGTCATGTGTTTCCAAATGTTTTCATATATTTGCCTTTGACAACATTCAGTATTCAAAATTTAAACGAAAATAACTTCCTTCGAATCTTATGTTCAGTGGTAACAATTTTTTACTCATTTATATTTATTAATATTTTAAGTTCCCTGCCTATAAAACATATAAATATAAATTGCAACATTCTTAGATAAATCTTGGGAATAATGTCGAGATTTAGAAAAAATATTTTTTTTATTTTATGGAATTTATTTTTATTTTAATTGATATATAAATTCCATTATCGATTTCTCAAATGAGACTACCTTGTATTGTTATCCCATGATATATTTGGCCTGTTCCCGTACTGCAAGAATCTACTAGATTTTACTATTTTCTTCGATATCATAAAGGAAAATTCGTTATCGTAGTAAAAAGTAGTAGATTCTTGCAGTACGTGAACAGACTATTTGTAAAATGTATAGTTATATCTTAAATAAAAAAATAGAGATATTTTTAAACAGAAAATATAAATTTTTAATTTTTTAAAAAATATGCTATTCGACATGCATAACATTTTATGGAATTTATTTTTCAAAAAAAATTGAAATTGATAAATGATTCCAAATTTAAAAAGGGTTGCCATATAAATTTCTCAAATGAGACTACCTTGTGAAATTATGTCATGATAATCATTTATTAGTATTTTAATAAAGAAAATTGTTTTTTGTTTGTTTTCTTTTTTAATTATATCTATTTGAAACAATTAAATATATCTACTTTTGAAACCAGGAAAGAAATACAAATATATATTTACCGTGTTGTGACAGGTTTCACTGTATTATGTACTTAATAAAGCTCTCCCACAATGTTTTCTCTCTCTATCTCTCTTCAACACATATTTGATCAACAAACATGTTTGAACTTTTTTTCCAACTAGGGTGACCACTAATAAGTAGTGTGAACAGCTGTTGATGTTTTATGCAAAATCGTACATGATTTCTAGCACATATATATATATATATATATAATAATAACCGTACATTTGGATTTATATATCAATATTTAAGCAAAAAAATAAACAATTTAATCATTTTTTCACTTATTTTCATTTAACACTTATCGAACATTCTATTCGGTGTGGTACAATTTCGCATCTAGTGTACCCTATACAGACACTCACTCTCTCTCTCTTCTCACACCCATTTGACAATTTTATGCTAAACGCTTTGTTTTTATACCGGTTCGTTCAACAACGATACACACATGTAGTGAAGTACATATTGTTTTTTTTCGTCTACCAACCTGAAATTTTGCCGCATGTGGGCTGAGAATTGTTGTAATCGAACACATTTTAATTGAATGTGATAATTTCTGGTTCGTAACAACAAACGTACGCCTATCATTGGTGTAGGAAAATTGATGAAAAAAAATGCACTTTACACAAAACACAACAACCGAACAGCTTTATTTTATAATAAACACTAAAAGGAGGCGATGAAGAAGAGTTACCCCCAAAGCCGAAAAAGGTAGGTAGGCAGGCAGGCGGCACACTCGCAATACGTAGTAGAAAATCAGCAGCACCAACAACAACAATACTGTAATAGAGCTTTCACGTTTTTCTTTCGTTTCGTTTTATTTTCATTAGATTCGAATGGATTTGATTGGAACCAAACGAAATAATGAGGAAGATTTTTGAATTTAAACCAAAAAATGTAAACAGTATAGATAACTGAAGGTAATTTTAGGCGGGTTTTATTTAAAAAAAATAGTTTTTTTTAATTTAAATATAAATTTTTTGGCATATAAATTCAAAAATATATTTTTTGTTTAAATTTAATCAATATTTACCCTGTTTTTTTTTTTTGTAGAATTATTAACTATTCAACACAAATCACAATTTTTTTTGTCCAACACACAACAACGTGTTTTTTCTGTAAAAATAAACTGCCGCTTCGAGCGGTCTTCAATTCAAGAATTCTGATTTGAATGAGAGCAGCCAGCCAGTCGATCGGTCGATCGTCGTACATACATTTTCATTTATCCAATTTTATTCTTTTGTTTACTACTTCTGCTACACATGGTGCCCACACACGTTAGCAACACACCACCACAACCACTGGCGTAGCCCAAAAATTGTGTTTCGGTTTACACTGCCTTGTTTATGGTGTTGCTTGTGTATTTATCCGATCAACAAAGAAAAATAGCTATCTTTAAACGATATACTAGATATTTATTGTACAAGTCGCAGAATTTAGGTAAATGCCCCAAATATTTATAACCTTCAAGATAAGGTGATGTGTATTCTAAATTTGTTATTTCGTTTGCAACACAGGAGATCCCAATATTGAGGATAGAGTTTTGAAGGTATACGTTTTGTTATGGCCCCTTATATAACAGTCTTTTAAGCCAATTGGATGTTATTTTGGGTACTCATTTCCCAGAAAATCTGCGTACCAAAATTATTAGCCCCCTAAATTTCAAAATTTTTGGAAGTTTGGTCAAAATTTCGATTTCGATATGTCTCTTTAAAGATGGAGATGCATACGAGGATTTTAGATATTCTAGTTCCATTCAAGATCTACATTAATAGAACTTGTATTAAATGTTTAAATTTGGGAACAGTCAAGATCAATTAATAAGGTCTCCCAGCCCGGGAAAGTCTGCTGTTTTTTTTTCTCATGTCTAATAGTATGTTTACATTGTACCGGCTTTCATTAACCCAGTGGATTTAAATTGTCAATTTCATAGTGTATATGTCATATAGTACCTCATGAAGTAGGTCAAACCGCTAAAAAGTTCCAATATAAAACGACATTAATGTCCAAAATTTTAACTTTGTTAACGTTTTCATAATGGATTTTGACAGCAAACTTGAGGAGCAGCTGATATGCAGCTGGTCTCCCTGAATTACCTTATTAATAATAGGTCTTGGGACCATTACCTTTAGATAATTTTAAAACATTAATGTTTTCCTTGTAAAATTTTGCACTTTAACAGTTAATCGAGACATCAGCTGCCCTAAATGGACTACCTATTTATTGTGTAATGCTTTACATTTTAAAATGCCGTGATGCAATAATAAGATGATGTATTAAAACAAAAACCTTTGTTTTTGTCTCCATCATCTGTCAAATTTTTCCTTATAATATTTCACATGGTTGGCAACACTGTACATCGAATTCAAGTAGAAATTACGCACTTTAACAGTTAATCGAGACATCAGCTGTGCTAAATGGACTACCTATTTATTGTGCCATGATGCCAACCATGCTCCTATTTGTCTCCCCATCCCCTCAATTATTTGTTGACTTCGAAAAATATGTATATGAATAATAAAGGAGAACCAGCAAGTCACTTCAATGACAAAAATTCCTACGATGTTTACCAAGATCTATTAATATGGTCAGCCAGCTACATAAAGTCAGCTGGTTTTTCTCAATTTGAATGTCAAAAATTTAGACTTTGTTTACGTTTTCATAATGGAAGTCAATTCACAATAATGGATTTTGACAGCTTGAGAAGCAGC
The DNA here is from genome assembly GCF_032173495.1 of Musca vetustissima. Classification (NCBI taxonomy): domain Eukaryota; kingdom Metazoa; phylum Arthropoda; class Insecta; order Diptera; family Muscidae; genus Musca; species Musca vetustissima. The sequence goes on from NW_026882699.1 coordinate 185,957, forward strand.
TGATATGCCGCTAGTCTCCCAGGATGAAGGTCATCCAGGGAGCCAAAAACGAAAAATTTTTAATAAAATTTTTTTGTTTTTTTTTTTTTTTTTAATTTACAAACCATCAATACTTTGCAGCACGGCATTATTATACAAGGTAGTCTCATGCAGTCATATGTTTCCAATTTTTTGCATAAATTTGCCTTTGACAGTATTCAGCTTTCAAAATTTAAATGAAAATATCTTCCTTCGAAATGTACGCATGTCATGTGTTCAGTGGCAAAAATTGCTAAATAATTAATATTTATAAATATTTTAAAGTTCCCTGCTTCTAAAACTTACAAATATAAGATGTAGCAACCATGGTTAAATCTTGAGAGCAATGTTCAGCTTTAAAAAATATATTTCGTATGCAGCTGGTCTACCTGAATGACCTTATTAATAATAGGCCTTGGGCCAACCATGCTCCTCAAAGCCAAAACTAAAATAGATTAGCCAGCAAGTCAAAGTAAGAAGTTTTTTCTCAGGTTCAATGTCAAAAATGCGGACGATATTTACCTAGATCTATTGATAAGGTAACCCAGCTAGAGAAAGTCAGCTGGTTTTTTTTTCTCAATTCTGCCACCTATTTTGACTTTGTTTACGTTTTCATATGGAAGTCAATTCACAATAATGAACTTTGGCAGTAAACTTGAGAAGCTGCTAAAATCACTTTTATGTGTCCCATGCTTGAGGGTAGTTTTTGCATTGCCGATCGAATTCGATATTTAGGCAATAAGAATAACCACTTCATGATGGAGTGTATACAAAGTTCGGGTCGACGGACCTTAACAATGTTTTTATTTTTTACCTTTTTGTTGCATTTTGTTGGTATTTTTTATTATTACTATAACAAGAATTGCAATTTCTTTGTTTGGTTTATCTACTTTACAAGAGACAGGACCGATTATCTGATAAAAAACAAAGATCGTTATCTCTAAACAATAAACTAGGTAGTTATTGTATATATGTGTGCGGAATTTGGGTACATGCCCCAATTACTTTTTGCGTAAAAATAAGTACGTTTATATTTATATACGAAATTATACGAAAATACAGCGCGTCCTATTCGAGAAAAAATACATGTGTAATTACATATTGTTTTGACACATTGAAATTTCCGCATGTTTCACACGACAACCTCGAGTTGCATATGTAAATAAAGTGACAAGAGATATGAAAAATACATATAGTGTAAAACCACCTTTACTTACGTTTTCAGAATGTAAAGTCAATTCACAATATTGGTCACCCACGAAGATCAGCTGACAACCTGTGCTATTGGCTATTTTGGTTTAAAAAGTCCCCCATATAATTAATATAAATAATTCAAAATAGAAAGCATTTAAATCATCAGTTCGGGTCATGGCCTATAAATAAGGTCACCCAGGGAGACCAGCTGGATATCTGCGCCACTCATGTTTGCTGTAAAAATGCATTATTGTGAATTGTCTCCCATTATGAAAACGTAAACAAAGTCGAAATTTTTTACGTTAGACTTGAGAAAAAACAGTTGCTTTCCGATTTCGATTGCTACCTGCGTGACATTAATAGATCTTGGTTCGGGTGAAATTATCTGGTATCTTTAGGACATCAGTAATCGTTAAAAATGATGGATTGTCAGCTGAAAATGTGTATGGTCTGTTGTATTACCCAAAATGTTGTAAAAATTTTCAAATTTATTAATGAAAAATGGAAAACAATTTCAATTAATAGAAGTACTTGCGGGTTCTAGAACAGAAGCTGTTAATTCCCAATTTAAATGTCAAAGTGTCGTTATTAACATCTTCATAAAGAGAAGCTTATTCACAATAATGGATTTTAACATCAAACTTGAGAAGCAGCTGATATGTAGCAGGTCTCCCAGGATGAACCTATTAGGTTTTAAAGGTTTTTATTCCATTTTTAATTTTCTATTTAGTAGGTATACAAATATCAGCTGATCACACACACAAAGGATTTCGAGCAAATATTTGGATATATCACGATTAAAGCCATAGTCTAAACGTATATTATATTTTATTAAATACATAAATAGTAGTACGTTTACATTTAATTGAATTTCGTTAATCACTTGTTTCAATTGTCAATTCCATTGCATATATGTCAAATAAATCCCCCTAATATGTAGGTTTATAGTTTGTTTACATTGCACTATAGGTCAAACTGGCAATTTTTGTGGCCAAAAGTCATAAATTTGAAAAAATTATTGTATTTCAACCAGAATAGCTTTCTTAACCTTCATAAAGAATAATGGATCAATTTTTTTGAAATTAGCCCTTTAAGTTATTAATGTATTAACCCTTTGGGGACAAAAATAATTTAATTCATATATTTCATAACATTTTATTTATATATATTCTTATTATTGTGAATAAATAAAATTATGGAATATCATTTTCTAAATCTAAGTCATTAAGAATATTTATATACGTTGTAGGCCGTCTTCATTGAACTCATCGCTCTTATCATGTGATCTGTCTTCACCTTTAATAGTTTGATTTAAATTCGACTGTTTTAAAGATTCCAATTCATCAATAGAATTTTGACATTTCAAGCTTTAACGTTTTCGCTGCAGCATGCGTTTTATTATGCTAAATAATTGATGATATTAAAGGATTTAATGTATCCAAGGCTCTAGTAAATGTATCTAAGATGTTATTCATTCGGCTGCTCTTACGAGCGTGATGTAACCTGTCGGGCTTATACAATTTATGTCTAGCTTCAGCAGCATCTTTTCCAAGAACCTCTAATGGAAGTACACAATTTTCCATTATCTGCGTCGAATGAATTTGTACCTTATGGACAGTACCTTGTACTTTGTCCATGACAACCAGAAATATTTCGTCACTATTAAATTAGCTGTTTCATAACAATAAGTTCGAAATACGTTTAAATCTAATTAAAACTGACATAATAATAAAATTAAAATAATTTTGAGGCGGAATATACGATTTAGCTTTACTCCAGTTATTTCAGATTCAAATTAATCAGTATTTCGGTAAATGGTTTAACATGCAATAATGGTAATAACTAAAAAAAACCGCACAAATCCGCAAAACCACATTAGGTTATTTAGATTAAGGACGGTTCAATAAACAAATATCAATTTTTATTTCAATTGCCAAACGTTGCCCACGGATTTAATGCATTCATAACCTCAAAGTTTAAAAATTTCTGCACAAGTTTTAATACTATTTCTACACATACACATATGAAATGATAAAAAAATAATTTTTTTTACTTATAGTTATACTTATATTTTATTTCCACTTTAAATCTTAACAAGTAACGTTTGATAGCTAGCCATGTAACGGTATAAGTGATTATGCAAAAACAAGATTCATTTTTATTTGTTTTGAAGTGTTCCTTACTCGATTGTAACTCAAAATAAGTGATAGGACAATGTGTGAAATTCGACTTTTGGCCAGTAAAATGGTCTGTTTGACCTATAGTGCATTGTGCCGGATTTCGTTAACCCAGTGGGTTTAAATTGTCAATTCCATTGTATACATGTGAAATAAATCCTCATAAAGTGGGTTAACCCGGTAAAAAGTTCTAATATAAATGCCGTTTTACCCGGTAAAAAATTATAATGTATATGCCGTTTAAAATTGAAATCATAGTAAAATTGTTCAAGGTAGGCGATAGTTACTTATAAATTATTTTTTTTTTAATGAAAATATTGTTTTTATTTATTCTGACATTATAGGCCACAACGTAGAAGTGTATTTTTTCTTTCTTGACAAAATTGTATAATAGTACTATGGTTGTAATCCGATTTATTATTTAAGAGTGCTTTAATTTTTTTATAAAAACAAGTCAAGCCCCCAAAAATCCATATTGTCAATTAAATTTTTTTTTCAATTTATAATTGTGACGTATGTGTCATTGTACCATAACAATGGATTTACCTACGTCACATTCTAATCAAAATATTTATTATTTGATATGATGGAATGCCATTACGTTATTTGACATTACAGCATAATTTCTAACACGTTTTGTTGTTATAGAAATGCATCATCAACATTTCCCCTGGACGACCTTCCGATACCCTTTTTCTTTGCCGTTGTTATCAACAAAAATATAAACAAAAAAAAATCTGATGAAATCTTTATCAATTCGTCAAAAACAAAAAAATGTGCATTTTTTATTTACGTTGCACACCAGTAAGTCAATCATTGTTGTTGTCTGTTATTTGTTTAATTTTATATTTGTTGTAATAAATATTGTATTGGCAAAGTGAATGTAATGAAAACAAAATATATATAAATATATGAAATATTTTGATAAGCAAAAAATAATAAGGCTCGGTGGCATGTGCACGGACCCCCAATCAAGCTTTGTAAAATTGCACTTAGAAACACTGGATCGATCTACTAGTCGGGGATTACAAAAAAAAAAACATAACAAAAGACAGGGCAGTATTTATTGACGTAGTTCGTTCGTTGCCGCATTCTGACTTGAGACCGATTGCAAACCTCGGCCAGAAGAATTCCACAAAACAATAACATGTTTACCGTTCAATTACATTTCAGAAGAGATGCGATTTTTGAATCGCCTTTTTTTGTTGATAAGTCAATGGAAAATATATTTTGTTTATAATAAATTAAATTATAAACAAATTATGGAAAAAAAAGTCAAAATAGGTTTAAAAAAATAATGCACGTATTAATTGAAAAAAATACATATATTTGATAGAAAACTATGAACCTGCGAGAATATTTACTTTAACATTTAAATAGATTCAATAACTTCGAATACACAAAACCGAAGAAATAATGGAGGTAAAGAAGAAAAATACAACTCTGCAGTGTTGTCTTATTGTGTCACATTTAGTTATATATTAAATTAATAGGTGTGTTATTATAAAAATATTTTTTTTCCTATTTACCATAGTTAGGGATGTTTAAAGATTGTTCCCCCATGAAACATAGGTGAGGACATGTTATAATTATACAAGGTAGTCTCATGCAGTTATATGTTTCTAAATTTTTTCATAAATTTACTTTTGACAACATTCAGCTTTCAAAATTTAAATGAAAACATTTTCCTTTGAAATATACGCAAATCATTTGTCCAGTGGTAAAAATTTCAAAAAAAATTTATTTAATATTATTTAAAGTTCCCTGCCTCTAAAACTCATAAAAATATCCATTTCTCAAATGAGACTACCTCGATTAATTATGCCATGGGTGAGGATTTCTTGAAAAAATATTTTTTACCCATCTACCTGAGGTAGGAATGTTTTCAAAAAATATATTTTTTCTCATCTATGTTTAAAAATATATTTGCATCTCTAAAAAACTGATCTACTATAGGCGGGGATATGATAAGTCCAATTAATACGGTCCTTCAGGGAGACCAACTGAGTATCAGCTGCTTCTCAAGTTTTCTGTCAAAATCCGCTATTGTGAATTGGATTCAATTATGAAAACGTCATGGCATAATTATACAAGATAGTTCCATGCAGTCATATATTTTCAATTTTTTTTTTCATAAATTTGCCTTTGACAGTATTCAGCTGTCAAAATTTAAATGAAAATATCTTCCTTCGAAATGTACGCATATCATTTTTTCAGTGGCAAAAAGTGCTAATTTATATTTATACATATTTTGAAGTTCCCTGCCACTAAAACTTATAAATATAAGATGTAACAACCATGGTTAAATCTTGAGAGTAACGTTCAGCTTTGGAAAATATATTTTGTTTAATTTATTGAAAATATGCCAATGGATTTACATAAAATTTTTCTGGAATTTATTTTTCATATTATTTCACATTTGGTCTGTTCCAGAACCTGCAAGAATGTACAATTTTTTACTACGATAACGATTTTTCCTTTATGATATCGAAGAAAATAGTAAAAATTAGTAGATTCTTGCAGTACGGGAACAGGCCAATTGATAGATGAGTTCCAAATTAATAAGAGTTGTCACGATCAAATTCTCAAATGAGACTACCTTCTGTAATTATTCAGGGAGACCAGCTGCATATCAGCTCAGCTCTCAAGTTTTCTGTCAAAATCCATTATTGTGAATTGGCTACCAAAGGCTCATTAGTATGATCATGATGCAATAATAACATTTTTTTGTCTCGATTATCTGTCAAATTTTCCTTATAATATTTGAAAAAGTTGGCAGCTTTGCACATCGAATTCAAGTAAAATTGACCACTTTGACAGTTATTCAAGACATCAGCTGCTTTAAGTGGACTACATATTCATTGTGCCATGAGTATGATCATCCAGGAAGATCAGGTGTTTCTCTTGTTTGTTGTAAAAATCCATTACGAAAATCATCCTGATACGAAAAAAGGATACATATCAATTTTTTGGATTCAGTGACCCACAATTTAGAGACGCTGAAAGTTTCGTCCCAAAATTCGAATAAAATAATTACAGCACTATTCCGGTTAATTGATTTTGGACTTAAGAAAAAACAGCTGTTTTTGTGATTTTTAAATATTTTTTTAACTATCAAAACCTATATTATCAACACTTTTATAAATATATATTTAACAGCGTTTTTATATATAATTGTTTTATGTTCTTAACATGATATATTTTTATTTAATATATTCACTTTTTTATATTTTCTTGATTTTCTTTTTTAAATCACTTACCTTGTAATGAAACGCATCTTGAATAAATATAATTTGTTTTTCTTTTGTTATTAAATATTAAACACTTTATAAATATAAAAATATATTAAACTATTGTTTTTTTCTTTATTGTTTTCTTTAACACAAAAATTGTAAATAAATTGAATATTTTGAATCGACTAGTATTGGATTGTTAAACACTTTGTACTATTCTTTTTTTGAAATTTTCTTTTACTGAAACGTTGAACTGGCAAAGAGCTTTGCTTTATATATCACGAGTGTGGGAATTTTTTCAAAATCTCCGTTGTAAAATTGTGTATTGAATGTGTGTGTGTGACAGTTAGTCAAGACGTGCTTATTTATTGAGCGTGAGTTGTACGTTAAAAATAATAGAAAATTTTTCGCCTGAACACACATTAAGTTTGGAAGATAAAATAAATTGAATTTCTGTTATTTTTAATTCAATTTTAATTCTAATTTTAATTCATTAATAATATGTCAATATTATAGTACGTTTACATTGTACCGGATTTCATTAACCCAGTAGGTTTCAATTATCAATTCCATTGTCTATTTGTCAAATAAATCTTCTGACAATTAACTGTCGTGTCGCTTGTAAACGCAGCGTTAAGGTACGTATACGACAAAATCCATTAATAAGGTTACCCATCAAGCGAAAGTCAGCTGTTTTTTCCTCAAGTCTAATGTCATAAAATTGCACACAATTTGCAAATCACAATAATTGATTTTGATAGCAAACTTGAGAAGCAGACCTTTTTTATAGGCCTTGTGAGAATGTAAGCAACGTCCAAATTGTTGATATATAACATGAAAGCAAATATCTTTTTTTGTTTGCTTTCTGTATGACCTTATTAATAGAAACATGAATATTTTCATGAATGTCTAATGAATGACGAATATGAACAGTCACACGATCAAATTGTCAATTAAAACGGCTGGAGTGCATACATGTTTATAAAAAATCCCATGGCATAATTATACAAGGTAGTCTCATGCAGTCATATGTTTCCAATTTTTTTCATAAATTTGCCATTTCAGCTATCAAAATTTAAATGCAAATATCTTCCGTCGAAATGTACGCATATCATGTGTTCAGTAGTAAAAATTGCTAAATTAAATTTATAATTATAAATATTTTGAAGTTCCCTGCCTCTAAAAGTTGTAACAACTATGGTTAAATCTTGAGAGCAATGTTTGTTTAATATTTTGTTTAATTTATTCGACATCCATAAAATTTTATGGAATTTATCTTTAACGTTATTTGATAGAGGAGTTCCATGATGCAATAATAAGGTGATGTATCCAAACAAAAACATTTGTTTTTGTCTCGATTATCTATCAATTTTTGCCATATACTATTTCACATGGTTGGCAACACTGTGCATCGAATTCAAGTAAAAATTACCCACTTTGACAGTTAATCAAGACGTCAGCTGCGCAAAATGGACTACCTATTCATTGTGCCATTGACTGTCTATTTATTGTGCCATGAGGAGTTCCAAATTAAAAAGGGTTGCCATGATCAAATTCTCAAATGCGACTACCTTCTGTAATTATACCATGACATGTTTATAAAAAATCAAATGTTCCAATGTTTTATATGGCATAAGAGACTTGCTCCAAAATAATTTTGTTTTTATAAATATTTTTTTAATAATTTGTCATTGTTTTACAACTTTGGTAACAATATTATTACTCCGTTCTCATTAAAGGCACTCTCCATCTTTTTGCCTGGCATGTGAACCACCCTTTGTTTACAATTAACAACCAAACTTGACAGAATTTTCTGGAGTGGCTCGCTTTTCAGTTTGGTTGGTCTCGCCGTCAGTAGAGCAAGCAGGATAACACAAACAACGAGAAAACATTTGAGTACTTGAGAGTGACGTTTGGGTTTGCAAAAAAGGAAACATTTCTTCACACGGCATTCAATTTATTTTTTAAACAATAACTGATTGTCTCAAATAAAATAAATTAACTACAATGCAGTAAGTACATCTCTCCCACTTTCGTTTATAGTGTAAACAAGGTTATTCTTGTAACAATGTTGTTGTTTTTTATATACAGAAGGCCGGTAACAGCTATTGCGACAGATTATCTACCATCAACATCACAACAGCATCCACACCAACAACAACAACCACATCAAATTTTTATGCCGAATGTAATGCTGCAACCAGCAACAGCCCTGCAGCCGCCAGTAGCAGCACCCGCACCGATGACAACACCAACAACAAATTGGAGTATGGAATCAATGCCATGGAAAATCCAGAAAACCGATCATACCGGAGATGTGATGGAATTTACCGCACATACACCGCACAATAATAGCATTATACATCGCGCGTTATTACATCAGAAAAGAAAATCGGATCCAGTGCCGCCACCATTGTAAGTAGACAAAGGATAGAGATAGATAAAGATTTTGCTATGGATCTCCTTGAGGGGAAATTCAATGCATATAGAGGATGTTCTGATTGTTTTGGTGTATTTGAAAGATTTGCAATGAGTATTCGGTGTAGAAAACCTCCATGGTATCTTCGGTATATTTGGAGTACAACTAAGGTGTCTTATATACATAAATGAGATCTCTAAGATGTCTTCCTTGTATATGAACAACAACCCAGTGGGCTTCCCTGTATAAATGAGGACTTTCTATATAAAATCTGCTAGGGGTCTTCAGCGTCCAAGGCTTTATTTAGAAAAATCCCTTAATATATTATCTCCAAAAAAAGAGATTTCTAAAAGGTCGTCTGTATATTTGAATCTTTCGCACATTTGGAAGTTTTATAAGGCTTCTTCTGTATCTGTAAAATTTATACTCTAATTCCTGCTTTCATTTTTTTCTTCTCTTCCATCTTTCTCAGACTTCTTTGAGGTTTCCATATTCATTGAGTATCCCTTGGAGGTCCTCTATATCACAATAAAAGACACATTGGAAATAATCCAAATACACCGAGAATAACAGCGAGGTCTGCTTGAAGAAACGTTAAAGGTCTTCAGTATACAAAGAAGACGCAAAAGGGGGTCTTCGATAAGTAGAAAATACCTCTTGAATTTAACTCGAAGACTCATAGGAGGTATTCGACATAGAAGGTCTTTTAATTCATAAAATATCCCTTGAAGATCTTTCACATTAATTGAATACACCTTGTAGATATTTCAAATATATCTCATAGAAAGTTCTGAATTCATAAAAGTTCCTGGTAGACATCTTGAAGGTATTCAGCACACAATGAAGACCTCTTCGAGGTTCTGAATATTTTATTATTTTCATAAAGGATTCCTTGGGCTCTTCCATGTAAACAGAAAAGCCCCAAAAAGTTATATTTCATACAGATATCTAAATCGAACACTCTTTGGAGGTATCTATATACACACAGAAGGTCCTTTATATTTGTAAAAAAAAACCTTGGAGCTCTTCAATATTTCTCGAATAGCACTAGTAGGTTTTCTAAATATACACAATATATATCGCAAAATACAGAATATGTATATCTAACGAAACAGAATATCTCTCTTCGAATGCTTATGCGAAGAATACGTCTTGGAGGTCGCACATATAAACAGGAGACCCTTTGAGGTTTTTTTTTATATACACAAAAGCTGTTTTATATTCATAGCAGACCCCTTTAATGGCCCCCTCAATAAAATTCCTATTCTAATTCATGATTTCTTTTATCTTACTCTTCATGTTATTCTTCCAGTCCCGTCAAACAATTCATATCGGAAGAAAAAATCACAGCCCATTTCAATGGCCTGCATATATCCAGTGATTATATACAACATGATACCGGTGGTGCCATTAGTGGTAGCGGCAGTGACACATCAACAACTGGCAAATGTTTTTCAAATCTAACCTATGAGGATTATCAAATGACTGCCAAAGAATTGGAAAAGAAACTGCTGAATGCAAATCGCATAACAATATGTGATGAATTGAAAAAGATCAGCGAACAGCCAGCACAGCATAGTGTTTCGTGTCTGCCCGAGACTTTACTGCATCGTTTCACTAAGCCATGCACTGCGCTGGTATTGTGGCAGCCACCACCACCCATTATTAATATGTTGAAATCGAATACAAGCCAAGCGGAAGAAGCTCAGTGCCGAAGACAACAAGAAACCGATTTAATTGTCGACGATGGTAAACCCGATGTAGATTTGCCACCAGAAAGGGACGATGATGATATCGACGATTATGTGGACAACAATAATACATGTAGTTTGGATTTTAATCACATTAAACCCGACAGCATGGACGAGGATATGTAGTTGTTTAAATATGCGTTTAACCTCGTTTTTTTTAATTACTAAAAACATATACAAATTGTAAAATATTTGTTTAGTATTAGGATTTAAATATTTTGTTTTTTAATCATTCAACAACGACTGCAAATGATTTTTTTTTCTTTTTTTGTTTTCTTCATAACATTATTAAGATCATCATTAATATCGAATTATTTTTTAATGTTTTTTTAATTGCTACTATTATTATATTTGAAATATTGCAAACATGTGATTTTTTACCCGATGCAGATCTAATTTGTATCCAAAACGACGACGAAGTTGCTGGGTTGCTAAAACCTTTTTATACTCCTATATTGACTATTCATATTTTTTTATAAATGGAATAGATAAATCATTAATTAATTAATAATTAAAAACGATTTTAAACCATTACGCTTTTCGATTTTATATTTTTTATTATTATATTTGTGAGCCGATTTGTTTTATGATATAATAAAGAAACGTAAAACTAAGTTAACTTTGATATATATAAAACAAAAGTAAAGAATTTTTTTGAATTATGTTTTTTTTCAATGTTTAGGGAAAATTTTTTTTGAATTAAAAAAAAAATTAAAGACAGTAATAGAATTTTGTCTAAACTTAGATTTCTTTAAATCATTTTTTTTCAATAATATTGTTTAAAAATTCACACCTATGTTGCTATGATAGCCATTAGATAAATATATATTTTAAATAAAACACGACTATATGGCTCTGATAATCGTTAGGAAAACCTAATGATAAAAAAGCAACACGTATAGGCCAGAGGTATTCTGATTATCCTCCTCTTAGAGGTCGAACTTCTATGTATACAGAATACCAATTCGCTTTGTTCACAAAAAAAGACCATGGAGATGATCAATATATACATATATAGACGACACCAGAGGTCCACTGTTAGAAGTCAATTATATTCATACAGATGTCTAAAAAGATACTTTGATATATTCAGAGGGCCATTTACATTCATAAAATACTCCTTGGAACCCCAATATACAAATAACAATCCTCAAACGTCTTCGATATCCTATATCATTTGTATTCATAGAAATACCCTATGAAAGTTTTTTTATATACGTTGAATACCCCTTTGGAGGTCTTATATATTCATAAAAATCCGGTCCGGCGGTATTCCAAATACATCTTGAAAGTCTTCGGTATACAAAGAAGAATCTTCGAAGGTATTCCCAGGGAGTCTTCTATATACCCAGAAGATATTTTTCGTTCGTAGAATACCTGTTGGAGATTGTCTGTACAAATCGACTACCACCCCGAATGTTTTGTAGAAGAATAGAAGATCGCTTGAAGAACATCTTTTTATACAGAGAACACCTCCTGGGGTCTTCAAAATCTCTAAAGCCCTTTTAGAACATTTCCAAATACTCGGAATCGGGATTTTTGCTGTATTTACAATAGACATCAATCAGTAGTCTATTGTATATACACCAAAGATCCCTTGTTGGCGTTTGTATACACCCAAGAGTTATTGGAGAGCTTTTAAAGACGCAGAATAAGCTTTCGAGAACTTCTAAAGATACGGAAACATTTTTGGAGACCTTCCGAATATGCCAACGATACCTTTTGTAGGTATTCTACACTGCAAAACCCTGCTTGAATGAATCTGTATATAGAAGAGACTTCGACTTTATACAGAATATGCCTCAAAGGTCCCCCATTATAACGAGAAGGCCTCTCCGAGATTTTTAAAATACACAAGAGTCTACTTTATGAGAGACAACCCCCCTAAAAGTATTCTAAATACAACGAAGGCCTACATAGAAGGTCTCTCAGACTTGTAGACCTTCCAAATATGCCGAAGATCCGTTTTGCAGGTATTCTACACTGCAAAACCCGACTTGAATGTCTTCTATATATAGAAGAGACTTCGACTTTATCTAGAAAATGCCTCAAAGGTCCCCTCAGAAGTCTGCTTTATGTAGAGACAACCCCCTAAAAGTATTTTAAATACACTAAAAACCTCTGCAAAGAAGTTTTTTTGAGATACGATCTTTAACGATTTTATAAATACATTGAACACCCCTGGGAGTCTGAAGACCCTTGGAGGGGTTTTTCAGACTGCAAAAACAACTTGAATGTTTTTATGTATAGAAGGTCTTCCTCTACATACATAGTAGACCCTTAAGAGGCCTCATTTATGCAAAGAAACCTTCTTGGATGTTTTCCATATCCACCGAAGACACCTTAGAGGTCTGATTTGTGTATTGGTATGTTCCCGTACTGCAAGAATCTACTACTTTTTACTACGATAACGAATTTTCCTTTATGTTATCGAATAAAATAGTAAAATCTAGTAGATTCTTGCATTACGGGAACAGACAAAATTACAGATCTTCTAAATCTTCTAAATACACCCACTACTTTTTACTACGATAACGAATTTTCCTTTATGTTATCGAAGAAAATATTAAAATCTATTAGATTCTTGCAGTACGGGAGCAGACCATATATAAGACCTCTTAGTTGTATACAAAATTACAGATCTTCTAAATACACACACTGCAGGTCTTCCAAATTTACCAACACCAATCAGAATATTATCTATATGTTTTGAAGTTCGCTTCGAGCAAGTGCATAGCAAAATCTTTAATATTTCTCCCTTTCTCTAACCCAGTAAATTTAATTATAGAATGATGTAAAATCTTATTATTGTCCTTTATTAATAGATCTTGGCCGGTACCAATCATGTGTAAATTTGATTCAAAAAAAAATCTCACCGAATTCTGTGTATTTATTTTTACAAAAACTTCATTATCAGAGCTGTGTAAATTTTATTTAAAAAATCACCACATAGTGTAAATTTTATATAAAAAAATCTATTGTTGCAACAAAAAATAATGTTTTAATTCTTAAAAATTTATTTTAAAATTTTCCCGCCTTTTTCTTTGATCTACAAAGCCATACAAATTCAATGAAACATTAACGCCATCTGTTTTTGTTTTCTGCACACAATCGTTCAAAAGTCGAACTAGTTAACCCTATACCTGTGCGTCAATGTACGTCAAACGTACGTATGTACCCCTATAAACTAGATGCCATTTGACTGGCCAAAGGTGTGGACGTCTTTAACGGATAAACGTCGTGCTTCAAAGAATTTTTTTTCCCGATTTTGTGCTACTCGGCGTGTGTGAATGTGTGTGCGGTTTTGTATCCGTAATATTTTAACGAAGCTGAAGAAAAAATTCATTTCCATTTCATGTGCAAAAATGAAGAAGGAAATACACTTTTAAGAAAGGAAAAACAAAACCTCAAGTTATTCTCAACAACAGTGTGTGTGAAGAGAACGGACGGAAAATAATAATTATTGTGCCGCAAATTAAAAAAAAGATAGAAAAACAGCAAAAAAAAATAATTTCAAGTGAAGTTTAGAATTGTGTTTAATTTTCCGAAATCAATATAGAAAAGTGGAAAGAACGAAGAAAACAGATTGCTCATAATCTTGGGAGCTCCAACGCCGCCGTATGCAAAAGGTGAATAGTTTTGTGTCTCTATAAATCAAAGCAAAGCCAATGGAACAAAAACAAAAAAAAGTAAAGCGTTTGCCGTCGACGTTGTTCTGCTTGTGCTTGCCTGCCTGACTGTTCAAGAGGGGGTCATAAATGGACAAATTAAAAAAAATCGTCATCAATGACTGATTTTTTTTTCTGTTCATTTCGCAGCTACTAAAGAAGAATATGTGCAAAAAAACAAAAACAACAACATTACAAAATCAGATAAACGAAATAATTTTGTATTATTTATTTGCCAGCCAGTCAGTCAGTCAGCCTGCCATCATTTTTAAGGCAGTGTTGCTGCCGTTAGTGTTCAGTTTGTGTGTGTGTGTCTGTTTGTGTGCTTCTGATAAATAAATAATTAAAAAAACTTAATCGATCTGCAAATTAATTAACAAGAAAATATCTTCAGATACAATAATGATTATTATTTTGTGCGTGCGTGTGTGTGTGCGAGTGAAGTTTATTAAGTTACAGTGTTACCCCTCTCTCACTCACGCGCTCTCTATCTCTCTGTTAAGCCCAACCGTGCTAAATTAAGCATGCACTTGTACGCGAAACAGCCCAATTAAAAAGTGAAAAAAATGTGCGTTCTTTTCTCGTGCGGAGGTTCGATGGAGGGAAGGAAAATCTGGAAGCTTGTTGAAGCAGAATCGGTTTGTGATTTGCTGTTATTCTACTCTAGTGGGACTGACTCCTCGTCCTCGTCGTGTAAATCCACCAAAGGTACATGGTACTAAAAGTTGTTTTATGAATGCCTGCCACCGTCGCCTTAGCTTCCTTCTGGTGTTGTGGATTTTTCAAAGGAGGAGGAGGGAATAAAAAGAATTCTGTTTTTTATTTTTGCAGCGGCGGCATGTTCGTGAATCACGAAAAATCGAGCAAAACGACAACGACGGAAAAATCAACAACGTAGTGATGGTCCTGCTTCGCTGTACGACATCCGTAGCCGGAGAACATTAGCGTTCAGCGACTTGAGTAGACTGAATAAATTTTCGATGACCTGATCAATTGTACAGCAAGTAGGGTTGCCATGATCAGTAAAATTGTTCTGAAGTTGGGGAAGTGCGGGAAATAGAATGGAATTGAAAAAGAATGTCAAACTGCAAGCATCTTCTAATAATCGAAATTATTTTCGATTTTCCTTTAAAATTTTTAAAATTTTTTGATTACGGGAACAGACTCTTAAATTATGGGATCTATAATAACATAAAAATATTATTAATTTTGAAAATGAAAAATCATGAATTTCTGGAACAACTCTAGTTCCGTAAAAACGAACCGAAGATCTATAATAGTGTAGTGTAATTATCCTAATTATGGGGTTGTATTTTTTTTTTTCTTGGGAGTCGTACCCGGTTTTTAGACTCGGAAGTTCGGATACAGGTACCCGGTTATACGAAACCTATTATTACAAAATCGGTATCACAATTAAGGTTATAAAAATGCCTATCTTTTGAGTGATTATCTCAATACGCTTGAGAGATACAGTAAAAAAAACCGAGTTTGGACCCGGATTTTAGCTCAAAAGATATGTGATTTAAAAACACATGGGAATTCAACTTCAATTCAATTTATTTTCATGAATGGGAATCTAGCCACAAGGCCAAAATCGGCTTACAAGGGATCTCCTATAGACAAATGCCAACATCGGCAACGTGACACAATCTCCTTTTGAATAATTAGTTTTCTAGGTGCCCGGACTTCGGCTCGGGATTTGAGAATAGCCTTTTAAATAGAATAATTTGGCGAGGTTGCCCAGTTATGGAATCCGGTTATTCGGTTAAGGATACCGGTTTAGACTAAATTCGGCGGAACCGATTAGTAAGATATGGGTACGATTTTAAAACTTACGACGTGCATCTAGAGCAGATATCAAGTACACACATATCTCCGAAAATATAATTTTCTTCTATATAAAAATATATCGTTGCATTCAGTGGCCCCAGGTATACTAATTTGTGGTCTTCCCCTTTATATGCCTTTTGAGCTGGGGTTTTCACATTGATTCGCACAACATGGCCCAGTCACCGTAGTCGCTGCACGACTGACTATGTCGATGTCTGTATATAAATTGTAAAGCTCGTGGTTCATTCGACGGCGATATTCACCGTGGACGCAGATTGACCCTTAGATCTTTTGGGGAATTTTTATCTCAAACACTCCAAGAGCTGCCTTATCTGCTGACGCAAGTACTCATGCTTCAGATCCATATAACAGCACGGGTGGTACCAGCGTCTTGTAGAGTGGGAGTTTGGCCTGGCGGGAGGGGCCTTGCTTTTGAGTTACTTACTAAGACCACATTAGCATCTGTTGGCCTACACTATTCTTCTCCGGATTTCAAAGCTGATGTTATCTACCTTAATTACCTCGAATCAGTAGTCCTCAAGTTTCACAGTTGGTACTAGTCCACTGGACGTCTTGGGCGTTGATACCATTAGCTTCGTCTTCTCGTCGTTTACTGCTAGGCTTACTTTGGCAGACTGTTTCTCAATTTGTTCAAAGGTGGCTGTTACCGTTCGCAATGTTCGACCCATTATATCGATGTCATCGGCGTAGGCGAGTAACATGTGTTGTTTGGTGTACAGAGTGCCATTTCTGTTCACCTTTGCATCTCGTATGAACTTTTCCAGCAGGATATTAAACAGAGATGACACGACAAACTGTCACCTTGTCTGAATCCTCGTTCTGTATTGAAGGGCTCCGATAGGTGTAAATGTAAATTTTGTCTCCCTGTGTCAATTTTATATTCTCCCATCCGAATGCTGAATGCCCTCATATATATATATATATATTAGATATTGTTGATACGAAAGTCCTTAATTTTTTTTCTTTAAAGTCCTCATCATTTTGTTCTTTTATGACTCGATCCTTTATGGGGCATTTTTTCTTCCCTGTTTATGGAACTTATTTTTCTACTTATCTCACAATTCTAATAAACACGATAACCCTAGACAAATACAACAACAGCAAAAAACCAAAAACAAATAAGGAAACTGAACGGAATGAAACACTTAACGTTTTGCCACCAGTCAGTCAGCCAACGGCTCAATGACTATTTCCGAGTGTGTGTTGTTGTTATTATCTTGCTTGCTGTTGTTGTTGTAAATTTTTATCGTTATTATGTGAAATAGTGTGAAGTTCAGCTGTGTGTTCGACGTGAATGGATGACTGCCTATTTAGCAAAATGATGTGGGTAATACTTCTATTAGATACCTAAAGTCGGGAATATCCGACCGACCGTTCACCACCAGTAGGAGTGAGCGATGGACTCTTTATGCCTTTTATTTTTATTTATTATTATGATTATATTTTGTGAGAACAATTGCAGTGCTGTAGTTAGTTGGTGTATGTATATGGGGAAAAATTACTAACCGACTAACTAAAACCGTATTAAGAATGGACTTTACAGAGAGAGAGAGAGAGAGAGATTATACAACTCAGTAGTGGTGGAGTTATTCAAGTAATTCCGGAGATGCCAGATTTTGCTTTAAGATAGGTTAAGGCAAAAGGTTTTTTTGAAAGGGGGAAATATTCTTCTTCTTTCGTAGAAATAACAATTTTAGACCATTTAACGAGTTACGAGACTAGTTTCATCTCTCCGATAGTATGTTGTAATCATGCTTAAATTTTATCAGGTTTTAAGTAGTGCAAAGATCACATTTTTCAATTCTCTTCAAATTTTTAAGAGCAAACAGCCAAACGAGTCAGAAAATTAGTTTTAGTATATAATTATAGATAATATCGAAAAGGAATTCCGTCTTATTTTTTTACCACAAGAATATGACATGTACTTTTCCCATGAAAAAAAATCTAATTTAAAAGATCGATGGGTGACATTGAATTCTTGGAAGAAAAAAAACAGCATATATTCAAATGGCGCCCAACATATTGCAGGTTGTCAGGCAATTTTTATATCTTCACCATAAGGTGGAATGTATAATAAATTTGTCATTCCGTTTGCAATATCTCGAAATATTCACTGGAGTTCCACAAAGTATATATATTCTTGATCAGTCTATTGAAATCACAATAGAGCTCGCAATATTTAAGATAGAGTTTTGCAATTTCCCACATTCATTGCACTTACTCCTACGGGGTCAACTAAAATATAGTGCTGATAAAATTGAATTCAGTACAGCGATTGGTTTCTATCCTGATTACCGGAGCGCTAAGAAGCATACCACAGGCAGCCTTGAATACGATCTTGAATCTCCAACCATTGGACTCTCTTATTAAAAAGTGCGTATCGTCAACATAACGCCATGTTGTGATTTCTTGACTCATAGAGACTTTAATGACAACAGAGTAGATTTCCCTAACAGGGAACCCTGTACTAGTGGCTCATTACCTCTGCCAGGTCTGTCTTTATTCACAGACGGGTCAAAGATGGAGGAAGGTACTTGTGCAGGCGTTTACTGTAGGGAATCATAAATCTACAACTCATATAAACTTAACAATCTTTGTAGCGTTTTTCAAGCAGAAATTCCTTGCAATCACGAAAGCGGCTGAGATAGCCAAACATTTACTGCCGATAATACGAGACTGGTGATAGTCAGGAGGCCCTCAATGCTTTAAAGTCGCCCACTATAAACACAAAAGCAATTCTTGATTGCAAGTCCGCTCTGCATGATATAAGACGGATAGTTAATTTATGCTGGGTTCCAGGACATAGCAACATAGAAAGGAACGAGATAGCCGACGAGCTTGCCCGAGGGGGTTTACAGTCGTCCAATCTTCCGTTTGAGAGATCTGTGCAATCACCCATTGGCTATTTCCTTGGCAAAAACCGCATGTTCTTCGGCGAGGTAGTCGGCAATAGATGTTCGATCGAGAGCTCAAAATTATTGTATATTATATGCAGATTTTTCTTGTAGTGACTGACTTTTTTCCATACACACTACAATATTTTTTCTTAATGGGATACAACTGCATATTGTACAACCTTAGGAAGATAAGGAGGTGACTTTGAACGCTAAGCCGCTGGACAACAATCAACAGATACCATGGGAACCAGGGTTCAAATCCCAACCAAGCTGAATTTTTGAGTTTTATGCCTCTTTAGGGTTTATTCCAGAGAGATACTACATTCCCATTATTATGCGAAGCGCTTCGCCGCATTTTTATGTTATTTTTAGTCCTTTGTGTGTTTTTTACTTTATTTTTTTTAATCTTTATTATTGAGATTTTTATTAAACATTGATTTATTTTTTTCTTATTCGTTTTTATTTTTTTGGTTTGTTCCTATTTCTTTTAAGTTTGTTTTTTTTATTCATTTATGGATTTTTTTCATTTATTTGGATTTATATGTTTTGTTGTTGTGTGCGGTTTCTTTTTGTATTTTTCTTTTTTTGAGGTTTTATTTTATAATTTTTATTTCATTCGTTTCTAATTTTCTTCTTTTTTAACAATTTTTGGGATTTGCATTTGAATGCATTTTTTGTTTTATTTTTGAAGAATTGGCCAAATAAAACCCCAATTCATTTAAATTTTAAAAGTCCAATGTGGCAACTCACAATTCTATCCCTACATTACAGTGTTTTTATGTGCTCTTGCTCTCTCTCTCTCTCCGTCGTGTTTCTGAAAAGGAACAATGTGAAAAACAAAACACACGTAATGGAGAGTGAATGTTTTTGGTTGGTTGTTAGCGTGGTTTTATATTTGTCGGGATCGGGATCGGTGTTGAGAGTTTCTCTCTCTTGAGAGAGTAATTAGAGTTGCGCTATTTTTAATTTTGTAACAAGCGTACTTTTTGTTCACAAAAGGTACGAATTGACATAAACGTACCAAAACAAAAATTATATTTTTTATTATTCGTGGATACATTTACGCTTAAATTATAACATATATTATTTATGCAAACAACTGGTATAAATATTGGCCAATATTTCTCGATAATTATGATTTATTATCATTTGAAGTAGAATTTTAGGTACCTTTTCGTACTTTTTTGTTCCTACCTGTGTTAATGTTTTCCAACACAATTCACAATTTACCACTGAGAGAGAGAGAGACTCTCAACACCGATCCCGATCCCGGCAAATATAAAACCACGCTTACGGAATGAATGGGAATTTTAAAGTTCAGTTTGTTCAGAGACGCTTGGTTTGTTGCAGATGCTAGGGATACCTGCACTTGAACGCACATCGGCGGTGGCACACGACGACGACGCGCAATACCAAACGAACGTCAGGCAAGAAGCAACCAACACAGCAAATCCAGTGTATTTTCGTCGATATATTTTTTATATTCGTTTCATTTCAATTCGGGGCTGTTACCTACCTACATACAGCAAGTGAAACAAAATAAATAACACCAAAAGTTTTTTTTAACAACGACCTGCGGTAATGATAAAACTCCGATAATCGTGTGTGTTTTTTTCTTAACGTCATACAAATTTGTTACACATTAAAACTAAATAATAATTTTACATAAAATATTATAATGTATTGTGGATACATATGGTGTGTGGATAGAGAGCGAAGAGATTAAAATAAATAGAAACAAAAAAAATATACACACAGAGTGACTAACGTATGTACGACGAATGTATGTACGTATGTTGTTATAACCACTTTAATTTCAATAAATAATTAAATAATGTTTTAAATAATAAAGTGTTAAAATTGTTTTTTGTTACACTACTAAAAATGCAACAAATTGTAGTAATTCAGTTAAACATATATTTTTTTGTTATAAATATTTGTAGGCGCTGTTAATTCTTTGTGAAAATAGTACGGCCCCAAAAACAAAAAACGAAGAAAACAAAAACAACAAAAAAAATAAAACATAAATACAATCACGCACAACCAGAGATCAATTGGTCTGGTCGGTCGTTTGAACAAACGTACAGGCGGTCGGTCGGTCGGGCGAACAGACGGACGGACGTACGAATGGTTTGTTCGTCGTCGTCTTTCGCTGGTTGATGGTGGTGCCCATAATAAAAATCAACTTTACGAACAAGCTGCTGCTTCTCGAAATAGGAAAAGGAAAACTTTAAAAAGGCACACACAACAAACAACATATAAAAAGGAATCAGGAACAATCAGCGGTGGCGGCGATGTCCGAATCGGAATCGCCAGGAAAACAGAAAGGGCTGCGACGCCAACTGGTAAGTAGAGTATAGTTTCAAAGTACAATTTTATCACTGGCCACCACAACAAAAAAATGCATGCATTAATGGATAATCATTATCATCATCAACATCCTATACTCCGCTTCATCATGTAGGCGTAGCGTAATTCCATAAATATCGTAACAAAAATAATTTTCCTTATTTCAAATTACTACAAACAATAACTAAAAAAATATATAAATGCGTGCGGCGCACACACACAAACCATGCATGATAACACCACAGTGAACAGAACAAAAAAGACTTGTTTCTTTCGCAGTGATAAAACTAAACGCATTTAGTTTTTTTCTTCTAGCGGTAAACAACGTTTTGCAAAATGCCGTGAACGAGCGAGCGCGCCAACAAATAAACTTCCGTCGTCACCACCATCGACGTCTAGTGTCTTTAAACGACCAAACTAAACTAACGCCGCATGACGAATTCTTTTCGATTTTATTATGATTTTTGTTGTTATTCTGCTGTTTCTTTTCTATTTCACTTCTCTACTTATTCCACGTTGCGCTTATCTTCGTTATCTCGTCGTTCTGTTGTTGCTGTGTGTGTTATTCATTCGCTTTCATTTGCCATAGCCATAGGAGAGCTCGTTATTTCATTTAGCCAGCCATTGACGTCGTCGACGTCGCAGGCAAACACACGAATACACACAGTACACAGAGAGTCGTATGTGGGGTATTGTCAGCAACAGTACACAACGGCGTTGTCGTCGTTGACTGCAGCCAGTGTACTAAGCATGCACGAGCATATATGTGCAATAACCAGCAATAATGACGACGTCGTCGTCAATGACAGTAACGACAGCAGCAGCACTCATTTACAGAGTGTTTGCCGTAAATAACATAACAATGTTGTCAACACAAAAAGAGCGCCAAAAGCTAACCATCTTTATGACAACGTATGGCAAAAATCCCATGTAAAGCAAATGTTGGCTAAATTAATGATTTTAAATCAATTTCTAAATAAAATTGACGTGAAATTAATGGAAATTAAAAGAAAATTCACTCAAGATAAGACATTTGCCATTTTTTTATGTTTTTTACGCATAAAGGAATAGCAATAAAACTTGGAAATTAAAAAAAATACATAAATTATAAATTGGTAAATTAATGCTTTTCAGATGCATTTTCGAGCAAAAATTAAGAAAATAAATTATCCTCAGTTCCTGAAAAACAAATTCTGCCTCCTGAGATTTCTTTTCTACAGAATTTAGGGACAGCTCTTTCAGTCCCATTTTTTTCTATAATTTTTTTTTGGAGAAAATAGTTTAGACGTTTTTTCAAACTGTGTATACCATATATATATATATAGGACCGATATATATATATATATATATATAATACTTCCCCTAAAAACGTAAATACAAATACACTTGGTACCATATATATATATATATATATATATATGACGTTATGCTATTTTTTTAAAAAGAAATATTGTATGGCGCCCAACGTTTAAATGCCACCGTTTAACGATTTTTTAGATTGTTTTTGTTGTTTTTAGTTATTCTTCATGATATTTTAACAATTTCCATATGCTGGCGCCCAACGTTTAGTATAGAATATTAGCCAAACTAAGTTGGACATGTGTGATAACCATTCACTGAATATTCACGCGGGTGGCAATTATAAAAAGCTCTTCATTTGAATAAGAGGATACTGAAGGTAAAGTTGGCGCCCAACATATATAAATTTCCAACTTTACAATTTTTAGATACCAAATCTCAAATAATTGATTCCTTCGGGTAGACTTTAACGAAGTATTATGAAGTAACTGAAGTATTATTATATTATATTTTTTGTTATATAAATTGTCGCCCAACGTAAATGATGCTCAAGCCAACTAATTTGGCGCCCAACATGAAGATCACATGCGGAGCTAGAATTGGAGTTACAAATCGTTTTTTTAGATATAGAACAATTTAATTGTATTTCGTAAATATGTAAATGTAAGAAAATGACATGATTTGTCAACATTAACATGAATTCTTTGGGTATTTAATTTTCAAAACAAAAAATTTTTTTCTTCCATCCTAACTGCCTGAAATTCTGATATATAAGCCATTATTTTAACTCGTTCGAAATATTTATATGTGCAGTCGTATAGTTAGCCGGTTATAGTTGTGTGCAGGTTTTATTTTGCTTTTGATAGTAAAAGTGTATTCCAATTGTTGTTGCATGTGTTTGTATGTGTGAAAATGAATAAAACAGGTTGCCAAACAAGTTTGTTTGTTTGTGGGATCTGTTATGGTTCTTAAAAATCCAGAAACCTCTCACACACACACTCACACACCTGGAAAAGGATGAATTCAAAAGGAGATGAAATAGAAACTAAAAAAAAAATACGTGATGAATTTGTATTCAGGTTTTTTGCTTTTAGTTTAATTTTTTGGATTTTGAGAATAATCAGTCAGTTATCACATTTTTTTTAATAATGGGGTATTTTGATACGGTATTTAAAATAACATTGAATGGGGAATTTTGGAAACCATTGGGATAACGAGTGGGATACTATAAATACGTTCTTTTAAGGAGGATATGTTTTTAACGTAACTTGGATAACGTGGATAAGATTTTTACGACATTTGCATGAAGTTGTTGCGTCATTTTTATAACGAAGATTAAGCGTGATGTTACGTGATGTAGATGAAGTTTGGATGCGCCATAACGTGATTGGAGTATATCTAGATTGATTGAGGTTACTTAAAAACACCGAACATTAGATGAACAAGTGGCGCCCAACGTTTTAGATCCTATGTCTTAGCCATTTTTTTCATTGGCATTCATTTTATTATATATATTTTTACATAAATTGGCGCCCAACGTAAAACCAAAAATACTATTTGAGGTTATGGATGAAATGGCGCCCAACGTTATATACCTAAAGTCATGATTTTTTACTTTTATTCTTAACATTTTCACTGGAGAAACACATGGCGCCCAGCACATGCGGATTGTTAATCAGAACTGAGTGAGTGGCTCCCGAGAAGCCCCATGTGTGAAAGCCTTTCATTGAAAAATCTTACATACTGAAGGTGCAAATGACGGCTCAGGCATCGATTGTCAACGAAACTTCTAATTCTGGATTGTGTTGTAAATATTTTACAAATTTCCACTGGAAGTGCAGGAATGGCGCCCAACGTTTTTTTGCATTTTTAGCTAAACTTTATGACATTAATTGTTAACGAATCGTCTAATTCTGGATTGTCTTGTAAATATTTTACCAATTTCCACTGGAGATTAAAGAATGGCGCCCAACTTTTTTTTTGTTAATATCATATATTTTTACTAAAAACGGAAACACGTAATCAAAAAAAAAAAAAAAAAAGTTGGGCGTCTTCATGAAATTTATGAAATATAATAATTATTTTCATGATTGCTAAATATCATGAATATTTTTTGAGTAAAATGTACACAGATGGCGCCCAACGTTAGTTGCCACCCTATATAGATTGTTCAAATATGCTTACATTCATACAAACGGCACCCAAGGTACGCAGACTAAAGGTATGAATGGCGCCCAACGTTGGTTAGATACTAATTTCCATTGTGATGTTACGAAAATTGTGCCCAACGTTGTAGAAAGTATATGCGAGGACTGAAGGTTCGAAGGACGCCCAATCGGTTCAGGCATCGATTGTCAACGAAACTTCTAATACTGGATTGTCTTGTAAATATTTTACAAATTTCCACTGGAGATGTATGAATGGCGCCCAACGTTTTTTTTTTTTTATTCTTTAATAACGTGTTCGGATTTTTAGCAAAACTATATGCTGTTAACCACATGATAGCAAGGCAGATTGAAGTTACGAATGGCGCCCAACGTTAGTTACCACTCTATATAGATTATTAATAAATGGAGATGCAAGAATGGCGACCAACGTTTCTTTTTTATTTTTCTTTGATAACGTGTTCGGATTTTTAGCAAATCTATATGATATTAGCCATATGATAGCAACGCAGATTGAAGGTACGAATGGCGCCAACTTGAGTTACATACCAACCTATGTAGATTATTAATAGATGTTAAAATTTGTTTAAGCGGGCCCAACGTTGGTAATACAATATTGGTAATTTTGCCAATTTTCATTGCAAATTGCCTCCCAACGTTTTATATGCCGAACATCGATTTGTTTTCATTTTTCCAAAGTTCTGTTTTCTTTCCTTATCATCAACAATTCTCGAAAATCTCTTATTGATTCTCTTTTTATCTCTCTCTTTTTTATTACAGCGCGAGCGCAAAGAACGCAAACAATATTTGGAAGAATGGGCTTTGGGTGATGATGATTTGGAGGGGGCACGCGGTTTTAGCGTGGCCGAAAAGCTGGAGTCATCAAAATTTGCCCAAACAGGTATGGTGCGGGAAATGCGCGGTAGTGATTTAAATGTGGCGTAAGTATCTGGCACACTTTTTTAATCTTTCAATTTTTTTGAAATGTTTTCCCCTCCCGTTTTCAGATTATTACAACAACATGGTTTCAATATGCCATTATTATTTCGTGATAAGACCGGTTTGGGTCTACGCATGCCCAATCCCAATGAATTCACGGTGAACGATGTCCGATTGTGTGTCGGCTCCCGGCGCATACTCGATGTCATGGATGTAAATACACAAAAAAATCTCCAAATGACAATGAAGGAATGGCAGCAATACTACGATAGCCCCCAAAAGGATCGTCTGCTAAATGTCATCTCCTTGGAATTCTCTCACACCCGGCTGGATAATTATGTTCAAAGTCCGGAAATTGTACGACAAATTGATTGGGTTGATGTTGTGTGGCCCAAACGCCTCAAAGATGCCCAAAAGGAGGCAACAAATCTCCTGGGCAATATGATGTATCCCAAGGTTCAGAAATATTGTCTAATGTCGGTGAAAAATTGCTATACCGATTTCCATATAGATTTTGGTGGCACCTCTGTCTGGTATCACATTCTCAAGGGTAGTAAGGTGTTCTGGTTAATACCACCAACCGAAAAGAATCTCCAGTTATATGAAAAATGGGTGTTGTCCGGCAAGCAGGCGGATATCTTTTTTGGTGACACCGTGGAGAAGTGTGCTCGGGTATATTTGACAGCGGGAAATACATTTTTCATACCCACCGGTTGGATACATGCAGTGTACACCCCCACAGATTCTTTGGTATTTGGTGGTAACTTTTTGCATTCCTTTGGCATTGTCAAGCAGCTGAAGACAGCCCAGGTTGAGGATGCCACCAAGGTTCCACAGAAATTTCGTTACCCTTTTTTTACGGAAATGTTGTGGTATGTCCTCGCACGCTATGTTTATGTGTTGTTGGGTCATTCCCATTTGGAGGGAGAACCTTCGGTGGATGAAAATGAAATGTCAGCAAGGCCACACATCCATTTAACCCATTACGAGTTGTTTGGTCTCAAGGAAATTGTGATGTACCTCTATGATTTGCCACCGAATAAGAAAAATGTCCCGGAGTTGGTCAGAGATCCAGTGGCTCTCATTAAAGATGTACGTACCCTGGTGGAGCGTCATTGTAAAGATAAACCGGAACTGGCCATAACGGGGGAGTCGGTGTTGAAACCACCCGGCCTAATGCATCCACCATTTCAGGAATATGAGCGATCTAGGGTCAAGCAGGAAATAAAACAAGAGATCGCCAGGAAAAATGCAGAAATCATAAGGGAGCAACAACAGTTGGAGGCACAACAGGCGGCAGAGTCAGCGGCAGCTGCTGGCGGAGGTGCAGTTGGTGGCGGCGGTGGTGTGGTGGGTGTGGGGGGAGCTGGCACAATTATATCACATTTGGCCTTTAGCAGTGGTACCACCACCGTAACAACGGATAATGGTATTACCATAAAAAAGGAACCCATTGAAAATGGAACAACATCGCAGCAGCAGCAGGAACAATTACAACAAAATCAAACTCAGCAACCACCAACCTTTGTCTCACCCACAGATAACATTAAATATCGGCCTCCCAAGAAAATGCATTTAGCCAATGCTGTGGCGGCTGCTGCAGGCGTGACTGCGGGAGGTAATAATGGCAATGCTGTCAGCGTCATTGCCTCCTGTTCCAATTACAATAACAACAACAACAGCAGCAGCAATAACAATAGTAATAATCA
Organism: Musca vetustissima; assembly: GCF_032173495.1. Lineage (NCBI taxonomy): Eukaryota > Metazoa > Arthropoda > Insecta > Diptera > Muscidae > Musca > Musca vetustissima. Next base: position 213,626 of record NW_026882699.1, read on the forward strand.
TCATACATCAGGAGGTGGTGGAACAGCAGCAGGAGGAGTTGGTGCATCGATAAACCACAATCTGACACCCCTACAAACCTCCCACAGCGGCCCATCAGCCGATAATTGTCTCTCACCCAATAACGAATCATCGAAAATATCACCAAATGTCACTGGTCTAGGTCAGCCGCGACGTCGTCGTACCCGCTGCAAAAATTGTGCCGCCTGTCAGCGATCCGATTGTGGGGAGTGTAGTTTCTGCCTGGATATGGTAAAATTTGGTGGACCCGGTCGGGCGAAACAAACCTGTATGATGCGTCAATGTCTCTCACCCATGCTGCCGGTGACAGCTCAATGTGTTTTCTGTCATTTGGATGGTTGGCGTCAAACGCCCGTTTCACCACAAACCAAACAATTGGCAGCAATCGATGGACCCTCGGCATTAATGGAATGCTCGGTGTGCTATGAAATTGCTCATCCCGATTGTGCTCTCTCCGCCTTGGATGGTACCGAATATGCTGCCGATGCTAAGGGTATTGTTAACGAGGATCTGCCGAATAGTTGGGAATGTCCCAGTTGCTGTAAATCGGGAAAAAATAATGATTATAAGGTAAGTGGGAGAGGCAAGGATTCTAAAGGTCTCGTAGACGTAAAAAAACACGTTCAGAGACATAGAAGAACTTTCAGAGGTCTTTAAAAGGAATTTGGTCTAGCAAAGATCTCTTAAAGACGTAATCAATGTCGGAGTTCTTCTACGGTAGAAGGTCTAAAGGTGGTGTCTAGGAGGAGAACATTTTTCATTAAAAAATCTACGCCTTATTGGAGCCTTGAAAAAATATTGTTTAAAAAATCGATGCCTTATTGGAGCCTTGAAAAAATATTGTTTAAAAAATCGACGCTTTATTGGAGCCTTGAAAAAATATTGTTTAAAAAATCGACGCCTTATTGGAGCCTTGAACAAATATTTTTTAAAAAATCGACGCCTTATTGGAGCCTTGAAAAAATATTCTTTAAAAAATCGGCGCCTTGAAAAAATATTCTTTAAAAAATCTACGCCTTGGCCGACAGACCTTGAGAGACCATATAAAATATACCTTGTTCGACCTTCAATACCTCTAGATGAACTTATAAATGATATTCTATCTAAGAATACCTTTTTTTGGGGCTCTTCTATCCCTAGACGACCTCTGAAACTTCTGCTATTTGGAGAATGCCTGTTTAAGTTATTTTATTTATTGAAGACCCTTGAATCCCTCTTCCCCATGATTTCCTATTTTTTTTTTTTTACTTACCAACCAACTTTTCTCCAATTCTTTTTTTCTTTTTTTTTTTCCAGCCACGTCATTTTCGTGCCAGACAAAAATCCTCGGAAGTACGACGCACATCGGTGGGTGGTGTTAACATTGTCGGTGGAGATTTTATTGATGGCGGTGGTGGTTCCCACCTTCCCGGAAATATTAACAATCATCATCATCACTACAATGATTTTGTTTTTACCAGTGAATCGGAAATGGAAAGCGGCTCGACGGCGGCCACCAACAACAGCAATTGGAAACATGGCGTCAAACGTCACATGACGACCATCGAAGTGAAAACGGAACGTAGCTATGACACCCCCTCGCCCGGCATATCACCCACAGCTGTGGATAAAATTAAACGACGACGCAGCGACGATGGTCTGAGCATGTGCAGCAGTATGCAGGATAGTATAGATGCGAATGCCTCCATCGACTGCAATGTAACGGGAGGACAGGGTATGGGTTCAGGTGGTGGTAGTGGAGGTTGCGGCCCAGGAAATCATGGTTCACGCAAGAAGAATTCGGTACGATCTCATTTGGCACAACAAATGTTGAACTCTTCGACGAGGGTTTTAAAAAAGCCGCAATATGTGGTACGACCGGGTTCGACACACACATCGGCGGGGACTGTGGGTGGTGCATATGGTAATAACTTGATGAGCGGTAATGGTGGTGGCGGTGGTTATGTCGGCCCCAATTTGGCACTGGATCCCACCCTCTTGAAAATCATCTTCCGCTATTTACCCCAAGAGACACTGGTCACCTGCTGTTCGGTGTGTAAAATTTGGTCAAATGTTGCCGTCGACCCTGTCCTTTGGAAGACCATGAATTGTTCGGAAATGAAACTCTCTGCCTCGTTGCTAACAGCCATTGTCCGCCGACAACCCGAGCATTTGATCTTGGATTGGACCCAGATAGCCAAACGACAATTGGCCTGGATAATTGCCCGCCTGCCTGCCTTGAAAAATCTCTCCCTACAAAATTGCCCCATACAGGCGGTTTTAGCCTTGCACACCTGCCTCTGCCCTCCCTTGCAAATATTAGATTTAAGTTTTGTGCGTGGTCTAAATGATGCAGCCATACGTGATATACTCTCGCCACCCAAAGATTCACGACCGGGTCTGGCCGATTCGAAGACACGGCTGCGGGATCTAAAGACTCTTAAGTTGGCTGGTACGGATATTTCCGATGTGGCGTTACGCTACATTACGCAGTCGCTACCGCATTTAGTCCATTTGGATGTATCGTCGTGTCAGCGTATAACCGATGCAGGGGTGGCACAAATTGGCACATCACCGACGGCAATTGCAAATTTGATTGAATTGAATTTGAGTGCATGTCGTTTGGTGTCCGAGCTGTCGTTGGATCATTTGGCCAAGTGTGATCAGCTGATATGGCTGGATTTGAGGCATGTACCACAGGTTAGCACCCAGGCGGTCATCAAATTTGCAGCCAAATCCAAACATGATTTGTGTGTGAAAGATATAAAATTGGTGGAGAAACGTAAGCCGCCGCCACAGACGACGCCACAATCATCGGCGGGTGGTGGGGGTAGTAATTTTTCGGCTTCCACTACACCAATTTCTTCAGCTGCTGGTTCAGCAAGTAATTGGAATGATTAGAGGAGGAGGATTTTTTGGTAAAGAGCACCACTCCACACACGAAAGCCAAAGATTTTCGAAAATCTTTACAAGACGACGTTGCCGCCGCTGCCCTCACCAATTATCTTCCCAAGAAACAAAATATCTCATTTCATGTAGTTGGAAAAAAGAAAAATTCTTCTTTCTTCTTCATTGTTTATCCCTCTTTTGTCGTACTTCATCATTTTTAAGACTTGAAAAAGAAAAGAAAAACAACAAACAATCATTTAAAGTATCTCTTTAAGAAGGCATTCCTCTCTCGCCCTCGAAAGGCCCCCCGTATCTCCCTCTTCTTCCCTAATATGTAGGTCCATTTTTAAGTAGCTTTAAAAAAGTTAAGCGTCCTTCCCTCCTTCTCCTTCCACCCCCAGTTTTAAACTTCAAATCTCCAATAACCGATAACCAGAAAACTCTAAATGTCAATAAACAAATATTGAAATAAATAATAATATTATTATTATTTTAAGAATTAAGGATCCCATATTTACTAATTACAGTTCAGCTAATTATAATAACAACAACAAGAAAATAACAAACACCACCCTCCTCCCTCCCCCTTTTTCCCATTGCACATTAGGTGTCATATTTAAAATTTTATAAATTTTAAATAAATTTACAACATACATATATATTGTATTATATATATATCTATATATTTACACATTGATCACTTTAAAAAAAAAAAAAACAACAACAAGAAAATAATATACACATACAAATATATTTAAAAAATAAAAACCCAAGTCTATTTTAAAAAATAAAATAAATTATGTTTAAGATCAAAAATTATGAAAAATAAATGTATAACAAACAAACAAATTTAACCCAAAAATTTATTTTTTTGAAAAAAGATGTTTTATTTTTTATTATTTCTTAAATGAAGAAGAAAATGTTTCATAGGGAATTTGTTTAGAATATCATTCTTTGCCTTGGGCATGGGTTAAAAAAATATTCTTTAAACAAAATCTAAGCCTTGTCTGAACTCTAAAAAATATTTTTGGCTTTGGGGTACAAAAAATAACATTTAAGAATCTTCGCCAATGGTAGGGTTCAAAAAATTGTTCTTTAAAAAAATCCAAGCCTTGTCTGGGCTTTAAAAAAATATTCTTGGCCTAGGGTAGAGTTAAAAAATTGTTCTTTAAAAAAATCCAAGCCTTGTCTGGGTTATAAAAAATTATTTTAAAAATTTTTGGGTAGAGTTGAAATTTTTTTCTTTAAAAAGATCAAAGACTTGTCTGACCTCTGAAAAGTATTCCTTAAAAAATCTAAGTCCTAGAACCCAGACAAGTCCTCTAAAAAAATCAATGTCTTATAAAAATGGACATAAAATATTAAATTTGTGCATAAAACAATCGCAGCTATCAATTTAAAAATCCGCCTAAAAGTATGCTATAATTTTCTATACAAACAACCAACAGCCGTTGAGAAGAAAAAAAGTTGCCGTTTAACAAAATCCATTTTGTTTTTTAGATAACAGGTGCCCAGCACCGAACAGTAGGTATATTTCAGAACATCGTTGAATTCAAATACAAATAACTCGGTGACTATTAAACCGATTTTCATGATTTTTGTACAAATGGTTGGAGGAAATTGTAAAGTTTTATTTAATATAGACAATATAAAATCAGCATTATGTGAAAGTTGTAAAATATTTTAAATATCGGCTATTTTTATACGAAATTGTTTTATATTGTTGGAAGATGGGGCTTATCGGCAGCTTTCTTGTAGTACCTTCCCCAAAAAGGGACAATATTTCCAATTTTTATAAAACCAATATGTGCGATTTGACACAAACTCTACACATTGTAATATTTTTACCAATCCTAGATCAAATCCAAAAATGGGACGTATCAGTCCACTCCTTCGTTCGGGTACCTCTTGCACAAAGTGTATTTTTTTTTATTTTTTTACAATAAACTATAAATGTTTATACTATAAGAATACCTACTTTTGGTATTATCTGTGAAAAATCCTTCTGGTATTCTATAGACCCAGATCTTAAATCCACATACAAGCCAAACAAACATGTTTCTCTTTTTTATTTCCACTAAATTTTTCATTCGAAATCCGTTTATTTTTTTCATAAATTCTAATTTTTGTATCAGAGATAAACATACTTTTTCTATTAATATTTAGCTTGTTTATAATCGGGTTCATCTGAAGATGTTTTGGATTTACGTTTTTGTATAATACCCTAAAAACAGAAAAAAGTAAATAAAATGAATACGAATTTTGAAAATTCTTGCCAATCTTTACTCACCTGAATCTTTTGCCATTCTCTATCCAATTCGGCTTTTTCACTTTTCTCGGTTTTATTTTTACGTGTCTTACGACCATCTTGCATTTTAACCCCGTATTGGAAGGCGGCCTTCGGCAAAGCTTCTTTGGTACTCATATAATCTGAGTACTCTTCCTGCGTATCAAAATCCCAACGACCGATGGGACCTTTTTTATTACCCAAATCCATTTTCGTATAATCCACTTCATCATCAGAATCATCAATGGCATCATTCATTTCTTCCAAACCGGGATAACATTCAGCATAACCTTCAGGTTCATTGGCAAAGCGCGCCACAATGGATTTATTGATTTTGGGTGGTGCTGGTATCGTGGTGATAATTGGTTCGGGTTCCTCTGCCGCCTTGTTGCCATCATTGAAATAGCTGGCTGGTTTTGCAGCTACCGAAGATGATGATGTGGCCGCTGTCGATCCGGATGGAGCCAAGAATTTGTCATTTGTTTTGGTTTTGTTGTTGTCCGGCTTTAGGGTCGGCTGATAATCACCAATATCATCATATATAGAATCCACAACCGGCACCGCCTTATTCAATGCCTTCGAAGAGGCATTCAACTCATGTATATCCCGTTCGTGGAACAGTGGCTTATCTTTGTCACGTTTTTTGTTTTTCTTGTTGCGGCCACCAGCACGCAAATATGACAGGATTTGAGATAATTTATTAATGACAATGTCATTTGTGGTCAAAGTGGCGGCATCTTCACGATTTAGGGGAACTTCATATTTTGACCGTATCAGAGTTGTGGGTATATCTGTTTCGGCATTTTCGTCATCTTCCAAATCGATGACATAGGCCATCCTACCCGGGGCAAACAACTCACAACGCTGTACTTCTTTGGACCTTCTGGCTTGTATCAAATTGAAAATATTCCGTGCCATTGGTCCCTTAATATTCATATTGTCTTCCATTTCTCTTCGCTCGGCTTCCAAACGTTCTGCCGCCGCAGCAGCTTCCATTTTTTCATTAGCTGCCGCGGCCAATTCCCGTTCTCTTTCCTCCTGCTCTTTCACTTGCAATTCAGATCGGACCTTCTGCAACAGGGCATAATCAAGACCCTTGACCAAATGGGTATGTTCCATATCACCACCCAAAAATTTAGATTCTTGAATTATCCTGCGTCTTCGTTCGGCAGCATCAATACCGGATTTCATATCGGGTGCCACCGCCCTATAAGCATTTGTGGTACTATTGTGTCCAGGTGTTCCAACATTTTGATAATCCGGATTAGCTCCATCTCTTCTTTCGCGAGCACGATCACGATATTTTTCCGATAGTTCCTGTAGCTTATTGTCCTCTTGTTTTTTAAGGGCAGCATAATAGTTTTTCTTTTTTCGCCTGAGATCACCACGTTCACTCGAATTTCCATGACTGCTTTTCTTTTTTTCTGCTGAGGCAGGTGTGCCAGGGGTGGCAAAGGTAGCTGGTGTAGCAGCAGCACTTGCTGTTGCTCCCGCACTTCCACCGCCGCCTGGTGGAGCACGAGGTGTGGCCAATAGTCGACGAAAATCATCGTTGGTTAAACGCACCGATGGCGGTGCCTCCGTGTGGGCTTCTGACATTTTTCCAAAGAGGAAAACAATTTTCTTCCTTTCTGAATGAAAATAGTTCAACTGAAGTATTCACTATAGGAAATGGTGTGAACTAGTGATTTGTTTGCTGCAGCAGCAGTATTTGTTTGGCAAAAGCTGTTCATTGTTTTGGGGAGAAGCTTAAGTAGTACGCAGCGTTTGTGTCATATGGTGTTCGCAGTGATGGTGGGGCATCGGGAAAACAATTTTTTCATTCCTGGAAATAAATCAGTATGCCAATGGAAGAAGAATTAAAATTTTCAGCTCAGCCAATCTAACAGAAGTTTTAAGTGTTTTTATTTGATGGATTTGGATTACATTACGTTTACATTTAACCGGATTTCGTTAACCCAGTGGGTTTCAATTGTCAACTCCTTTGAATATATTTCAAATAAATCCTCATAAAGAAGGTTAACCCCTGTAAAAAGTTCTAATGTACATGTCGTTTTATTTTCTATTCGTGTCTAAACTACCACAAATAGTCATGCTAGCGGGTTGATATCAAGGAGTGAAACATTCTACATCAAATTTCACTTTACGTTTCTGAACAAAAGATATCGCTAGTTATAATGGGTAACCTTTCAAATATCATTTCCAATTTGAATGATGAATAATATTTTTGTATTGTTTAGGTTATTTTTGAATCGTGTCAAAATCTCTTACATTATGTCATCCTAGCGGGTTGGTGTCAAGGAATCATATATTCTACATCAAATTTCATTATATGTTTCGGAACAAAAGATGTCGGCATTGGAACACATATATCATTTGAATGGCAAATTGAATTTGTATGAAAAGAGATTCTTTAATTTTTTTAGGTTATTTCGGAATTGTGGCAAAATCTCCCACAAAATGCCATTGCAGGAGGTCGATGTCAAAGAATAAAATAATCTTCATCGAATTTCATTATAAGTCCCTGAACATATTTTATAGGCAGCTATAATACATATAGCTTTTAAATGTCTTTTTTTTAATTTGTATTAACAAATACTTTTGATTTGTTTAGGTTATTTTCGATTTGTGCCCAAATATCCCACAAAATGCCATCCAAGCGTGTCGTTGTCAAGGAAGGAAATATTATACATTAAATTTTAGTATAAATCTCCGAAAAATAAAATTCGTAGCTATACTACTATACTACTTCATTTAAATGTCGATTTAAATTTTAGATTATTACATTGCAGATTTGTGCCAAAATCTCCTACAAAATTTCATCGTGGCGGGAAGGTCTCAAGGAGTGATATATTCTACATTAAATTTTAATATATGTCTCGGAGTAAAATAAGTTGGTAGCTCCGATTGTACATTATTTATATATCTATTTGAATTTGTATAAAATAATAATTACTATTTTTTTTTAGTTTTTTCCCGATTTGTATCAAAATCTCCCACAAAATTTAATCCTGGCGGGATGGTGTCAAGGAGTGATATATTCTACATCAAAATTTAATATTTGGTACATATGATACAAATATCAATTAAATGTTCATTTAAATTTGTTAAAATTAATAATTTTTGACTTTTTAGGTTATTTACGATTTGTGTTAAAATCTCCCATAAAATGTCATCCTAGCGGGTTGGTGTTAGGGCATAAAATATTCTACATCAAATTTCACTATAAGCTTCGGAACAATATATATTGGTATATAGAATACTTATATCATTTAAATGTTAATTTCAGTTTGAATAAGTTGATATTTTTGATTTTTTAATGTTATTTTCGATTTGTGTTGAAATCTCCAACAAAATGAAATCGTAGCGGGTTGGCGTTCAGGCATGAAATATTCTACATTAAAATTCAATATAAGTTTCGGAACAATAGCTATTGGTATAGGGAATTCTTATGTCATTTAAATATCAATTTTAATTTATATTAGTAGACATTTTTTGATTTTTAAGGTTTATTTCGATTTGTGTTAAAATCTCCCATAAAATGTCATCGTAGCAGATCGATGTTAATGAATAAAATATTCTACATCGAATTTCACTATATGTCTCGGAGTAAAATAGATAAGTATTTATGATACATATATCATTTAAATGTCAATTTGTATTTGCATACATAAATATTACTTATTTTTTAGGTTATATTGGATTTGGGTCGAAATCCCTCACATTATGTCATCTTAGCGGGATGCTATCAATGAAAGAAATAATCTACATCAAATTTCACTATGTGTCTCGCATGAAAATTATTTGGTAGTTATGCTTCATATATTATTAAAAGGTAAATTTAAAATGGAATATACGAAATGACGAATTTATTTTTTTTTAGGTTATGTTGGATTTGGGTCGATATCTCCCATTAAATATTAAGATAGACCTTATGTATCAAAGAAAATGATATTCTATAGAAAATTTCACTATAAGTCTTCGACCAAAAGAAATCTGTATATATCATTTAAAGGTAATTTTAAATTTGAATTAAAAAAAATTTAAAAAAAAATATTTTATTTTTTTAGGTTATGTTGGATTTGGGTCGATATCTCCCATTAAATATTAAGATAGAGATTTGGTATCAAAGAAAATATTCTATAGGAAATTTCACTATAAGTCTTCGACCAAAAGAAACCTGTACAATAATTGAAATTAAAAAAAAAAAATACATGGAAATACGACTTAAGAAATGATGTTAAAATTTTTCTCCAAATTTCTCCGAACATATTTCTTATATATTTATATATATATATATACCCATTTAATCCTCCTCCTTCAAAGAAATGTATTGTTTTTTCTTTAAGAATCTCAATATGTAAACTCTTTACCTCACTTACCCAAAACGAATCTGACTTAATCGTTAAACATGCATACATATATTAAATAATGAATTTAAGAAGAAGTAAAAAAATTATAACAGAAACAAGTTTTCGTTTTTTTTTTGTATTTTGGAGACACACTCCTCAAAAAAATATTATTTTGAAGAATACACAAAAGCGGCATTGGCAAACCGCAGCCAATGTTTCACCGATTCTGAGATGCACATGCCTGATAACCAGATTGTTTTTTATTTTCCAGATTCAGAGACAAGGTTTTTTAAAACAACCACAGCTTGTGTAGACTTCAGTCAAACAAAAGCAGCAGCCGCAAGTGGTAATAAAAAAAATAAGCGGCAAAACCAGTGATCTTCTGAAACGCGAATAAAAAAATCGAATTCAACGAGCGGGATTAGACAAAAGCGAAGAGAGATTACGAACTATTAAAAATAACAAAATTGTAAGAAAATTAAATATCAAAAAAATTGGAATATTGTGAACTTTTGGGTTAAACGAAAGATTAATTGAAAAAAAAACTACATTAAATTAGGCCAAGGTTTTAAAAAATTAACGAATCGTGTATTTTCAAAACGAAAAAAAGGAAATGAAGAACATTTTGTGTTTTTGCAAATAATAGAGGCAATAAACGTGTAAGCCACAAAAGCAATAATGATAGGGAAGCTAATGAACCCAGCCAAACACCACCTACCTGTCATTGTTAAGGTCAAGAATATGGATTGTTGTGGCCATAATAAAAAAAAACCAAATACATGTGAATGTACATACAGTTGATCAAAAATATGTTTTCAAAGTGTTTTTTTAATGGTTGCTAGAAAAAAAATTCCAAAAAATGGGTTTTGAAATATTTTCTACTGTCCACCTAAAGAACGACTTTGGAAAATCCCCCTCGTAATTTAATAGTCTGCTATTTTTAACAAAACAGGAGTAACAACATTTAAGAATGAGCCCAACCGTCGAACGTTAGTGTGTTTGTGTCTGGGAATTTTGTAGTAGATGACGACAACGATTTAGTGCGTTATTAAAAATCTAAGAGAATATTCTTACTCTAGTATTCGAAAGTTCCAAAACCAGTTTAATATTGCAAAAAAAAAAAAAATCCCCTCCCACCGATTTTTATTTGTTGTCATTTTTTTTTGTTTTCCCCAGAAGCTAGGCAAGAGATTTCTTCAAGGTTGCCATTGGTACGTAAAATACCAAAATCGAAAATAATAACAATGTGAGTAATAGAGGTGAAACCCGCTATAGCTCTTTGGTAAAATACGCACACACACACACACGAACACATACCTATATTTACATACATGTTAATATAATTACCATATTCGCAAATAATTCTCATTAAAATAGCAATAATAACAACAAGGAAGAATAATAAACAAATGATTTTATTATTAAACAAATAGATTTGTGTGTGTATGTGTGTGTGATTTCGGAGAAGTTCAATAAATGGGGGGAAATAGGAAATCCCCCAAAAAATAAAATATTTTTCGGGGAAATAAAAGAACCATATCATGATTTTGGAAAAGCCAATTAAAATTAGTAAATAAATCAATAGTTAGAAATGGTATAGCAAATAAAAAAACTAATTTAATTATTAAAAAAATTGGGATCAATTTTCAATAAAATTTTAAAAATTTTCCGTATATATTTCAATGCCTAATTTATTTATTAAATTAGTGAGCGGAGCAGTATAGTCGGACGGTGCCAACCATACGATACCCTACACAACTACCACGGAACTCTAACTTTCTGCCGATTTTTATTCCGAGGCTGGGCAACATTTCGTAATAGTTGCATTCTCTTGACCGACTTGAGGTCAACAAATAATAGTAATCATAACTTGTCCAGATTCCCTTTACCCTCTAGTGTGATAATGTGTTACTAAATAATATATGATTACGTAAGCACCTGTAAATATTTAAGTATAACTCCCACACCGAGTACATAGGACAATATAATTGGTATCAATTTAAAGGTCAACCACTCCTTTTGGATATATTATCAACTTCTCGGGTATATGTTCTTCAGAGGTAAATATATCCGCTATATAATACATGTTTTGTAATTTTTTCACACAAAAGTGTCAATTTGACCCGCTAAATATTGACCGATATTTCTCAAAGCAGGCATGCTTATTCTTTGGCCCGACCACCTTTTCCATGTAAAAATTCGCGATGTTCGGGCCATAATTGCGGCCTCTGGAGCGACCAGAAAATCTACATACACCAATCCTACACTCCCACAGTGATCCTAAATACAAGTTTCAGGATTCCAACTCTATCGGTTCACCCACAATCCTACATATCTCGATCATACACCTCATCAGTGATCCTGACTCCAAGTTTCATGATTCTAGCTCTATTGGTTTACCTAAAATCCAAATTTAGTACCATTTAGTACTCATAAGTATTAATTTCTTAAACTGAATCCTGGCCCCAATCCCACACCCTGACTCCAAAAATCATTGTTCCCGCTCTATCGATTCACCCAAATCCAAACTGTAGTACTTTTCGTACACATAATTAACGAATTTCCAAAACTACGTTCATATCCCAATCCTACACTCCGACGGTAATGGTTATTTCAAATTTCAGGATTCCAGTTCGATTTGTATCTTCAAATTAAACTTGTACCAAATATAGTACCCTATAGTACTTTTCGTACACATGAGTACACACTTTCACAACCATCTCTTTAAATAGACGCTACATCTCAACTCTCATTCGCACTCCAAATTTCAAGTTTTTAGCTCTATCTATTCTCACGCTAGGAAATTGTACCAAATTTAGTAAATTTTAGTACTTTTCGCGTACTTATAGTTCGAATGTCCAAAAACCACATTGCTATATCTATTCAATACTCCATCAGTGACCCTCATTTAATTTAATTTAAGAGTCCTAGTTCTACCGGTTCGCCAAATACAAATGGTATCATATTTAGTACTTTTCGTACCGTTCTAGTACGAATTTCCAAACCAAGACCAAGAGTGACACTCAGCCAAAATTTCTAGATTCTAGCTTCAGCCGTTTCGTCTGGGCGTTGATGAAACGTTAAATCAGTCAGTCAGTCAAATCCCCAATATTTCCCCGTATATGTGTATATGTAGTACGTTAATAACCATATGTAAATATAATAAACATATGACATTGTTTATTTTGCAATTAATAAAATTCTCATAAATCTACTAATAACAATGGCGAATAATAATAAACAAATAATAATAAATGTCGATTTTAGTTTCTTTAAGCAAAATAAAACATTCACATATAATAGGTTCGTTCGTTTACTTTCCCAGTAATATTTACTCAGTAAGAATTTGCAGAGAGTAAATACGAATTTTTCCTTTTCAAGAGAGAAAACTGCAAAAAGTAAACGAACAACATTTAGTAAAAAGATTGTTTTGACACAGCTGATTAAAGCAACAATCAAATTGGCGCAAACTAAAAAACAGCATTTTTATTAGAAAAATGGATAACAAGCAGAAAATTGATGTTGTTTGTTCCCCACAAACATTTAAAAGGGTTGTGACCTGTTTTTCCTGTATCTGCAATTGATATGGGGGTTGACATAACCTATGGTGTTCCAGACATGTTAGGGATGCACAATTTTTTGTTTGGATTTGGAACCTAAAAAATCGTTCGCCAATTACTCTTGTATTACCTTATTTTTAAATACTTGAGTTTTCTTCATCCATTTTAGTATTTAATGATACAAAATCAAAATATAATTCACAAAACAATCAATTTTCTTGAGAACAATTTTTTGTTTGTTTACAAAACATAACAAAACAGCTGATTAAATATCAGCTGATGGTACAAGAAAATTCTTACTGAGTAAATTTTCCTTGTAAGAATTTGCAAATACTCAGTAACACAACTGTCAAATCTGCTCTCTCAATTCACTCTCTTTTACTGGACTTTTGGGTAAACGAACAACATTTTGTAATAATTTGTACAAATTCGTACAAATTATTGAGTAAACGAACGAACCTAATGTCAAACAATGACAACTGAAATTAATATCTAAATTTTGAGAAAACAATGCATATCAACATTTTGACATATAATAGGTTCGTTCGTTTACTTTCCCAGTAATATTTACTCAGTAAGAATTTGCAGAGAGTAAAATACGAATTTTTCCTTCTCAAGAGAGAAAACTGCAAAAAGTAAACGAACAACATCCAGTAAAAAGATTGTTTCGACACATCTGATTAAAACAACAAACAAATTGGCGCAAACTAAAAAACAGCATTTTTATTAGAAAAATGGATAACAAGCGGAAAATGTATGTTGTTTACCAATAGTTGCGTTTTCTTCATTAATTTTAATGTTTAATAATACAAAATCAATATAAAATTCACAAAACAATCAATTTTCTTGAGAACAATTTTTTGTTTGTTTACAAAACATAACAAAACAGCTGATTAAATATCAGCTGATGGTACAAGAAAATTCTTACTGAGTAAATTTTCCTTGTAAGAATTTGCAAATACTCAGTAACACAACTGTCAAATTTGCTCTCTCAATTCACCCTCTTTTACTGGACTTTTGGGTAAACGAACAATATTTTGTAATAATTTTTACAAATTCGTACAAATTATTGAGTAAACGAACGAACCTAATGTCAAACATTTTGAGGGTTTTATCGCTTAATGACATTTATACAAAATTGTCGAATTTTAATTGTTTGAAGATTACAAAAAAAAAAAAAAATACTCAATATTATCAGTTGTTACTTAGACTAAGCCATATGTTTCTTATCTCTTGAATTAGAATAAACAAAATAATAAAATAAACAAAAAAAGAATGGAAAAAATATATATAAATTGTGTCACTGTCACCCTATAGGTCACTGGTTAATGAACTGATAATATTAATATGAAACTCAATACTATTAATCACCAAAGAAAGTGAATTGGTCATTGAAAACTGTGTAAAACAATTTCTTGAGTAAACAAAATTCAACTACAATTTCGATCATGAGATCCGCAATTTTCTGTTGGTAAATATCAAATTTACCAAAATCATTTCTTCGGTGACTTATAGTGAAATTTGATGTAGAATATTTCTTCAGTTGACATCGACTCAGTAGGATTTGATATTGAGGGAGTTTTTGGCATATTGCTTAAAAAAAAAACTCAAAATTAGACAAAGGCTACATATACATATCAAATTGTAACCCATATTTTATTTGAATATATCATATCTATAGATTTTTGTCTTCGGTTACCTATAGTGAAATTTGATGTAGAATATTTCGTTCATTAACAATAATATTCTAAAATTAAGTGTTCATCCAAAATTGGGCATTATTTGAAAAAGACCCAAAGAAACAAAATACCAATACTCTTATAAATATTGTAATATTCTGATTATATATAAATAATGCAGATTATATATTAATATTGTAAAAAACTATCCTCTCTCTTATTTTCAGATCTTCCTCCCGTAAAATGTTCCCTTTGCGACTGAGCTTGGTCGCCTTGGCGTTGACCTCGGTGGCTTTGGTCAAGGCTTTGCCTCAACAACAAAATAATGTCAATGATCCTGAATTGACAAAATTGATTGACAATTTTTTCAATCAGCAGTCGCAACAACAACAACCCCAACAACAACAGCAAGTAGCTTCAACTCCCACTCGGGCACCAAGTGGTTTTGCCCATATTGTTACACCCGATCCCAATGGTGGCAATACAATAACCGGTTCCATAAGCGGTCGCCAACAATGCAACTGTGTCCCCTATCACATGTGTGATCCATCTACCAATTCCCAAACATCTAATGGCCAGGAGGAGACACCCACCGATGATGTTTCGCTGCTAATTGATATTCGCTTCAATGCCGATGATCCCGTGTGTCCACATTTCTTGGATGTCTGCTGTGATGGTGCCAATACCCGCGATGATAGCATTACACCCACACCACAGGAGCAGAAACCAAATCGTCCCAAAGGTTGTGGTATTCGCAATGTTGGCGGTATTGATTTCAACATCACCGGGGCTTTGGATAATGAAGCTGGGTTTGGTGAATTCCCCTGGACTGTGGCCCTCTTGGATTCTGGTAATTCCAGTTATTTCTGTGCGGGGTCCTTGATTCACCCCAGCGTTGTATTGACTGGGGTCCATTGTGTCATTAATCGTCCATTGAATAGTTTCAAAATTCGTGCTGGTGAATGGGATACCCAAACGACCAAGGAACGTTTGCCATATCAGGAATCGGCACCAGCCAAGGTGGTGCAACATCCTCGCTATAATCCCCGCAATGTGGGCTATGATTTTGCTTTGATTATTCTGCAGACACCCTTTACCTTGGGCGATCACATTAATGTGGTGTGTTTGCCACCGGCAAATAGTGTACCCATCTCTGGAACTACCTGCTTCTCAACCGGCTGGGGTAAAGATCAATTTGGTGCCCAAGGACGGTTCAGTGCCATTATGAAACGTTTGCCACTACCCATTGTGGAGTTCAATCAGTGCCAGTCGAAATTCCGTACAACACGTTTGGGACCGAAATTTGTTCTGGATCCTTCGTTTATTTGTGCCGGTGGTGAGGTGGGCATTGACACGTGCCAGGGTGATGGTGGTGCTCCATTGGTTTGCCCCACTGGTCCAGCAGCGGAGAATCGTTATCAACAAAACGGCATTGTTGTTTGGGGTATTGGCTGCAACGATCCCATTCCAGCGGCCTACGCCCATGTGGCACTGGCCCGCAGCTGGATTGATGAACAAATGTATGCTCACAATTTTGATACTACTTCGTATAGTATTTTCTAAAAAAGAAAAATCGAATCGAAATGGATTTTGAGATTTGAAAAAAGTAAAATTTTCAGTGAAATAAAAAAAGACTATGTAAGGTATAAAGGCAATGAGTTTTAATTATATATAAGTGGATATATTTCTATATATTGGTTGGAGACTTATAATGAAATTTGATGAGGAATATTTCTTCCATTTACATCATGCTTCTAAAATTAAAGGATTGTAGGGTAATTTGGTTCATTTAGAAAAAATGTTTGAAAAATAAATATCCCAAAAAGAGATATTCCAAATATATATATATATGCAGAATATTTCTCTTATTAACATCAAACCTCTAAGATGAAGATTTAGGAGACATTTTCGAACAAATAAAAAATCCCAAAAATAAAATATCCCAAAAAATGTCTTATAAAAATATTTAATTTGTTTCTAGATTTTTATGTATAATATATCATAGCTACGTATATGTCGTTGTTGTAGACTTATATTAAAATTTGATGCAGAATATTTTTCTCATTAACACTTAGCCTCTAAGATGAAGATTTAGGGGACACTTTGGACCAAAACGAAAATCCCCAAAAATTTCTATGAAAAATCCCCCAAGAAATATCTTTTGAAAATACCCAACTAAATTACTAAATTTTCATTGATATATATCCTAGCTATATATATATATATTTCCTGGTTGGAGACATATATTAAAATTCGATGCAGAATATTTCTTTCATTGACATCATCCCCCTAAAATGAAGTATTGTGGGACAATTTGACCAAATTAGAAAATATACAAACAAACTATCAGAAATTTTTTCCGAGAAATACTCGATTTATGAGAAGATTTTTAGGGAGATATATCAGGTCTATTTATATATCATGTTTGGAGACCTGTATTGAAATTTGATGCAGAATATTTCTGTCATTAACACCTAGCCTCTAACATGAAGATTTAGGGGACACTTTGGCCCAAAACCAAAATCCCCAAAAATTTATATGAAATATCTACCAAAAAATGTCTTCTGAAAATACCAATTTCGATACTATATTTTATGAATATATATCATAGATACAAATATTTTGTGTTTGAAGACATATGTTAAAATTTGATGCAGAATATTTCTTTCATTGACATATTGACCCTAAAATGAAGGATTATGGGACAATTTGACCAAATTAGGAAATGTGAAAAAAATTTCTCAAAAATAGCTTCTGAAAAAATGATTCATTTATAACTGATTTTCATAGAGATATATCAGGTCAACTTATATATCATGTTTGGAGATCTATATTGAAATTTTATCCAGAATATTTCTCTCTTCAACATTAAGCGTCTAAGATGAAGATTTAGGGGATACTTTGGACCAAAACCAAAATCCCCAAAAAATTATATGAAAAATCCCCTAAAAAATATCTCTTGAAAATACCCAAATTTGTTACTAAATTTTTTATGGTTATATATCATAGCTACAGATATTTTGTGGTTGGAGACTGATATAAAAAATCGATGCAGAATATTTCTTTCATTGACATCATCCCCCTAAAATGAAGGATTATGGGACAATTTGACCAAATTAGAAAATGCAAAAAAAAACTCTCAAAAATGTGTTCTGAAAAATACTCGATTTTAGGGAGATATATCTGGTCTACTTATATATCGTGTTTGGAGAACTATATTGAAATATTATGCAGAATATTTCTCTCATTAACACCTAGCTTCTAAGAAGAAGATTTAGGGGACACTTTGGCCCAAACAAAAAATCCCCAAAAATTTATATGAAAAATCCCCCAAAAATATCTTTTTAAAATACCCAATTTGTTACTGAATTTTTTATGGATATATATCAGAGCTACAAATATTTCGTGGCTGAAAACTGATATTTAATTTCGATGTAGAGTATTTCTTTCATTTGCATCTTGACCCTAAAATGAAAGGGTGTGGCAAAATTTGGCCCAATTGAAAAACGGGCAATGAAAAATCACTTTAAAAAATCTACTGAAAATTCCCGATTTGTTACAAGATTTTTGATGATAAATATCATCGATACAAATATTCGGTGGCTGGAGATTTATATTAAAATTCTATGTAGAATATTTCATTCATTAACATCAACCCTCTAAAACGAAGGATTGTGGGACAAAAGGGGGCAAATGGAAATTATATATAAACCAATTCTCTCAAAAAATCTTCTGACGGATAAATACGTATATACATCATAGCTACAGCTATTTCGTGGCAGGAGACTTATATAAAATTTGATGCAGAATATTTCTTTCATTGGCATCATGGTTCAAAAATTATTTATTGTGGGACAAATTGGCCCAAATCGAAAAATCCCTTAAAAAAGTTTTTTGGTGATTTATTGCAAAGTTTTATATCTACTTATTATTATTATTATTACAAATAAAAATAAAATTGTCAACAAATTTTAACATCTTAAACTATTCCTCCTTCAAATGATATTGGAATTCCTGTTCGCCACCATTACGATTAAAAATGCTCACGTAAGCCCAGGCGGTGCCAAATTTCAAAATGGCAATATAAGGCAAATATTCAATCAGTTGTTCATTTATCCAGGCACGGAAATTTAAATAACAGCGGACAATATCAAATTTATGCAGATAGGTAACAATAATCAAGGCATAAAAGACAATGAAGCGATCTAACCAACTTAAATCCTTATAGGCTAGACGTTGTTGAGGATCCGGCTTGCGTCGGGCGGGATAATCAAATTCAAAGTATTCATAACCTTTAACATAACACAAGCGCTTTGTTAGATAGATAAATGACCCGACAGTTAGGGTGGTATTGATGTGCCATAAACCGTCCAGTAATGCTTTGGCCATTTGTTGAAAATCTTCGGATGGATTTTCCAATGCCGGTTCATAGACTTTACGCATAACAATATCAAGTCTTAATTTAGTTTCCTTCCAATCGCGACCACAAATGTTATATTCATCTTTAATGCCTAGCAGATAACCCAAAACCCTCCACATATGTGCGGTGGCCTCCAGGAAATGTTCATCATCCAATTGTATACGATGAGCACCCAACGATAGAAATCCTATGAAGCCAAATTGTGTTAAGGCCAAATCTTTTTGGGTTATTTGTCCGGCACCGAGTTTGGCACACGCCCTACTTGATTTCGAATGAGCTTTACGCACTGCTTTAAGGCTAATCCAAAATTTCGATGATTTATCTTCTGGAGAATATTTATACCAAGAAATGGTGTGCAGCAGAGTTCTTACATATCTCCGATAAGCTGTGGCGGATGTGTTTGATTGTCTCGTACACATGAGTACCCGCAGAATTGAGGGTATTGCCAAGACGGCCACCAAACCCGACAGCATACCACTTTGTATAACAAAACGATATTTGTTCATGAAATTTTGACCTCTGTAAGAAAAAGACAAAATTTAATTTCAATTTTATATTATTACACCCCAATACACATGTGCTTTAAACTAAATTTAGTAAATGAAATTATTTTTTTTGAAAAATATTTCCATTCAAAATGTGTATATTTGAGGGTGTATCTATGTTTTTGTGTGTATTTACTCACTGTTTAAATAAATGCTCATCATACCACGATGGCAATTCCATATCGTAACCACTATCCCCCTCATTGCAACCATCCTCCAGTAAATGTTTTAAATAAGCTTCAGCTTCTGGGTGCTCTTCAAATGCGATTTCATCGCTGCCACTCAGGCATGCGGTTTTGTTTGGCTGATTATTGTTGATCGTGTTGCAGTTTTCCACAGCTGTAAAAGAGAGGGAGGAGGAAAAAAGAAAACAATGATAACTATTTTGAAATAAAAACAAATAATAATGAGGGGGCTAATAAAATCGCAAAGTAGTTACTTTGAGATACACTCAACTAGGGATTGGTCTTTGGCCAAAGTCCAGATAAATGTATTTATTTACTCGTTGATAAAATAACATATTTTTCTGAGGAAAAATTATTCGATTTACAAATTTTTGCTTGTCGATTACCTATAGTAAAATATTTTGTAGAATTTTTTTTTTCAATTGAGTCTATGGTCCCGAAATGAACTTGTGTAGGTCAGATTGGTTACAATACAAAAATCGCATTTTGTTTATATACTCAATTTGATAGAGGATTTTTATTGATATGTATCACATCTACAGATTTTTGTTGGTCGATGACCTATAGTGAAATTTTTGTGTGCAATATTTCTTCCATTGAGACCATGACCCTAAAATAAAGAACAGTGGGACACAATGGCCACAATACAAAAAATCGTAAAAAATACCACAAAAATATTTTTTGTTTATATTCCCAATTTGATAGCGGATTTTTATTGGTATATATCACATCTACATATTTTTGTTCGTCCATGACCTATAGTGAAATTTTATGTAGAATATTTTTTCCATTGAGACCATGACTCTAAAATAAAGAACAGTGGGACACAATGGCCACAATACAAAAAATCGTAAAAAATACTTTGTGTTTATATACCCAATTAAATAGCGGATTTTTATTGAAATATATCATATTTATAGATTTTAGTTGGTCGATGGCCTATAGTGAAATTTTATGTAGAATATTTTTTCCATCGAGACCATGACCCTAAAATGAAGAACAGTGGGACAATATGGCCACAACACAAAAAATACCCCAAAAATACATTGTGTTTATATACCCAATTATATAGCGGATTTTTTATTGATATGTATCTCAACTACAAATTTTTGTTGGTCGTTGACCTATAGTGAAATTTTATGTTTTGTTTATATTCAAAAAAAAAAAATTGCCCAAAATTATATTTTTTATATACCAATTTCGATTGCGGATTTTTATTGGTATATATCATATCTATAGATTTATGTTGGTCGGGGACTAATAGTAAAATTTAGTGTAGAATATTTCTTTCATTGAGACCAAGGCCCTAAAATGAAGAACAGTGGGACAAAATGGTCACAATACAAACAATCGTAAAATATAGCCCAAAAAATACTTTGTTTAGCGGATTCGATAGCGGATTTTTGTTGGAATATAACTATATATTGTTGTTGGTCCGCGATTTATCGTGAAATTTGGTGTAGAATATTTCTCTCATTGGGTCCATGACTCTAAAATGAAGAACAGCGGGACAAAATGTCACAAATCCGAAAGATATACAAAATAGACCCAAATATGCTCTTATGTATATAGCCTAATTTGATAGCGGATTTTTATTGGTATATATCATATCTACAGATGTTTGTTAGTCCGCGAATTATATTGAAATTTTGTGTAGAATATTTCTTTCATCGCGACCATGGACTAAAAATAAAGTACAGTGGAACAATTTGCTTCTATTCAAAAATGTTGCAATAATATTCCCCGATAAATATTTTCTTTAAATAGGAAATTTCGTAATAAATTTTAAGGGACTTTTATCCCAACCTAAAGTTTTCTTGTAGTTGCTGGCCCATAGTGAAAGTTGGTGTAGAATATTTCTCTCATTGGAACAATGACCCTAAAATGAAGAACATTGGGACAAAATGGCACAAATTCGAAAGATATACAAAATAGGCCCAAATAATTTAGCATAATTTGATACAGGATTTTTATTGATATATGACAGGTTTTTGTTGGTCCGCGACTTATAGTGAAATTTGGTGTAGAATATTTCCTTCATTGAGTCCATGACCCTAAAATGGAGTACTGAGGCTCAAAATAGCAATAGTTCGAACGATTTTTGTGCCTGATTTTCAGTGGTGTATTCCCTATCCTCAGGTGTGGAATATTTCCATCATTGAAACCCTGGTTGGCTACTTGAAACAATATTTTTTAAAAAATCAACGCCTTGTTGACTTGAAAAAATATTCTTTAAAAAATCCAAAAATTCGCCTTGTTAGCTACTTGAAAAAATATTCTTTAAAAAAACCAAAAATTCGCCTTGTTGGATACTTGAAAAAATATTCTTTAAAAATCCAAAAATTCGCTTTGTTGGCTACTTGAAAAAACATTCTTTAAAAAATCCAAAAATTCGCCTTGTTGGCTACTTGAAAAAAATAAAAAATCGCCTCTTGTCAGAACCTCAAAAAATTTTCTTTAAAAAATCCACGCCTTTTTGGTTACTTGAAAAAATAAAAAAATCCCGCCTTGTCAGAACCTCAAAAAATATTCTTTAAAAAATCCACGCTTTAAAAAATCCACGCCTCGAAAAATATTCTTTAACAAATCCAAGCCTTGTCAGAACCTCAAATAATATTTTTTAAAAAAATCCACGCCTAATAATTCACCTGGCAAATTGCATTATACAGTTCTCAACCTATACTCTAAAACAAAAATTTTCGTTTATTAGTACCAGTTTATTAATTAAATTTTCAAATATGTTTGATATTTTAATATTCACGAAAAAAACTAATTTTAAATCTTTTAAATTTAAATTATTATTTTTTATCATAAGCAGTGGTGTTTTCCTCTCTTCAAAATCTCTTGAAATTTAAAAATTGTTATTATATTATTTTTATATTAATATTATTTTATTTATTTAATATTTTATTAATATTATTTTCTTTCCTACATTTAACAATATCCAAAAAACTATCGATTTACTCTTCAAATTCCCTGATGGCATATTAATGCCGCCTGTCACACCTTGCATTGTTTTGATTCACATCCAAAAGACTTTCTCTTTTCACACGTAGCCAACACACTACACAATCACACACACACATACTCTCTGTCTAATACAGCATTAGCAAACATTTGGGAGCTACTTGCTCTCTCCCCACTAGGCATGTTTGTTATTGATTATTATTGTTGCTGTTCTAATTGCCGTTGTTATTTTTATTCATCATGCATTCATTTGCATTGTTTTTTTGCACTAGTTTGTCTCAGTGTAACTCGCACTCTCCCCACAATGCAAACTAAACACTGAGATACTCTCTCCACCATGCAATTCTTCTTCTGTGGAGCTTACCCATGTTTGTTGTTGTTGTTGAGGTATTACGGCAATTTATCTCCGCGGCAATCATGTCTTTATTCATTGTATCATTTATTTGGGGTGGGGGAAAGCAGGGAGATGAATTATTTCAATTAAATAACATTAAATTAGGATGACCAGATAACACGCAAATTTACATAACACTTGACCAGACCAGACGCGACACGACTATTTTACACTATTGTATTGGGGGTCGGTCTTATTTGGTTTGTTTGTAAACAACAATAAAAAAGTCCAACCGGTGGCAAGTAAAGCTCGGCAACCCGTTATCCGACCGTCACTCACTAAAGATAGTTATGAACTAAAAGTGCCATGAGGCAAAGAGATAAAACGTCAGTCAGTAGCAGTGTTGGGCAAAATTAAATTAAGAGCAAGTTTGTGCGAGCGTAACTGAGAATTCACAATTAAAAACGACTGACGCAAAGAGAAAGAAAGAGAAAATCTGTTAATGAGAATGTTATTTGACATAGAAAACAAAACACAAATGTTATAAACAGTTTTACATGAATGTTAATGCATAAACATGAATGTTATCACATCTATTGTTGGTTTGCTGTATTAGGGAGTAAAAGGGGAAATATTTAAGGCAAATTAATCATAGATTTTTAAAGAATATTTTTTGAAGCCTTGAGAGGGCGTAGATTTTTTAAAGAATATTTTTTGAAGCCTAGACAATGCGTAAATTTTTTAAAGAATATTTTTTGAAGGCTAGACAAGGCGTAGATTTTTTAAAGAATATTTTTTGAAGCCTAGACAAGGCGTATATTTTTAAAGAATATTTTTTGAAGCCTAGACAAGGCGTAGATTTTTTAAAGAATATTTTTGAAGCCTAGACCAGGTGTAGATTTTTTAAAGAATATTTTTTGAAGCCTAGACAAGGCGTAGATTTTTTAAAGAATATTTTTGAAGCCTAGACCAGGTGTAGATTTTTTAAAGAATATTTTTTGAAGCCTATACAAGACAAGGCGTAGATTTTTTAAAGAATATTTTTGAAGCCTAGACCAGGTGTAGATTTTTTAAAGAATATTTTTTGAAGCCTATACAAGACAAGGCGTAGATTTTTTAAAGAATATTTTTTGAAGCCTATACAAGACAAGGCGTAGATTTTTTAAAGAATATTTTTTGAAGCCTATACAAGACAAGGCGTAGATTTTTTAAAGAATATTTTTTGAAGCCTATACAAGACAAGGCGTAGATTTTTTAAAGAATATTTTTTGAAGCCTATACAATGCGTAAATTTTTTAAAGAATATTTTTTGAAGGCTAGACAAGGCGTAGATTTTTTAAAGAATATTTTTTGAAGCCTAGACAAGGCGTATATTTTTAAAGAATATTTTTTGAAGCCTAGACAAGGCGTAGATTTTTTAAAGAATATTTTTGAAGCCTAGAAAAGGTGTAGATTTTTTAAAGAATATTTTTTGAAGCCTAGACAAGGCGTAGATTTTTTAAAGAATATTTTTTGAAGCCTATACAAGACAAGGCGTAGATTTTTTAAAGAATATTTTTGAAGCCTAGACCAGGTGTAGATTTTTTAAAGAATATTTTTTGAAGCCTAGACAAGGCGTAGATTTTTTAAAGAATATTTTTTGAAGCCTATACAAGACAAGGCGTAGATTTTTTAAAGAATATTTTTTGAAGCCTATACAAGACAAGGCGTAGATTTTTTAAAGAATATTTTTTGAAGCCTATACAAGACAAGGCGTAGATTTTTTAAAGCATATTTTTTGAAGCCTAGACAAGGCGTAGATTTTTTAAAGAATATTTTTTGAAGCCTAGACAAGGCGTAGATTTTTTAAAGAATATTTTTTGAAGCCTAGACAAGGCGTAGATTTTTTAAAGAATATTTTTTGAAGCCTAGACAAGGCGTAGATTTTTTAAAGAATATTTTTTGAAGCCTAGACAAGGCGTATATTTTTTAAAGAATATTTTTTGAAGCCTAGACAAGGCGTATATTTTTTAAAGAATATTTTTTGAAGCCTATACAAGACAAGGCGTAGATTTTTTAAAGAATATTTTTTGAAGCCTATACAAGACAAGGCGTAGATTTTTTAAAGAATATTTTTTGAAGCCTATACAAGACAAGGCGTAGATTTTTTAAAGAATATTTTTTGAAGCCTAGACAAGGCGTAGATTTTTTAAAGAATATTTTTTGAAGCCTAGACAAGGCGTAGATTTTTTAAAGAATATTTTTTGAAGCCTAGACAAGGCGTATATTTTTTAAAGAATATTTTTTGAAGCCTATACAAGACAAGGCGTAGATTTTTTAAAGAATATTTTTTGAAGCCTATACAAGACAAGGCGTAGATTTTTTAAAGAATATTTTTTGAAGCCTAGACAAGGCGTATATTTTTTAAAGAATATTTTTTGAAGCCTAGACAAGGCGTAGATTTTTTAAAGAATATTTTTTGAAGCCTATACAAGACAAGGCGTAGATTTTTTAAAGAATATTTTTTGAAGCCTATACAAGACAAGGCGTAGATTTTTTAAAGAATATTTTTTGAAGCCTATAGACAAGGCGAAGATTTTTTAGAGAATATTTTTTGAAGCCTAGACAAGGCGTAGATTTTTTAAAGAATATTTTTTGAAGCCTCGACAAGGCATAGATTTTTTAAAGAATATTTTTTGAAGCATAGAACAAGGCGTAGATTTTTTAAAGAATATTTTTTGAAGCCTAGACAAGGCGTAGATTTTTTAAAGAATATTTTTTGAAGCCTAGACAAGGCGTAGATTTTTTAAAGAATATTTTTTGAAGCCTAGACAAGGCGTAGATTTTTTTAATAATTTTTGCCAAAGGCTATTTTTTGCAAGGCCTAGACAAGGCGTAGATTTTTTAAAGAATATTTTTTGAAGCCTAGACAAGGCGTAGATTTTTTAAAGAATATTTTTTGAAGCCTAGACAAGGCGTAGATTTTTTAAAGAATATTTTTTGAAGCCTAGACAAGGCGTAGATTTTTTAAAGAATATTTTTTGAAGCCTAGACAAGGCGTAGATTTTTTAAAGAATATTTTTTGAAGCCTAGACAAGGCGTAGATTTTTTAAAGAATATTTTTTGAAACCTCCACAGAAGGCGTGGATTTTTTAAAGAATATTTTTTGAAGCCTAGACAAGGCGTATATTTTTTAAAGAATATTTTTTGAAGCCTATACAAGACAAGGCGTAGATTTTTTAAAGAATATTTTTTGAAGCCTAGACAAGGCGTAGATTTTTTAAAGAATATTTTTTGAAGCCTATACAAGACAAGGCGTAGATTTTTTAAAGAATATTTTTTGAAGCCTAGACAAGGCGTTGTCAGAACCTCAAAAAATGATCTTTTAAAAATCCACGCCTTGTCAGAACCTCAAAAAATGATCTTTTAAAAATCCACGCCTTGTCAGACCCTCAAAAAATGATCTTTTAAAAATCCACGCCTTGTCAGAACCTCAAAAAATGATCTTTTAAAAATCCACGCCTTGTCAGAACCTCAAAAAATGATCTTTTAAAAATCCACGCCTTGTCAGAACCTCAAAAAATGATCTTTTAAAAATCCACGCCTTATAGCATCCCAAAAAATTATCTTTTAAAAATCCACGCCTTGTCAGAACCTCAAAAAAATTCTTTTAAAAATCCACGCCTTGTCAGAACCTCAAAAAATGATCTTTTAAAAATCCACGCCTTGTCAGAACCTCAAAAAATGATCTTTTAAAAATCTACGCCTTGTCAGAACCTCAAAAATTATCTTTTAAAAAACCACACCTTTATAGGATCTCAAAAAATGATCTTTTAAAAATCCACGCCTGGTCAGAACCTCAAAAATTATCTTTTAAAAAATTACACCTTTATAGGATCTCAAAAATTATCTTTTAAAAATCCACGCCTTTTGTAGGACCTAAAAATATTCTTTTAAAATCCACGCCTTTTGTGGGACCTAAAAATATTTTTTTAAAAATCCACGCCTTTTGTAGGACCTTAAGAAATATTCTTTTAAAAATCCGCGCCCACTGGCACTGATGTTCCTTTTATTTTCAGCTCTGTTATCGTTTTAAGTATTAAATATATTTTATTTTAACTGCTGTCCGCTTGACATGTTAATTTGCGCCTTAACATATGCTACAGCTAAAACGACATAACATGTATTGGTACTGTACACCCCTTTCTTATTACTTTGCAAACATAAGGCAATCGTTAATAAATTAACAAATATTTTCGGATAGAACTGTTGTTTTGAAAATAAAACACAATAATAAAATTAAATAAATATTAGTTATTTTTAATTTTATTATTAATATATATTTTTGTAATTTTTATTTTGTGTTTTTAATTAATTTAGAATATTCATAGTTTGTGTCTTTAACAAACTGCTTTTATTCAATATATGTGTAGTTGGCAACGCATGGTAATTGACATGCCTAAAAGTATGCTATGGAATGGGGTTGACTGTTATGTAGTTAACATTTGACTAGTTAACATTTGATTGGCTGTTAATTCAGGAATTGGAAGTCGAGGGAAATAAAGGCACATTTTTATACCCTTCACCCCATTGTGGTACATGTTTGTAACAAGCAAAAGGAAACGAGGTAGACCCATAGTTCCTTTTGAGACTATGCATAGAATCACTTTCTGAGTCGATATATGCATATCCGTCCGTCCGTCCGTCCGTCTGTTGGTGTTAAGTTGTAAACAAAGTACAGGTCGCATTTATGATCCGATTTGAATGAAATTTGGCATAGGTCACTTATTTGGCCCATGAACGAACCCTATTGAAATTGGGAAAAAATCGGTTCAGATTTAGATATAGCTCCCATATATATTTTCTTCCGATTTAACGTAAATGGCGCACCAAAGTCCTTAAATATCTTTCGATTTGCACGAAATTTGGCATAGAGTACTGGATTGAGCCTAGAATGATGTGTGTTAAGTTTCGTCAAAATCGGTTCAGATTTAGATATAGCTCCCATATATAGTTTAATCCGATTTAAGGTAATTGGTGCACCAAAGTCCCTACATATCTTTCGATTTTCACGAAATTTGGCACAGCGTACTGAATTGAGCCCAGAATGATGTGTGTTAAATTTCGTGAAAATCAGTTCAGATTTAGATATAGCTCCCATATATATTTTTCTCCGATTTAATGTAAATGGTGCACCAAAGTCCCTATATATCGTTCGATTTGCACGAAATTTGACATAGCGTACTGGGTTGAGTCTAGAATGATGTGTATAAAATTTCTTGAAAATCGGTTCAGATTTCGACATAGCTCCCATATATAGTTTCGCCTGATTTTAGCTAAATGGTATGCCAAAGTCCCTAGACATCTTCCGATTTGCACGAAATTTGGCACATCGTAATGAATTAGGTCTAGAATGATATGTGTTAAGTTTCCTGAAAATCGGTTAAGATTTAGATATAGCTCCCATATACATTTTCGTCCGATTTAAGGTAAATAGTGCACCAAAGTCCGTATATATCCTTCGATTTGCACGAAATTTGGCATAGCGTATTGGGTTGAGTCTAGAATGATGTGTGTAAAATTTCTTGAAAATCGGTTCAGATTTAGACATAGCTCACATATATAGTTTCGCCCGATTTTAAGTAAATGATATGCCAAAGTCCCTAGACATTTTCCGATTTGCACGAAATTTGGTATAGCATACTGGGTTGAGTCTAGAATGATGTGTGTTAAATTTCGTGATAATCGGTTCAGATTTAGATATAGCTTCAATATATATTTTCAGCCGATTTAATTTTTATGGTTCACCAAAGTAAAAAAAAAATATTTTTTCAAGTTCATCCAAGGCGTGGATTTAAAAAAAAAATATGTATACCCTACACAACTATGTTGTCAGGGTATTATAGCTTTGTGCAGCCCCAAAATTTTGTAACGCCGCGAAATATTGTTCCACCTTTAAGTATACCGATTGTCATATTTCGACTAGCTGAGTCGACCTAGACATGTGTGTCCGTCCGTCTATCAATTATAATTTGTAAACACGATGCTGGCCACAGTTATGGACCAATCTTCACGAAATTTTGCATGTAGAATGGGTTCTGGCCAATGAAGACCCCGTATTGTTTTTGGAAAAGGTCGGTTAATATTTAGCGGATGAAATGGACCAACAACTTTATTTTTGTCTGATTTTCTGGCTGGCCCAAAAGAAGGGAATCGGGCCAAAGAATAAGCATGCCTCTTTTGATAAAGATCGGTCTATATTTAGCGGTTCAAATGGACCCTGAATTTTGTGTGAAAAATGACAAAATTTGTATTCTATAGCGTATATATTTACTCCTGAAGGACATAGAGCCGAGAAGTTGATAGTATATCCAAGAGGAGTGGTTGGCCTTAAAATTGATACCGATTATATTGTCGTATGTACTCGGATGTGGGAGTTACACTTAAATTTTTACAGGTGCTTACGTATTCAGATAATATTCAATAACCCATGACCACACTAGATGGCGGAAATATAGCACTGATCGCTTTGAAATTTTCCATGAGGATCCAGGTATGGTCAAGGATAACGCCTATAATTTTCGGTGATGATCAGATAATAATATTGGGATGAGGTGGACCGAAAACTTAATTTTTTTGAGTTTTTTTCGAGATATAGGTCATAATTGAAAGCCGAACATCACAACACAACCTACGGTGAAGGGAGTCTGGACAAGTAATTAGAAGGGATTTACTGAATATTAATAATATTTGTTGACCTCTAGTCGGTCAAGAGGGTGCAAATATAGCGAAATATTTTCCATGCTCAGAATATATAACCACAGAAAGTTAGATTTTTGTGGAAGTTAGATTTTTGTGTAGGGTATCATATAGTTGGCCCCGTTCGACTATACTGCTCCGTTCACAGTTTTTTTCCAAATTAAATTTTTAAATCCTCCCCAAAAAAATTAAACTCACTTTCTTAATTAATGTCATGTTGTACGATCAAAATTGCCATATCACGCATAAGTAGACGGTAGACTTTACCCGACTTACCAAAAAAGGAACCCAAAATGAACTCCTCCCACCCCCTTTTCCTACCTAACTTCGAATATGTCTTGCAATCCCATTCCCACTCTTAACACTTTCTTTGTAATCATGAATTGTTGTTGTTCTCCGATTTTTTATTTTTCGCAAAAACACCAGTCCATGATCGCGAAGCTTGGGTGGGGATTTTTTGGTTAACAACTTCAACTTCGCTGACACTGTCGTCGATTAATTAGCAACTTGGGAACGTAATCTCAGAACTCTTTTGGGTGAGTTGTCTGAGGTGGGCAGGTGAGTGTGTGTGCGTGTGTGTATCTGCGTGCGTGCCTGAATGCCGGTAGTTGAAAGATGTCTTGGAGACAGTCTGTGAGAAGAGGGTTTGGGTAGAGCAGAGTGGGGCTAAGTGCGTGTGAGTGTGCGTCTGTGTGTGGGTCTTTGGTTAACTGGGTCAACGTTGTCGTTAAAATATTTTTCCGTAAATTAAATATTCACAAAAGTGGCAGCAGCAGCAAGAACGCCAACAGCAACAACAACCACAAATGCCACAAACTGTTAAACAAATAAAATCTGTGGTCGGAGGGGCTGTTCGGTCGGTTGGTTCGGTTCGTTCATTCGGTTTGTTTGTTTGTTTTGTATTTGTGTTGGTGGTAGTGATCGTGCTGGCGATGATGGTAACATGGAATTATTTGCGTTTGCCGCATTGTTTGGCGGTTAAAATTCTGTCCAACCATCCGCCGAACATTCGTCGTCGCCGTCGTCGTCGGTCTTTACGACTGTCTGTTGTGCTTAATAGCATTCTGTGTTCTTTCTTCTTTCTTTTTCATGTGTCTATGTATGTGGTGTGTGTGTGTTTTGACCACTTAACTCTTCATCGGCCCCTCACCGCCTTTCTTCGTCAAGGGCCCTTTTAGCCCGCCAACCAACCATTGTTAACGTGGTCGTGTCACATATGAAAGTGAATCAGAATTGAGGTTTTTTTTTGTTACTGGCCAGCACGTTTCCACTAACCACCACCTGCCCTCCTTTCCGACCGTCTGCTCCCCTCCATCATTAAAAGTTTTTGCGCATTATTATGATTCTGTTGTTTTGCAGCGGGATTTTGAATTTTTAATGCGAATTCTTCGCTGCCAATGTGTCCGCTAAACGAGACCAAAAGTGGGTTGTTTTGCGGTAGTTGGTTGGCTTGGCTGGCTGGCTGATTGGTCGGACGGTCGATCCAAAAACAGAAAAAGTGATTGTCATGTTTTGAAAAGTAAAATTTCTTTGCTTTGGCAGATTTAGAAGCCAAAAACCAAAAAACAGTTTCGATTTTGCGATAATGAACAGAAAAAAAACTCATTAGGGAAACATTTCATTGACGTAGTTACGAACGGGATATTGAGGTTACATAAATTTAAATGAAAAATAAAATGGAACGGAACCACTGAATATATTATGGAATCTTTGAGATATATACGAAGTTCTGGAATATTCAAAAAATTTATTAAAAAAAAACCAGGAGAAATTTAAAATACAAGAAAAAATATTAAAAAAACTACAAAAAAAAAAAATATGATGGAATCCTAAAATCGGACGAAAATATATATGGGAGCTATATCTAAATCTGAACCGATTTTCACGAAATTTAACACACATCATTCTGGACTTTATTCAGTACGCTGTGCCAAATTTCGTGTAAATCGAACGATATATAGGGACTTTGGTGCACCATTTACATTAAATCGGACGAATATATATATGGGAGCTATATCTAAATCTGAACCGATTTTCACTAAATTTAGCACACATCGTTCTAGACTTAATTCTGTACGCTGTACCAAATTTCGTGCAAATCGAAAGATATATAGGGACTTTGGTGCACTATTTACCTAAAATCGGACGAAAATATATATGGGAGCTATATCTAAATCTGAACCGATTTTCACTAAATTTAGCACACATCGTTCTAGACTTAATTCTGTACGCTGTACCAAATTTCGTGCAAATCGAAAGATATATAGGGACTTTGGTGCACTATTTACCTAAAATCGGACGAAAATATATATGGGAGCTATATCTAAATCTGAACCGATTTTCACGAAATTTAACACACATCGTTCTAGACTTAATTCAGTACGCTGTGCCAAATTTCGTGCAAATCGAACGATATAAAAGGACTTTGGTGGGGGACTTTACCTAAAATCGGACGAAAATATATATGGGAGCTATATCTAAATCTGAACCGATTTTCACGAAATTTAACACACATCGTTCTAGACTTAACGCAGTACGCTGTACTAAATTTCGTGCAAATCGAAGGATATATAGGACCTTTGGTGCACCATTTTCATAAAATCGGAGGAAAATATATATGGGAGCTATATCTAAACCTAACCGATTTTCACGAAATTTAACACACATCATTCTAGGCTTAATTCAGTACGCTGTACCAAATTTCGTGCAAATCGAACGATATATAGAGACTTTGGTGCACCATTTACATAAAATCGGAGGAAATATATATGGGAGCTATATCAAAATCAGAACCGATTTTCAAGAAACTTGACACACATCATTCTAGACCTAATTCATTACGCTGTACCAAATTTCGTGCAAATCGAGGGATATATAAGGACTTTGGTGCACTATTTACATAAAATCGGACGAAAATGTATATGGGAGCTATATCTCAATCTGAAATGATTTTCATGAAATTTAACACACATTGTTCTGGACTTAATTCAGTACGCTGTGCCAAATTTCGGGCAAATCTTAAGATATATAGGTACTTTGGTGAGCTATTTACCTAAAATCGGACGAAAATATATATGGGAGCTATATCTAAATCTGAACCGATTTTTACGAAATTTACAACACATCGTTCTAGACTTAATTCAGTACGCTATGCCAAATTTCGTGCAAATCGAACGATATATAGGGACTTTGGTGCACCATTTACATTAAATCGGACGAATTTATCTGAACCGATTTTTCCCCATTTCAATAGGTTTCGTCCTTGAGCCATATAAATGAGATGTGCCAAATTTCATCCAATTCGGATCATAAATGCGACCTGTACTTTGTTTACAATATAACATCTACAGACGGACAGATGGACGGACATGCATGAATCGACTTAGAAAGTGATTCTATACATATTCTCAAAAGGAACCGTGTGCCTATCTCGTTTCCTTTTGCCTGTTACAAACTTTAAAAAATCCACGCACTGCCAAAAATATTCTTTAAAAAATCCACGCCTTGTCAAAGCTTGAAAAAAAATATTCTTTAAAAAATCCACGCCTTGTCAAGGCTTGAAAAAATATTCTTTAAAAAAATCCACGCCTTGTCAAGGCTTGAAAAAATATTCTTTAAAAAATCCACGCCTTGTCAAGGCCTGAACAAATATTCTTTAAAAAAATCCACGCCTTGTCAAGGCTTGAAAAAATATTCTTTAAAAAAATCCACGCATTGTCAAGGCTTGAAAAAATATTCTTTAAAAAATCCACGCCTTGTCAAGGCTTGAAAAAATATTCTTTAAAAAAATCCACGCCTTGTCAAGGCTTGAAAAAATATTCTTTAAAAAATCCACGCCTTGTCAAGGCTTCAAAAAAATCTTCTTTAAAAAATCCACGCCTTGTCAAGGCTTGAAAAAATATTCTTTAAAAAATCCACGCCTTGTCAAGGCTTGAAAAAATATTCTTCAAAAAATCCACGCCTTGTCAAGGCTTGAAAAAATATTCTTTAAAAAATCCACGCCCTGTCAAAAATATTATTTAAAAAATCCACGCCTTGTCAAGGCTTGAAAAAATATTCTTTAAAAAATCCACGCCCTGTCAAAAATATTCTTTAAAAAATCCACAAGGCTTGAAAAAATATTTTTTAAAAAATCCACGCCTTGTCAAGGCTTGAAAAAATATTCTTTAAAAAATCCACACCTTGTCAAGGCTTGAAAAAATATTCTTTAAAAAATCCACGCCTTGTCAAGGATTAAAAAAGTTCTTCTTTAAAAAATCCACGCCTTGTCAAGGCTTGAAAAAAAATTCTTTAAAAAATCCACGCCTTGTCAAGGCTTGAAAAAATATTCTTTAAAAAATCCACGCCTTGTCAAGGCTTGAAAAAAAATTCTTTAAAAAATCCACGCCTTGTCAAGGCTTGAAAAAATATTCTTTAAAAAATCCACGCCTTGTCAAGGCTTGAAAAAATATTCTTTAAAAATCCACGCCTTGTCAAGGATTAAAAAAGTTCTTCTTTAAAAAATCCACGCCTTGTCAAGGCTTGAAAAAAAATTCTTTAAAAAATCCACGCCTTGTCAAGGCTTGAAAAAATATTCTTTAAAAAATCCACACCTTGTCATGGCTTGAAAAAATATTCTTTAAAAAATCCACGCCTTGTCAAGGCTTGAAAAAATATTCTTTAAAAAATCCACGCCTTGTCAAGGCTTGAAAAAATATTCTTTAAAAAATCCACGCCTTGTCAAGGCTTGAAAAAATATTCTTTAAAAAATCCACGCCTTGTCAAGGCTTGAAAAAATATTCTTTAAAAATCCACGCCTTGTCAAGGATTAAAAAAGTTCTTCTTTAAAAAATCCACGCCTTGTCAAGGCTTGAAAAAAAATTCTTTAAAAATCCACGCCTTGTCAAGGATTAAAAAAGTTCTTCTTTAAAAAATCCACGCCTTGTCAAGGCTTGAAAAAAAATTCTTTAAAAATCCACGCCTTGTCAAGGATTAAAAAAGTTCTTCTTTAAAAAATCCACCCCTTGTCAAGGCTTGAAAAAATATTCTTTAAAAAATTCACGCCTTGTCAAGGCTTCAAAAAATATATTTTTAAAAAATCCACAATTTTTTTTTTTGCCCGAAACATTTTGATTTTTTTGTTTTATGAACTCTCGGTAATAACGGTACACCACCTGTCGAAATAATTGCTGTTCAGACCGATTGCGGTATCAGATTTTCAGCTTAGTCATGGTTCTTCTTTTTCGGGGTTTTGTTTTTCGGAACGGAGGTTAACACGGCGTATAAATATTTCCGCCGGTAGTAATATGACGACGACGATGATTTTTTTAATTCCCGGAAATCATTTCATTTTCTTATGTAAAAATCGAAAGCTAACTTCCAATGAATTTCATCATCATCGCCATCACCAGCACTTTGGTTATTTTTAATTTCCACCAATAATAACAACAACAACAAACAAAAGAATGAAAAAAATGAGAACGCAAAACAGGTATTACCTCAGAAAGAAATTCTTTCCCTTTCGTTTCGTGGTCGTGGCTGATTCGGCAAAGCGATTACAAAATGTTCGTGTGTGTGTAAAATGGAAGCGGCAACGGGAAGGAAGGGTGGTAAATCACGACAATGAGGTAGAGGAGGAAGGACGGAGGGCGACGAGTCTGCCAAAGAAAGTCAGCAGCTTTTTTGGCAGCGTGATCAAAGCTTTGAGGGAAAGAAACAATAACAACAACAACGACACGGGAAACACCAACGCAACAACTGTTAAGAACTTGGTTTTTGTGTTTGGTTATTCCCAATAAGGTCGTAACAGAAGAAGAAGAGGAAAAATACGCACACTCACACCTAGGCACAAACATACACACACACACACACACACCATACACAACATATAAGAACCTCCTCAATCTGGTAGTTAGCCCACGATTTTGTGTTATTGTTGTTTTTTTTTTCAGAATCGTGCCATTACAAACACAACACGATTATCGATAAAAAATTATAATCAAAAGTAAATTTTGAGGAATAAAAAAAAGAAGAAACAACAACAAAAACAAACTTTAGAAGAAAGAAATAAAGTTCCACATACACACACACACACACATACCAATATAGCTGGCCTGAAGTGTCGGCTAGACTTCTCGTAAGCACGTAATCTTACCTCAATTGTTTTTGTTGTTGTCAGCCATCCCGCCAAGCTATGCGGCTTTGGCTAGATGGCTGACACCATTGTTACCATCATCACCAACATATGACAGGGGTCTCCGAGGGGAGGCGGCAAGTGTGTGGTGTTACTATTAGATTTGCTGCTGCTGGTGCTGATGACAGCGAACGGAGCCAAAGTGTTATTAAAAGTAAACTATGGAATTGGGACATACCATAATAATTATCGACATATAGAGTACAAAACAGACACACACACGTCACGATCACATAGCAACACACACACAACAATGGAAATGCTGGAGAACACAAATAATGGTTACTTAATTTTAGCAGCAGAAGAACCAACCACATAACCCTCGCCATCATGACCAACGATGTCATAGCACAAAGAAAGTAATATTTCCAAATAATAACAACAACAACAACAACAACAACAGTCATACAAATTTGTTTTTATTTTTTCGCCAACTTCTTCTTCTTCTTTAAAGGTGTTAATTCATTAGGTTTTACTTTTCATGCATATTCTCAGGTATTTCGGCACAACAGACAGACATTGTTGCGCATGCTCAACACACAATTGGTCGTAACTTCTAAGCAGTTGACCTATTTAAAAAAAATCAAATAATTAAATTAACAAATTTTGGGATTTGAACAAACAATGGATTTTTCTATTTCAATGTCATATGGTTTTACTAAAAAAAAACTTAAATAAATATTCGAAAAACTAATCTTTTAAAAATCCACGCCTTGTCAGGACCTCAAAAATTAATCTTTTAAAAATCCACGCCTTGTCAGAACCTCAAAAATTAATCTTTTAAAAATCCACGCCTTGTCAGAACCTCAAAAATTAATCTTTTAAAAATCCACGCCTTGTCAGAACCTCAAAAATTAATCTTTTAAAAATCCACGCCTTGTCAGGACCTCAAAAATTAATCTTTTAAAAATCCACGCCTTGTCAGGACCTCAAAAATTAATCTTTTAAAAATCCACGCCTTGTCAGGACCTCAAAAATTAATCTTTTAAAAATCCACGCCTTGTCAGGACCTCAAAAATTAATCTTTTAAAAATCCACGCCTTGTCAGGACCTCAAAAAATAATCTTTTAAAAATCCACGCCTTGTCAGGACCTCAAAAACTAATCTTTTAAAAATCCACGCCTTGTCAGGACCTCAAAAACTAATCTTTTAAAAATCCACGCCTTGTCAGGACCTCAAAAACTAATCTTTTAAAAATCCACGCCTTGTCAGGACCTCAAAAACTAATCTTTTAAAAATCCACGCCTTGTCAGGACCTCAAAAACTAATCTTTTAAAAATCCACGCCTTGTCAGGACCTCAAAAATTAATCTTTTAAAAATCCACGCCTTGTCAGGACCTCAAAAACTAATCTTTTAAAAATCCACGCCTTGTCAGGACCTCAAAAATTATTCTTTTAAAAATCCACGTCTTGTCAGAACCTCAAAAATTATTCTTTTAAAAATCCACGTCTTGTCAGAACCTCAAAAAATATTATTTTAAAAATCCACGCCTTGTTAGAACCTCAAAAAATATTCTTTTAAAAATCCACGCCTTGTCAGAACCTCAAAAAATATTCTTTTAAAAATCCACGCCTTGTTAGAACCTCAAAAAATATTCTTTTAAAAATCCACGCCTTGTCAGAACCTCAAAAATTAATCTTTTAAAAATCCACGCCTTGTCAGAACCTCAAAAATTAATCTTTTAAAAATCCACGCCTTGTTGGAACCTCAAAAAATATTCTTTTAAAAATCCACGTCAACGCAGATCGGCCCATAGATCTTTCGGAGAATTTTTTCTTTCAAATCCTATCATTCTCCGAATTTCAAAATTGATGTCAATGGTTTTACTAATGGCGTTACCAAGGTATATAATCTTTGACTACCTCGAAGCTGTAGTTCTCAAGTTAAACAGTTGGTCCGAGTCTACTGGACGTCTTGCGGTTTGATACCATCAGCTTGGTCTTCTCGCCGTTTACTGCCAGACCCTTCTAAATTTGTTCAAAGGTGGCTGTTACACGCAATGTTCGATCCATTATGTCGATGTAGGCGAGTAATATGTTTTGCTTGGTCTACAGAGACCTTTTCCAGCAGGATGTTAAAAAGGTCACAAACTATCACCTTGTCTGAATCCTCGTTCGGTATTAAAGGCCTCCGAGAGGTCCTTTCCGACTTTAAGTGCTGATCTTGTGCCTGTTAAAGTTATCATGCATAGCCGAATTAATTTTGCAAGAATGCCAAACGCATACATGTCTTTATACACCTCTGAACGGATAGGGCTGTCGAATGCGGCTTTATAGTCGCCGAATAAGTGGAATGTGTCGATGTGTTTTTCGTGGTTTTTTCCAGGATTTGGCGCAGATTGAAAATCTGGTCAATTGTGGATTTGCCAGGTCTGAAGCCGC
Source organism: Musca vetustissima (assembly GCF_032173495.1). Classification (NCBI taxonomy): domain Eukaryota; kingdom Metazoa; phylum Arthropoda; class Insecta; order Diptera; family Muscidae; genus Musca; species Musca vetustissima. The sequence goes on from NW_026882699.1 coordinate 252,134, forward strand.
ATTTGTATGGTCCAATAATGTCATTGACCATTGGCTTCCGTCGTTCACACAGTGCGCTGTATAGCACTTTATATGCGATGGGAAGGAGACTTATTTCTCTGTAATTGGCCCATATTGTCTTGTCTCCTTTTTTGTGCTGAGGTTCCAATCATTGGGCATGCATTCTTCTAGCCAAATTGTACTAATCAGCTGGTGCTTGCTTCTTACCAGCATCTGACCACCAGTCTTGAATAGTTCGGCTTGTAACCCATCGGCACCTGCTGCTTTATTATTCTTCAGCCGATTGATTGCTATTCTGACTTCATCTTAGCTAGGTGGTATACACTCTATACCTAGTCAAAAAATATTCTCTAAAAAATCCAAGCCTTTTATAGGACCTCAAAAAATATTCTTTTTGAAAATCCACGCCTTCTCAGGACCTCAAAATCCATTTTTAAATACACGTCTCTTCTAAGGTTTTAGAAAATATATTTTTTAAATCCACGCCTCTTCCAAGATTTCAAAAATATATTTTTAAAAAAATCTACGCCCGTTCCAATGTTTGAAACATAGATTTTTTAAAATATATTAGGGTTTCAAAAAATATGTTTTTAAAAAATCCAGAGCTCTTCTAAGTTTTCCAAAAATATTTTCCAAGGTTTCAAATATGTATTTTTTTAAATAATAAATTTAAAAAAAATCATGCTAAAAACCCATTTTTAAAGAACCCACGGTTCTTTAACCTTACGGTTTAAATTTATTTTCTTAAAAATCCTCCACTTGGAAATATATCACTGTAATTGAACCCAATTCCATTATTTGTTTCAATTTCCTTTGGCAGTGACATTGTCATTGGCCGTGATTACACAAACAAACCAAAGAACACACACACACACACACAATCTTAGGTCAAGTTTGTTGCTTAAGTCTTTTGTTTGCTTAACTACCATTCAAACATCATCGAGTATCAAACAGACAAAGTTCGTTTACAATAACCACTGGTCGTTGATAGGCAATCGTTTGGGGTTTTTGTTGTTGTAAATAACAACAACAAGAAACATGCCAATGTGAGAGTGAATGTGATGGCAAGTGGAATAGCAAAAAATCAAAAGACAACAACAACAAAGAAAAATCATACACGTCCCCAAGTCTGCACACGGCTTGCAAAGACTACGCATTAGAATCGACATGGGCTTTGGCACGAAGCTTGCAAACACACACACTAACACCATAGCTTCGTGTGTTTTTATTCTTCGCTCTGGCGGTTCGTTTTTTGCGTTCTTTGTATGAATGGATGGATGGGGAATTATTTTGTGTTGTGTGTTATCTGTGTTATTTCCTTGGCCGTCACGTCAGCAGTAGCAGCAGCAAATGTGGGTCACTTGCGATTTCATGACCGACTTTTGTGAAATGGCAAGCAAAAACAACAACAGCAGTACACAGAAATTATAAAAACAACAGAGGCAGCATTACAAAGCCCGCAGCCAGAATTCACTAGTTTGGCAGACAGTTAGTCAGTAAGTCACATGGCCAGAAAGGCATCCAGACAGTCACTCAGTCAGTTAGGCATTCATCCATTCATTCAATGACTCGTTTTGTTTTCTTGGCATACTGTCAGATGAAACAAACGTTAGGTTTGAGCTATGACTTGGATTTAAAAAAAAAGATTTTTTTTGAGGTTCTGACAAGGCGTGGATTTTTAAAGGAATATTTTTTGAGGTTCTGACAAGGCGTGGATTTTTAAAGGAATATTTTTTGAGGTTCTGACAAGGCGTGGATTTTTAAAGGAATATTTTTTGAGGTTCTGACAAGGCGTGGATTTTTAAAGGAATATTTTTTGAGGTTCTGACAAGGCGTGGATTTTTAAAGGAATATTTTTTGAGGTTCTGACAAGGCGTGGATTTTTAAAAGAATTTTGTTTGAGGTTCTGACAAGGCGTGGATTTTTAAAGGAATATTTTTTGAGGTTCTGACAAGGCTTGGATTTTTAAAAGAAATTTTTTTGAGGTTCTGGCAAGGCGTGGACTTTTAAAAGAATATTTTTTGAGGTTCTGACAAGGCGCGGATTTTTAAAGGAATATTTTTTGAGGTTCTGACAAGGCGTGGATTTTTAAAGGAATATTTTTTGAGGTTCTGACAAGGCGTGGATTTTAAAAAGAATATTTTTTGTGACGTTCTGACAAGGCGTGGATTTTTAAAGGAATATTTTTTGAGGTTCTGACAAGGCGTGGATTTTTAAAGGAATATTTTTTGAGGTTCTGACAAGGCGTGGATTTTTAAAGGAATATTTTTTGAGGTTCTGACAAGGCGTGGATTTTTAAAGGAATATTTTTTGAGGTTCTGACAAGGCGTGGATTTTTAAAGGAATATTTTTTGAGGTTCTGACAAGGCGTGGATTTTTAAAGGAATATTTTTTGAGGTTCTGACAAGGCGTGGATTTTTAAAGGAATATTTTTTGAGGTTCTGACAAGGCGTGGATTTTTAAACGAAGTTTTTTTTGAGGTTCTGACAAGGCGTGGGTTTTTAAAAGAATTTTTTCTGAGGTTCTGACAAGGCGTGGATTTTTAAAAGAATTTTTTTTGAGGTTCTGACAAGGTGTGTATTTTTAAAGGAATATTGTTTGAGAATATTTTTGGAGGTCCTGTAGAGGCCATTAAAAGAATATTCTTTCATATAGGCTCTCATCCATATTTTTTCTGTACAATAATTTCAATTTTGTTTTTTTTTCTGATTCATTATGAAATTTATTTTCATTTCTAGTCAAAATCGGAATTTATGTAAGCTTCGATAAAATATCACCATGGGGTCTAAACATATTTTACAGATAAATTATGTGGCAGGTGAACCACAAGCGTACACACATACACAAACTTCTAACAACATGCCGCCAATAGACTGGCCTTTAAGTGAAAGAAAAAACAAAAGACTTAAGAAACAAACATTTTTTGTTTAGAGCGATAGCTTCAAAGTTTGGAATGGGAATAAGAAGAGTGGAAATAATGAATCAAAGAAAGGGTTGTTTAGCCTGTTTTAAATAATTTTAAATATGAGATTTTGAAAAAATATTATTTTTATTATAATATTTAAAAATTTCCATTTTTTTTGAAAATTCTAAAAATTTTTGTTGAATTTTTTCTTGCCAAATAATTATTGTTACCCCAAAAATAATAACTACCTGCCCCCATATCGTAACAATCACGTCAGATCACAACGATTATTTATATGATCCGATAATATATTTAATAATCCCCCTTTAACTATTGAGCAGCTCATCAAAATTTATGATAAGGCAAAAGCCTTTAAATTACCCTGGGGAACAGATGAAGATACCCTTTCAGTTTTTTTTTTATTGTACATGCACATGACTTGTATTAAAATTACCACCAAAGGAAAAAATTAGGAAAAACAAAAATTTGGTAGTAAATTTACCCCCTCATCCTCTCTCCAACATGTCTCTGCCTCTCTTTGATGTTGGCCACCGTAGAAGCTTTGGGTCCCCTCCGTTTCGGGTTAATGGTTTGTTTGTTGCTCTATACCATTATAAAGAATCGTTCGATGGCACCGAACATGACATGACGTTGTTGCCTCATTGATTGCCAAACTTGTTGTTGTTGTTGATTTTCGGGGTTCCACACACTTGTTTGTTGTTATTGATTGTGGTGGTGGTGTTGTTGTTGTTGTTATTCTTGCAGCTCACTTAATTTAAAAGCGTGTCTTCCATTTCTTCCATTTCTTTGATTATCTTTGATTTTTTTTTCTGTTGTGTTTGTAAATTTATTCTTCTGTGTACTTTTTTTTTGTTTTTGGTTTGGGTTGGGTTCTTTTGCATTGCATTGTCTTTCTTGTTGTTGTTATTGGTATTTATCGTATGCTAATGTTATCGCCCCCACCCCTCCAACACCTTGAATATTTGGGATTGCTGCATTTCTTCTTCTGCTTCTTCTTCTTCTTGACTTTTTAACTGCATTTGCTTCTTTCTCTGATTGTCATGTTTATTTTGAACTTCTTTTTTGTAGTTGTTGTTGTTTTTCCCATTCCCCCCAAATCATTTTAAAGGGGAGAACGTGTGTTGATAACTTGGCCCACATCACGTTGTTTTTGGTATGCGACTTGTTTGACAACAAAACATTAATGCAACAACAACACCAACAAGTCATTTTTATGCTGCCAGCATAACGAAATGAAAATAAAAAAAAAAATGAATAAATGATTCTGCTGGCGGGATAGAGGGACCAACAGGGATGGACCGGCATGACAGAGAGACAGACATACAGACAGTCAGGAAAAGTAAGTGAAATTATATGCCAAAAAATATTTGAAGAAGAAAAATAATAATAAGACAGTGGTACAAATTTTAAAAAGATTTTGATAAAAAATTATCGAAATTTTTCGAAACCGATAAATTTCGACAGTGAATTTATCGATTATTATTTGATAAAAATGATCATTTTCGAAAAACTTAAAATTTTTAATTTCCATGCATCAAAAATATCGATAATTGTTTATATCGAAAATATCGATATATATTTTTTAACGGAACAATCTATTTTTAGTAAAAATTATAAACAATTATCGAAAATTTTTCAAATCGATGAATTTTGATAGGGAATTTATCGATTATTATTTAATAAAATGATAATTTCCGAACAACTTAAAATTTTAAAATTCCATACATCAACCAGTGAGCGGAGCAGTATAGTCGGACGGACGGACGCCGACCATACGATACCCTACACAACTACCACGGAACTATAACATATACACTGACATATTTTCCGAATATTACTAATATTCAATGCAGTCCTTCTAATTACTTGTCGATAATCTCTTCAACCTGGGTTGTTTTGTAGTGTTCGAAAAAATCCAAAAAAAGTTTAGTTTTCGGTCCACTTCCTCACAAAATTATTATCTGATTGTCACTGAAAATTATAGGCGTTGTCCTTGGCCATAACTGGAACCTCATGGAAAATTTCAAAGCGATCAGTGCTATATTTCCGCCCTCTAGTGTGGTAATGGTTTACTAAATAATATCTGAATATTTACGTGTAACTCTCACATCCGAATACATACATACAATATAATTGGTATCAATTTAAAGGCCAACCACTCCTCTTGGATATACTATCAACTTCTCGGCTCTATGTCCTTCAGGAGTAAATATATACGCCATACAATTAATTTCTTTTTTTAATTTTTCACACAAAAGTCAGGGTAAATTTGACCCTCTAAATATTGACCGATCTTTATCAAAACAGGCATGCTTATTCTTTGACCCAATCCTCTTCTCCATGTAAACATTCAAGATGTTTGGGCAATAATTGCGGCCTCTGGAGTGACCAGAAAAACCGACACAAATTCAGTATTTGGTCCATTTCATTCCCTAAATATTAACCGATCTTTTCCAAAAACAATATGGGGTCTTCATTGGCCAGAACCCATCCTACATGCAAAATTTCGTGAAGATTGGTCCATAACTGTGGCCTGTATCGTGTTTACAAATTGTAATGGACAGACGGAAGGACGGACGGACACACATGTCTAGATCGACTCAGCTAGTCGAGATTTGACGACCGGAATAAAGGTGAGTCTAGGACCAATATTTCGCGACGTTACAAACTAGAAAAAAAAAATCGATTAAAAATTTTAAGATGACATATATTTTTATTAGAAATATTATCAAAAGAAATTTCGTATCAAAAAATTATGGATTAAAATTGTTTCTAACAAAAAAAAATTCGATTACAATTGTATTTATCAAATTACACACTTATCGATAAATAATAAACGATGCGAAATGTTTCTATAGAAAAAATATAATTCGATTTCTATAAAAAAGGTAATCGATGTTGAATTTTTCGATTGAAAAATATTGATGCTGAACATTTCTGCATATGATCGAAGGTAAATTTGTGTTATCGAAAATGTTCGATGCTGAATGTTACTATAGAAAAATTATCGAAATGGATTTAAAAAAAATAATCAATTAAAAAATTTTAATAGAAAAATCAAAACATCGATTTTGAATTTTTCGATAAATTACTTATCGATGATTGTTTTATCGATAGCTTAATTATCGATAACATTTTTATTAGAAATATTAACAATAGCAAATGTTCGTATCGCAAAAATTATAGATTAAAATTTTTCGATTGTAATTATCGATTGCTATCGATAGTAATTTTTCTTACAGAAAATTATTGATAGTATTTTTCTTCTAGAAACATGATCGATAATCAGTGTTTTAAATAACGTTGTTATCTATTTTTCGATAGGAAAATAGTCATCGAACAAAATATTATCGTAGATAACTTATCTATACACACACGTTTATCATCGATAATTTTTTTATGGAATATTTGTTATCGATAATTTACCACATAAAAATTATCCGTCATGAATTTTCTTATAGAAAAAGTATGGATAGTAACTTTAAAATTATCGATAGTAATTATACCCATAAAAAGATTATCGATAGTAATTTTTCATATAGAAAAATTATCGATAGTAATTTTATCAATAAAAATAATTATCGAAAAAAATTTCCTTTGTAACTTTTTTACAGAAAAATTATCGATATTAATTTTTCATATTGAACAAAATATCGATAGTAATTATACCCATAAAAAGATTATCGATAGTATTTTTTCCGATAAAAATAATTTTCGATAGCAACTTTTATTTTAGAAAAAATATCGATAGCAATTTTTCCGATAAAAATAATTATCGATAGTATTTTTTCCGATAAAAAAAAATTATCGATAATAATTATTCCTATAAATTATATAGTCATTTGTTCCATAGTAACGATGGTAATTTTTATTATATAAATTATCGATACTAAGTTTTATTTTAGAAAAAATGTCGATAGTAATTTTTTCAATAAAAATAATTATCGGAAAAAAATTTCTTAGTAACTTTTTTACAGAAAAATTATCGATAGTAATTATACCCATAAAAAGATTATCGAAAGTATTTTTTCCGATAAAAATAATTATCGATAGCAACTTTTATTTTAGAACAAAATATCGATAGCAATTTTTCCGATAAAAATAATTATCGATAGTATTTTTTCCGATAAAAATAATTATCGATAATAAGTATTCCTATAAATTATATAGTTATTTGTTCTATAGTAAGATAATCAATAATAAACCCATAAAAAAGATTATCGATGGTAATTTTTCTTATAGAAAACTTATCGATAGTAATTTTTATTTTAGAAGAAATATCGATAGCAATTTTTACAATAAAAATAATTATCGATAGTATTTTTTTTTCTGACAAAAATAATTATCGATAGTAACTTTTAATTTAGAAAAAAATCGATAGTAATTTTTCCAATAAAAATAATTATCGATATTAATTATTCCGATAAATTATCAATAGTTATTTGTTTTATAGTAACATAATCAATAGTAATTTCTTTTAGAAAAATTTTCGATTGCCAATTAAAAAAAACATTATTATCGATAATTTTTACCATATCGTCATCGAAAAATTATCGATAGTAATTTTTTCTATAGTAAACTAATCCATAGCAATTTTTCTCATAGAAAAATTTGCCGTCTTTTCTATAAAAATAATTATCGATAGTATTTTTTCCGATAAAAATAATTATCGATGGTTATTTGTTCTATAGTAAGACAATCAGTAGTAATTTCCTTAGAAAAATAATCGATTGTCAATTAAAAAAACATTCTTATAGATAATTTTTCGCCGATAATTTTTTATCGTTATCGAAAAATTATCGATAGCAATTTTTTCTTTAGTAAAATAATCCATAGCAATTTTTCTTATAGAAAAATTTTTCATCTTTTCTATAAAAATAATTATTGATAGTATTTTTTTCCGATAAATATAATTATCGATAGTTATTTGTTCTATAGTAAGATAAACAATAGTAATTTCTTTAGAAAAGTATCGATTGTCAATAAAAAAAAAAACATTCTTATCGATAATTTTTCACCGATAATTTTTTATCGTTATCGAAAAATAATCGATAGTAATTTTTTCTTTAGTAAAATAATCGATAGCAATTTTTCTTATAGAAAAATTTGTCATCTTTTCTATAGTCAAATTTATCACCGATGAAAAATTAAAAAAAAAATCGATAAAAAATCGATGTCGAATGTTTCCATAGAAAACATGAACCAATTTATTCGATCTTAACCACTGTCCCTATACATCTAAATGTGATATAAAATCATTATCTAGCAAATCTTAAAAAAATCTCTTTATTGGTTGGCATTCGATTAGGTTGCAAGCTCCATATCGAAGAAAATATGTAGAATACACCATACTGCAGGGTAGGGAGATGGACCATCTCTCCCATCACCCGCCAACAGAAAACAAAACACCAACTGTGAACGATGACAGAAGTACCTGTTGCAAGGATTGCCTCAAACATCCATACACAAAATGAAAAGCGGTCATGCCCTAGAGGGAGGTTGATTTAATCGTACTACAGCCACAACAACAACAATAATAACGAAGATGATGATTGGAGCTGCAACAACATATCAAACACACACACACACATGCATACACTCAACCTATAAAAAGAAGAAGAATATAATTTCATGCATTTCATGTGAATTTGATTCATGTGAATCGTCGTTGTCTTCTTCTCCACCACTTTTTGTTGATCTTCTCCACATGGAGGAGGCTGGTGGTGGTGGTGGATCGTCGCATTTTATTTATGAAGGCGACAAGGTTAGTTATTTCACTTGCCATCAATTGCCCGAAGAAGAAGAAGAAAAACATTTCAAGTTTTTTTTGTTGCAACTGCATCATTAACGGTAACATGTGTGTGTAGTTAGTTGCCCCCCACAAGGAGAAGATGAAGCAGGACAGGAAGACGAAGAAAACAACCGCTGAAATCAAGTAGAACAAGAAGTCGAAGAAGAAGACACCGTCATCAATAAGGATCCAATTCGTTGTCGTAAAACTGAAATTGATGATGAAATTAAATGTTCATGACACGCACCAAAACCTGCGAATTCTTGTAAGCTCCAATTACGATTTGTAAGCGAAATCAAATTGGTCGGGTTTTCAAAATTAAAAAAAAGAACAGGAATTTGGTTACAACCGAAGAAAATGTCTTCTGATGGTTGGTGTTCTTGTTGTTATTGATGAGTATGGTGATGACACCAAACAGTGTCTGGACAAGCTAATTGGTAGGAATAATTCTTCAAGAAAAAGTACAAACTTCGTAAAGTTCGATCAGGTCGAGATGGACATTCAAAATACCTAAAATCAAGTGAGACTTTTATATTCGGGACTATGCCATGGTAAATTGAGAAAAAGATACCAAACTACAGTTACTCGGGTGGAAAAAGGGATATACGATCTGGAAAATACCGAAAATGATGCGTGATGCTTGTATAGGGAGCTATGCAGGAACATGAACTTGTTCTGTGAAGAAGTTCTTCGCCCACCAAGATCCCAAAATTCTAATTTATAGTCACTTCGTAATGCTACAATTGTATTACTTCGATTGGAAAATAAGCAAGGACTATCAAACATATGGGCTGGACCTTTATTATATTGGGGGCTATACCCAAAAATCGACCGATATTAATAATTTTTGCTAGGACGATTTGCCACCCAATGAGAACACAAAATACGAAATTACAGCAAATTCGGTTGAAAAATGTGCTCAAGCACCCTAAAATAAGGAAAATTAGGAGGTACCATTATATGAGGCCTATACCAAAATGTGGACCAATATTGATAATTTTTGGTAGGAAAATGTAACACCTAATGAGAACCCAAAATACCAAATTATAGCCAATTTGGTTTGAAAAAAGTGTCGGAAATCCTGAAAATATCGAAAATTGAGGATGTGGTTATATGGGAGCTATATCCAAATGTGGATCGATATTGATAATTTTTGCTAGGAATTTTACAATTCAAGAAGAATTCATAATACGAAATTACAGAAAATTCCATTTAAAAATGTGCTCAAGCATCCAAAAATGAAGAAATTTAGGGGGTACCATTATATGGCGGGTATACCCAAATGTGGACCGATATTGCTGATTTTTGGTAGGAAAATGTAACTCCTAATGAGAACCCAAAATACCAAATTATAGGCAATTTGGCTGAAAAAAGTGTCGGATATCTTGAAAATATCGAAAATTGAGGTTATAGTTATATGGGGACTATACCCAAATGTGGACCGATATTGGTAATTTTTTGTAGAAAGATTTGTGAGCCATTGCGAACCTAAAATATCTAATTACAGCAAATTTGGTTTAAAAAATATGTCCAAGCTCCCAAAATATCGAAAAATTAGGGGTACCATTATATGACGGCTATACCAAAATGTGGACCAATATTGATAATATTTGGTAAGAAAATGAAACACCTAATGAGAACCCAAAATACCAAATTATAGGCAATTTGGTTTGAAAAAAGTGTCGGATATTCTGAAAATATCGAAATTTGAGGGTATGTTTATATGGGGACTATAGCCAAATGTTGACCGATATTGTTCATTTTTGGTAGGAAGATTTACAATTCAAGGAGAACCCATAATACGAAATTACAGAAAATTCGGTTTAAAAATATGTCCAAGCTCCCAAAATATCGAAAAATTAGGGGTACCATTATATGGCGGCTATACACAAATGTGAACCGATATTGATAATTTTTTGGTGCGAAAATTTAACACCTAATGAGAATCCAAAATACCAAATTAGAGACAATTTGGTTTGAAAAAAAGTGTCGGAAATTCTGAAAATATCGAAAATTGAGGTTATAGTTATATGGGGACTATACCCAAATGTGGACCGATATTGATAATTTTTTGGTAGGAAGATTTACAATTTAAGGAGAACTCATAATACGAAATTACAGAAAATTCGGTTTAAAAATATGTCCAAGCTCCCAAAATATCGAAAAATTAGGGGTACCATTATATGGCGGGTATACCCAAATGTGGACCGATATTGATAATTTTTTGGTGGCAAAATTTAACACCTAATGAGAATCCAAAATACCAAATTAGAGACAATTCGGTTGAAAAAAAGTGTCGGAAATCCTGAAAATATCGAAAATTGAGGGTATGGTTATATGGGGACTATAGCCAAATGTGGACCGATATTGATAATTTTTGGTAGGAAGATTTACAATTCAAGGAGAATTCATAATACGAAATTACAGCAAATTCGGTTTAAAAATATGTCCAAGCTCCCAAAATATCGAAAAATTAGGGGTACCATTATATGGCGGCTATACCAAAATGTGGACCAATATTGATAATATTTGGTACCGAATTATAGGCAATTTGGTTTGAAAAAAGGGTCGGATATTCTGAAAATATCGAAATTTGAGGGTATGGTTATATGGGGACCATAACCAAAAGTGGACCGATATTGATCATTTTTGCTAGGAAGATTTACAATTCAAGGAGAACTCATAATACGGAATTACAGCAAATTCGGTTTAAAAATATGTCCAAGCTCCCAAAATATCGAAAAATTAGGGGTACCATTATATGGCGGCTATACCCAAATGTGGATCGATATTGATAATTTTTGGTGGGATGTTTTAACACCTAATGAAAATCCAAAATACCAAATTATAGCCAATTTGGTTTGAGAAAAGTGTCGGATATTCTGAAAATATCGAAATTTGAGGGTATGGTTATATGGGGACTATACCCAAAAGTGGACCGATATTGATCATTTTTGCTAGGAAGATTTACAATTCAAGGAGAACCCAAAATATCATATTGGAGCAAATTCGATTGAAAAATGTGCTCAAGCACCCAAAAATGTAGAAATTTAGGGGGTATCATTATATGGGGTCCATACCCAAATGAGGACCGATATTGCTAATTTTTGGTAGGGAAATGTAAAACCTAATGAGAACCCAAAATACCCAATTATAGGCAATTTGGTTTGAAAAAAGTGTCGGATATCGAAAATTGAGGTTATAGTTATATGGGGACTATACCCAAATGTGGACCGATATTGGTAATTTTTTGTAGACAGATTTGAGAGCCATTGCGAACCTAAAATATCTAATTACAGCAAATTTGGTTTAAAAAATGTGTCCAAGCTCCCGAGACATCGAAAATCAGAGAGCACCATTATTTGGAGCCTATACCAAAACGTGGACTGATATAGATAATTTTTAGTAGGTAGATTTGACAAACAATGAAAACTCTAAATATCAAATTAGAGCCTAACCGATTGAAAAAGGTTTAGGAAATTCTTAAAATACCGAAAATTGAGGATACCATAATATGAGGTAGACCCTGAAACTTGGGCCAATTTGGATACTTTTGGTAAGGGAAATTAGTTACCCAATGAGAAACCAAATGTATCAAATTAGAGAAAATTTGGTTTAAAATGCGTGCGTATTCATCAAAATACCGAATATAGGGCGGTTCTGTCATGTGGGGGCTATTTCGAAATATAGTCCAATAATTATAATTTTTTGTAGATAAATAATTTACCCAATTAGAACTCAAAATATTAAATTAGAGCCAATAGACCCAAAATAACGACAATTCGGAAGTACCTTTATATGGGAGCTACAACAAGACTTGGGCCAATTTGTTTTATAAATTTTGGTAGATCGATTTACAGCCTAATGAGAACTCAAAAAATCCAATAAGAATAAGTTCGATTGAAAAACATGCCCAAATTTCTCAAAATAACGAATTTTGGGAGGTATTGTTATATGGGGACTACCCTACAACTTGGTCCAATATGGATAATTTTTGTACGAAGATTTTCTACCCAATGATAACCCAAAATATCAAATTACAGCCAATAAGGAAGCTACACCCAAACATGGTACAGCATATATAATTTTTGGTAGGGAGATTTCGAGGGTGGATTTTTTAGAACATTTTTTTTCAGGAACCAATATAGCCGTGGATTTTTATACCCTTCAGCACACTGTGGTACAGGGTATTATGTCTTTGTGCATATGTTTGTAACAGGCAAAAGGAAACGAGATAGACACATGGTTCCTTTTGAGAATATGCATAGAATCACTTTCTGAGTCGATTTATGCATGTCCGTCCGTCCGTCCGTCCGTCTGTTGATGTTAAATTGTAAACAAAGTACAGGTCGCATTTATAATCCGATTTGGCTGAAATTTGGCACAGCTCATTTATTTGGCCCAAGGACGAACCCTATTGAAATTGGAAAAAATCGGATCAGATTTAGATATAGCTCCCATATATATTTCCGTCCGATTTAAGGTAAATGGTGAACCAAAGTCCCTAAATATCTTTCGATTTGCACGAAATTTGGTATAGCGTACTGAACATAGTCTAGAAGGATGTGTGTTAAGTTTCGTGAAAATCGGTTCCGATTTAAATATAGCTTCCATATATAGTTTCGTCCGATTTAAGGTAAATAGTGCACCAAAGTCCTTAAATATCTTTCGATTTGCACGAAATTTGGTAAAGCGTACTGAACATAGTCTAGAATGATGTGTGCTAAGTTTCGTGAAAATTGGGTCAGATATAGATTTAGCTCCCATATATATTTTTGTCCGATTTTAGGTAAATGGTGCACCAGAGCCCCTATATATATTTCGATTTGCACGAAATTTGGTATAGCGTACTGAACATAGTCTAGAATGATGTGTGTTAAGTTTCGTGAAAATCGGTTCCCATTTAGATATAGCTCCCATATATATTTTTGTCCGATTTTAGGTAAATGGTGCACCAGAGCCCCTATATATATTTCGATTTGCACGAAATTTGGCACAGCGTACTGAATTAAGCCTAGAATGATGTGTGCTAAGTTTCGTGAAAATTGGGTCAGATTTAGATATAGCTCTCATATATATTTTCGTCCGATTTTAGGTAAATGACCACCAATGTTCCTAAATATCTTTCGATTTTCACGAAATTTGGCACAGCGGACTTAACATAGTCTAGAATGATGTGTGCTAAGTTTCATGAAAATCGGTTCAGATTTAGATATAGCTTCCATATATAGTTTCGCCCGATATTAGGTGAATGGTGCACCAAAGCACCTGAAAATCTTTCGATTTGCACGAATTTTGGCATATCGAACTCAATAAAGTCTAGAATGATGTATGTTTAGTTTCGTGAAAATCAGTTCCCATTTAGATATAGCTCCCATATATATTTTTGTCCGATTTTAGGTAAATGGTGCACCAAAGTCCCCATATATCTTTCGATTTTAGGATAGCGTACTGATTTAAATCTAGAATGATGTGTGCAAAGTTTCGTGAAAATCGGTTCAGATTTACATACACCTCTATATATATTTCTGTCTATATATATTTCCGTCCGATTTTAAGTAAATCCATAGCTAGGCCGATTGACACAACGTACTGAAGTTAATACAATTAATCTCTGATAAGTTTCCTTCAAATCGGTTCAGATATAGATATAGCATAGCTTCCATATATAATTTTGACTTTAGGATACATATGCTGAATATACCCAAAGTGGTGAAGGGTATCATATAGTCGGCCCAGTCCGACTTTACTACTTACCTTACTGGTTTAAAATATATTTTTTTCAAGGTCCAACATAGGTGTGGATTTTTTCATAAATTTTTTTAAGGGCCAAATCGATTTAAAAAGTTACCCAAAATCTTCAAAATACCGTGGGTATCATTATCCCGGACATAGCACCCATGTAATATGTTCGGACTATTTCGACGTGTTGCAAACGTAATGATACATTTAATACGTACTCCACTTTATAGTGAAGGGTACACAAATATAGGGCTAAATTGTTCCATTACTTTGGCAAGAAATTCCCTGTCTCCTTAAATTAAAAAAAAAACAAAATCGCAGGATAATCGAAATAACTCCAAGGCACGGGTTAGGTTAATAAACTAAAACTTTTTGTTGTTGTTGTTGTTTATTTTTAATTATTACAAAAAAATAAAAGAAAAAATTCAAAATCGCCCAAAACCCCTTGTGAGAGAACAGAGAACAACACAAAACCCGCAACACCTCAAACAACAACAACAACAACTACCAACCAACATTTATAAGTGAATTGACCCAGTTTTAGACAAGACGGAAGTTCTGGCCTTTAGCAGAAATGAAAACAGCAACAACATACCGACCTCCTGACGGTACCCCTCCATACTTGATCACATTGCCCAAGAAGTGGAGACCAACAACTTGACTTGGACTTGACTTGAATCAAATAAAGACTTTGGGGAGAGATCAGGTTATTCCCCATACGATGAACACAGACAGACACACACACACACACACACATCGTCGACATCATCATCATAGATGGATGGACGCCTGGATCGGTGACCACTCCAACCGACCACTTGCAAACTGGAAAACATTATTTACCAACCAATTCTCCAATTGTTGTTGTTGTTGTTGCTGTTACTGTCCAATTTTGTTACAGATATTTCAAGTATCTCTTGTTCATGAAGTTGACTGGTCGGAACGTTTGGAACGCTGTTCGACTGTCATTCATCGTCGTCGTCGCCGTCTTCTTCTTCTTCTGATGCGACGCAATATTTGTTGTCGACTGTCCACCATCCACTTTGGATGATTACATTGCTTATGGACATAATTGGGTTAATATTTTTTGTTGTGGTTGTTGTTGTTGTTTTATTTGTTGTACAAAATTGTTGTTTGGAAGTAAATATGTTTTATATGAATGTAAGTATGTATGTCATCAATTGACAACATATTCACAAACTGTCGTACGAACGACTAGTTTCAATTGTCAAAATCTGGTTAACGAGTCCAATTGCCTATGGGGGGAACTTTGGAGACACCCGAAAAAAATTCTAAAAAAATCCTTCAATTTTATTAATAAACCAGTGCGGAAAGTAGTAAAGTCGGACTGGGCCGACTGACTATATGATACCCTTCACCACTTGGGTATATTGCACATGTGGGAATTCTCAATTTTCTTTTAAAATTCCATTAAAAACCAGTGAGCGGAGCAGTATAGTCGGACGGGGCTGACCATATGATACCCTACACAACTTCCATGAAAATCTTACTTTCTGTGGTTCTACATTCTGAGCTTGGGCAATATTTCGCTTGACAAATATTACTAATATCCAGTATAGGCCCTTCTAATTACTTGTCCAGATTCCCTTCACCGTGGTTTGTGTTGTGATGTTCGGCTTTCAATTGTGGCCAATAGATCGTCGGGTCTAAGAAACACAAAAAATTAAGTTTTCGTTCCACTTCATCCCAATATTATTATCTGATCATCACCGAAAATTATAGGCGTTGTCGGTGACCATAACTGAAACCTCACGGAACATTTCAAAGCGATCAGTGCTATATTTTCGCCCTCTAGTGTGGTAATGGTTTACTAAATAAAATCTGAGTACGTAAGCACCTGTAAATTGGTAAGAGTAACTCCCACATCTGAGTACATACGACCATATAATTGGTATCAATTTAAAGGTCAACCACTCCTCTTGGATATGCTATCAACTTTTCGGGCCGCTGTTCTTCAGGGGTAAATATATTTCTATAGCGTATATATTTACCCCTGAAGAACAGAGGCCCGATAAGTTGATAGCATATCCAAGAGGAGTGGTTGACCTTTAATTTTTTTTTGTCATTTTTCACACAAAAGTCAGGGTCCATTTGACCCGCTAAATATTGACCGATCTTTATCAAAACAGGCATGCTTATTCTCTGGCCCGAACCCCTTCTCCATGCAAAAATTCGCGGTGTTTGGGTCATAACTCTGGAGCGACCAGAAATACCGACAAAAATAAAGTTTTCGGTTCATTTCATCCCCTAAATATTAACCGATCTTTTCCAAAGACAATAGGGGTCTTCATTGGCCAGAACCCATCCTACATGCAAAATTTCCTGAAGATTGGTCCATAACTGTGGCCTGTATCGTGTTTACAAATTATAATGGATAGACGGACGGACACACATGTCTAGATCGACTCAGCTAGTCGAGATATGACGATCGGTATACTTAAAGGTGGGTCTAGGACCAATATTTCGCAGCGTTACAAACTTTGACAACATAGTTGTATAGGGTATAAAAATTAACGGACTAATATCAATCAATATACATGCCTTTCGGTAAATCGATTTATAGCACACTTGATACACACTATTCGGTAATATCAATCAGACACCCGTTCGAAAAATATATGTGGAAGCTATGTCTGATCAGCACCCACTACACAAAAAAAAAAAACGCAATCATTCTAGTCTCAATCGTGCAATATTTCGTGTCTATCGGACACACATTAGGTGTTTGGTGCACCATTTACCTAAAATCGGACGAAAATATATATGTTGCAGATATATCTAAATCTGAACCAATTTTCAGGAAAATAACACACATAATTCTAAACTTAGTTATGCCACATTTCGTGCAAATCGAGAGGGTATATAGGGACTTTGGTGCACCACTTACCTTAAATCGGACGAAAATATATATGGGAGCTATATCTAAATCTGAATCGATTTTCACGAAACTTAGCACACATCATTCTAGGCCTAATTCAGTACGCTGTGCCAAATTTCGTGTATATCGAAAGATATATAGGGACTTTGAGGTAGCATTTACCTTAAATCGGACGAACATATATATGGGAGCTATATCTAAATCTGAATCGATTTTCACGAAACTTGGCAAACATGTCTCTAGATCCAATTCAGTACGCTGTGCCAAATTTCGTGCATATCGAAAGATATATAGGGACTTTGTTCAACCAGTTACCTTAAATCGGATGAAAATATATATGAGAGCTATATCTAAATCTGAACCGATTTCCATGAAAGTTGGCAGACATCATTCCAGACCCAATTCATTACGCCGTGCCAAATTTCGTGCAAATCTAAAAATATATAGGGACATTGGCGCACCATTTACATAAAATCGGAAGAAAGTCTATATTGGAGCTATATCTAAATCTGAACCGATTTTCACGAAACTTAGCACACATCATTCTAGGCTTAATTCAGTACGCTGTGCCATATTTCGTGCAGATCGAAAGGTATACAGGGACTTTGGTGCACCATTTACCTTAAATCGTATGAAAATATATATGGGAGCAATATGTAAATCTGAACCGATTTTCACGAAACTTGGCAGACATCATTCCACACCTAATTCAGTACGCTGTGCCAAATTTCGTGTATATCGAAAGATATATAGGGACTTTGGTGCACCATTTACCTTAAATCGGATGAAAATATATATGGGAGCTATATCTAGATCTGAAACGATTTTCACGAAACTTAACACACATCATTCTAGTCTTAATTCAGTACGCTATGCCAAATTTCGTGCAAATCGAAACATGTATAGGGACTTAGGTACACCATTTACCTTAAATCGGACGAAAATATATATGGGAGTTATATCTAAATCTGAACCGATTTTCACGAAACTTGGCAGACATAACTCCAGGCCAAATTCAATACGCTGTGTCAAATTTCGTGCAAGTCGAAAGACTTTGGGGCACCATTTACCTTAAATCGGAATATGGGAGCTATATCTAAACTTGAATCGATTTTCACGAAACTTAGCACACATCATTTTAGACTTAATTTAGTACGCCGTGCCAAATTTCGTACAAATCGAAAGATATTTAGGGACATTGGCGCACCATTTACATTAAATCGGACGAAAATATATATGGTAGCTATGAACCTATCTTTCTTTTAACTAAAATTTCCATATTGATAACTCTCTCTCTACTATTATGATAAGCAACATTTCTCACTCTCTCTCTCTCTCTCTCTTTTCTTCAAATTTTGAATAATGATGTCGAAGTCTAAAAACAAGCACCCCCCTTACATTTCTAACACTTTTCATTCCGAAGCAACAAAAACAACAACATCAACGAAGTTATAACTTGTCCATGGGCGGACATTAATACCATCGCTTTGGGGTTTTTCGTTACAAAATAAAGCCCACTGAAGATCTAGACATGTTTAAGCTTCTAATGCTGTTAGGTGTCTGGTAAGGAGGACAGCGTAATTGTTAAAAAAAAACAACAACAACAATAAAAAGTCGACTACTAGAAGTTACAACAAAAATAAAAAAGAAAACTCCTGAAGGCTTTTAAGTTTAGTTTTATGAAAAAGCCGACTAAGATGCTGGCAGGTCAGCATTCATCCAAGTTTACATTGATGTCCGAAATGTCCGACTGGCCCAGCCCCAAACTATATTTTTTTCAGTGATGTTGTTTTTGTTTTGTTCGAGTTTTTTAGCTCCTAGTTATTTGTTGTGATGGTGGTGGTTGTTGTAAAATTTGTCTGCCACTATTTTGTTGTTAGTCTGTCCGATTATTTGTTGTTTTATGGTTTTGGGGGGACCAACTATTGTTTTTTTTATTGTCTGACTTTGCAACGCAACAGTAGCCAGACAATGCAACGGCAGCATCAACAACTTCACCTCATCGTGTTGTTTTTTTGGTGTAGACGCAGAAGATGACCGTCTGGTCTCTATCAATGACCAATTGGTTTGTTTTTTTATGGCTTAAATTTTTTTTGTAGGACTTCTGGTCAATTGTGGAGATGGCCACCATCTGCAGAGTTAGTTGTTGTTGTTGTTTTTGTCTTTCCGAACTATGTTCTTAAATCACTTTGTAGCATCTTTGGCATGACTTACTTCGGTGTTTTGAGAAATTTTTATAGCATTTTCCAGTAGCCAAAATGGAAGTCCATAAAAATGTTTGGTTGTTGTTGTTATCGTTGGATTTTTTTAAATTTAATTTTATTAGGCCAATTGGGGAGAGTTTTGGATTTTTTACTTTGTGCATATGTTTGCAACAGGTAAAAGGAAACGAGATAGACACATGGTTCCTTTTGAGAATATGCATAGAATCACTTTCTAAGTCGATTTATGCATGTCCGTCCAACCGCCCGTCCGTCTGTCTTTCCATCTTAAATTGTAAACAAAGTACAGGTCGCATTTATTATTCGAATTGGATGAAATTTGGCACAGCTCATTCATTTGGCCCAAGGACGAACTCTATTGAAATTGGGAAAAATCGGTTCAGATTTAGATATAGCTCCCACATATATTTTCGTACGATTTTATGTAAATGCTGTACCAAAGTCCCTAGATAGCTTTTGATTTGCACGAAATGTGGCACAACGTACTAAATTAAGCCTAGAATGATGTGTGCTAAGTTTCGTGAAAATCCGTTCCAATTTAGATATAGCTCCCATATATATTTTCGTCCGATTTAAGGTTAATGGTGCACCAAAGTCCCTAGATAGCTTTCGATTTGCACGAAATTTGGCACAGCGTACTGAATTAAGCCTAGAAGGATGTGTGCTAAGTTTGGTGGAAATCGGTTCAGATTTAGATATAGCTCCCATATATATTTGCAGCCGATTCAAGGTAAATGGTGCACCAAAGTCCCCAAATATCTTTCGATTTGCACGAAATTTGTCACAACCTACTAAATTAAACCTAGAATGATGTGTGCTAAGTTTGGTGGAAATCGGTTCAGATTTAGATATAGCTCCTATATATATTTTCGTCCGATTTAAGGCAAATGGTGCACTAAAGTCCCTACATATCTTCTGATTTGCATGAAATTTGGCACAACGTACTGAATTGAGTCTAGAAAAATGTGTGTTAAGTTTCGTGAAAATCGGTTATGATTTAGATATAGCTCCCATATATATTTTCAGCCGATTTAAGGAAAATGGTGCTCCAAAGTCCCCGAATATCTTTCGATTTGCACGAAATTTAGCAAATCGTACTAAATTAAACATAGAATGATGCGTTTTAAATTTCGTGAAAATCGGTTCAGATTTAGATATAGCTCCTATATATATTTTCGACCGATTTAAGGTAAATTGTGTACCAAAGTCCCTAGATAGCTTTCGATTTGCACGAAATTTGGCATAGCGTACTGAATTAAGCCTAGAATGATGTGTGCTAAGTTTCGTAAAAATCGGTTTAGATTTAGATATAGCTCCCATATATATTTTCAGCCGATTTAAGGTAAAGGGTGCACCAAAGACCCCAAATATCTTTCGATTTGCACGAAATTTGGCCCAACGTACTAAATTAAGCCTAGAATGATGTGTGTTAAATTTCGTGAAAATCGGTTCAGATTTAGATATAGCTCCCATACATATTTTCGTCCGATTTAAGTTGAATGGTGTACCAAAGCCTCTACATTTCTTTCGATTTGCACGAAATTTGGCATAGCGCACTGAATTAGGCCCAGAATGATGTGTGCTATGTTTCGTGAAAATTGGTTCAGATTTATATATAGCTCCCATATATATTTTTGTCCGATTTAAGGTAAAGTGTGCACCAAAGTCCCTGAATATCATTCGATTTGCACGAAATGTGGCACAACGTACTAAATTAAGCCTAGAATGATGTGTGCTAAGTTTCGTGAAAATCCGTTCATATTTAGATATAGCTCCCATGTATATTTCCGTCCGATTTAAGGTAAATGGTACACCAAAGTCCCTAAATATGCTTCAATTTGCACGAAATTTGGCACAGTGTACTGAATTAAGCCTAGAATGATGTGTGTTAAGTTTCGTAAAAATCGGTTCAGATTTAGATATAGCTCCCATATATGTTTTCTTCCGATTTAAGGTAAATGGTGCACAAAAGTCCGAATATATTTTTCGATTTGCACGAAATTTGTCATAGCATACTGAATTGAGTCTAGAATGATGTGTGCTAAGTTTCGTGAAAATCGGTTAAGATTTAGATATAGCTCCCATATATATTTTCGTCCGATTTAAGGTAAATGGTGCATATGTATTTCCAATTAGCAACACTTAAGTATCGCCTCTATACTTGTATTGTCTAATATTCATTTACTGTTGTTCGTCATTGTGCAACAAAGCTACTCTGTAGATTTAGAACCCCTACAAGTCCATACGCCTGTATCGGAACTTGTACACATATAGTTGGCCCAGTCCGACTTTACTACTTTCCTTACTGGTTTTGGGTATGTTCAAGGACCTAGGAGGATTTTCCAAACTGAGTATCTGTAATTTGGTATTTTATTTTCTCCTGGAATGTCCACCTCATGGTAGGGGATAAAAAATGTTCGACTTAAAAAACCCTAAGGACGTTTTTACTTGTTTTCATTAGAAAAAAAATCTCCAAAAGTTTTCGATATTTACACCTATTACACCCTAGGCAAAGTGTAGAGAAGCCCTTAATCTTTTCTTGGACTATTCAATTTACTTGAACGTATGTAGAAACAATTAAAAAAGAGTCAGTCGGTGTTACCGACAGATATATACCCTCACCCTATGGTTTGCGGAGGAGGTTTAGACCATTTTTGTGGGAGGTACCAGAAGGAGTGGACCAATGGATCCCATCTTCGGGCTTGATCTAGACTTTGCAAATATAACAGGTTGTACAACGATTCGTTAAAATCGGATAGTCCGTTTACATTTTTTTATAAAATATATTTTTAGCTAAATTTAGAGGGGGAGGCAATTTAGTGGGGGAGGTACGAGAAGGAGTAGACCAATATTCCCCACCTTCGAACTTAAACTAAGTTTGAAAGAAATATTATGAGGTGCAACGTTTGGATGAAATCGAGTATTCCCTTCGAGAGTTACCGTGCTCACCAGCCAGCCAGACATACAGACGGACAACGCACGGACGGACGGAGGAACATGTGTAAATCGACTCTAAATTTTCTGAAACGGATTTGGTCGAAAGAAACATGGGGTTTAAAAACAATATTTCGATGAGGCACATTTTCACCGTATCAAAGTGTATTTACCCTCATTAGCCTAAAGGCTGAGGGTATAAAATATCAATGGTATATTTTTCCATAGCAGATATTTTGGGTTCTCGATGGGGCCTTGGGTCATCGTGAGTATGGTTCTACATGGTGGAGGAATAAAAAATTCTAACCTCAATACGGTATAGACTCATTTATAAATTACACACCGCTGAAGTTTTCCCCAGAAAATATCATCAATTAAAAAAAAATATCCTTGCTGAGTTTTCTATAGGAAAAAATTATAAAAAATCACCATGCTCTTTTTTAATGACATTTCTTGCTCTACAACAACAAACATGTTGTGTCTGAAGTGTTTTTGAATAGATGACAAACATCGCCTGAAGTCCTTGTGGCCAAAAAAAAAAAAAAAAACTAAATATTAATTCTAAGAAACATTTTTTAATGTGGAGAAACCCAAAATGTCCTTGACTCTCTCTCTCTCTCTCTCTCATCTCTCATCATTGTTACGTAACAGTAGTAAAACAATTGACCTTGCACATTTAATGGTTGTCTGTTTTCCAATTTCCGCACATTTGAATGTTACGTAACATTCATATTTTGAGTGTTACATAATATTACATAATTTTGGAATTAGGTTTCAAAAATGTATGCCACATGTGTTCTAAGGATATGTGTATTTGTCCATCTTCTACTTTTTATTGCGCGCCCATACACACACACATGTCGCGTGTCGGAAGTGTGCAAAAATATAAAAAAAGAAATGTCACATATGGTCTCTAAAGGTGGGCAATAAATGTTACATAACTCGAGGTCAATTGGAAAAAGGTCAAATAAGGAAATATTCAGGAGATGACAGGAAAGAAGAAATTAAAAAATATGAGAATTGTATATTTAAAAAATTCAAGGATAAATAGGTTGTAAAAATAAATGAAAAATTTGAGAAAAACATGGGATGTTGGGTAGCCCTAGAAATCATGGCTACTTGAAAAAATATTCTTTAAAAAATCCACGCCTTGTTGGCTACTTGAAAAAATATTCTTTAAAAAATCCACGCCTTGGGTAGCCCTTGAAAAAATATTCTTTAAAAAATCAACGCCTTGGGTAGCCCTTGAAAAAATATTCTTTAAAGAATCCACGCCTTGGGTAGCTCTTGAAAAAATATTCTTTAAAAATCCACGCCTTGGATGGCCTGGGAAAAAATATTCTTTTAAAAATCCACGCCCTGGATGGCCTAGGAAAAAATATTCTTTTAAAAATCCACGCCTTGTTGGCTACTTGAAAAAATATTCTTTTAAAAATCCACGCCTTGTTGGCTACTTGAAAAAATATTCTTTTAAAAATCCACGCCTTGTTGGCTACTTGAAAAAATATTCTTTAAAAAATCCACGCCTTGTTGGCTACTTGAAAAAATATTCTTTAAAAAATCCACGCCTTGGGTAGCCCTTGAAAAAATATTCTTTAAAAAATCCACGCCTTGGGTAGCCCTTGAAAAAATATTCTTTAAAAAATCCACGCCTTGGGTAGCCCTTGAAAAAATATTCTTTAAAAAATCAACGCCTTGGGTAGCCCTTGAAAAAATATTCTTTAAAAAATCCACGCCTTGTTGGCTACATGAAAAAATATTCTTTAATAAATCCACGCCTTGTTGGCTACTTGAAAAAATATTCTTTAAAAAATCCACGCCTTGGGTAGCCCTTGAAAAAATATTCTTTAAAAAATCCACGCCTTGGGTAGCCCTTGAAAAAATATTCTTTAAAAAATCCACGCCTTGTTGGCTACTTGAAAAAATATTCTTTAAAAAATCCACGCCTTGGGTAGCCCTTGAAAAAATATTCTTTAAAAAATCCACGCCTTGTTGGCTACATGAAAAAATATTCTTTAAAAAATCCACGCCTTGTTGGCTACTTGAAAAAATATTCTTTAAAAAATCCACGCCTTGTTGGCTACATGAAAAAATATTCTTTAAAAAATCCACGCCTTGTTGGCTACTTGAAAAAATATTCTTTAAAAAATCCACGCCTTGTTGGCTACATGAAAAAATATTCTTTAAAAAATCCACGCCTTGTTGGCTACTTGAAAAAATATTCTTTAAAAATCCACGCCTTGATGGCTACTTGAAAAAATATTCTTTAAAAAATCCACGTCTTGGTTAGCCCTTGAAAAATATTCTTTAAAAAATCCACGCCTTGGGTAGCCTTTGGAAAAAATATTCTTTAAAAAATCCACGCCTTGTATTCGCCCTTGAAAAAAATATTCTTTAAAAAATCCACGTCTTGTTGGCTACTTGAAAAAATATTCTTTAAAAAATCCGTACCATAAAATATTTTCTTAAAAAACTAATTTCTATAAAAAAAACATATCGCTGAGTTTTCAATTGACTTATTGTGTGTGTCTCTGTGTTAGGGAATACAGTTTGTTGTTGTATGGCACTATAAAATGCCTCCCTACAAGATTGCGCAGGTATTGCATTTCGTGTTTGTGTCTTAAGTCCTTTGTTTTATGATTTACTTCCAGCTGGATTAAAACTAAGAATTGACAAAATATTTACTCATCGGAAGAAAATAAATAGAGCAATTACCATGAATTCCAGCTACCAACTCAATGGCAACCTGTGGTTTGTCTTTTTTCCTTAAGCCGATCCGGCCGAAACGCCTTCTTTGTATACACAGCAACGCCCTAATTTTTTTGGCGAACTAATTTAGTTATGCAGATTAGCTCTGAACTTATGAACAAATTGCAAAACTATTTGTTTTGTTTGGCAAAATTAGAGCAATGTGAGAGGGGATTATTTACAGGTAACAGTTTAATTTAACTAACAATGTAGTTACCTGGGCTTCCTGTGGGTGTAGATGCATTCGGAGATTACAGAAATTTGTCATATTTACACTTTAATGCAAATATGCCGTGAAGGTTCTGCTGTGGTTTTTGCAGTTGCAAAATTGTCTTCTTGTTTGCTGTCCTCTGTTTGCATACCGTTCACCGAAAAAAGGTGGAGGTGGACACTTGCTGATTAGGCCTTCGTTAAATAGGCAAATATTTGTGCTGAAAAGATAAGATACGATTGACACAATAAAGGTTGCAGAAGCAATATCCCGCTGTTTGTTATCTTCAGAAGCCAAGAGTAGTCGGCGTTATTTACAGAGAAGTAACAACCGGGGTTCTTGATAAGGAATTGCGAATTATTTAGAAGAGGGTGACTTAGGAAGTAATGTTTTGGAAGCGACTTTTTTTTAGAATAATTATTTAAGACCAATACATGAGGTCTAAAACATGCAAGATTTTTTAAAAAAATATTTTCCAAGAGCAATTTTTTTAAAGAATATGTTTCCAGGGCCAAACTAGGAGTAGATTTTTTAAAGAACATTTTTTCGAGGTCTAAAACAGGCGTAGATTTTTAAAGAATATTTTTCGAGGTCTAAAACAGGCGTAGATTTTTTTAAAGAATATTTTTTCGATTCGAGATTTTTTAAAGACTATTTTTTCAATACAGACAGCATGCTGAGGATCTGGAAGGAGCATTTTGAAAAGCTTCTGGTATCAAATAGTAGCGGTGAAGAGGATACTCCAGAATCAATAATAGATGACGGTATAGAGTGTATACCACCTAGCCAAGATGAAGTCAGAATAGCAATCATAGGCAGCATATGCCTACAAGCCGAACTATTCAAGACTGGTGGTCAGATGCTGGTAAGGAGCATGCACCAGCTGATTAGTACAATTCGGCTAGAGGAATACATGCCCAATGATTGGAACCTCAGCATCGTGTGTCCCGTGAACAAAAAAGGAGACAAGACGATATGTGCCAAATATAGAGGAATTAGCCTTCTTCTCATCGCATATAAAGTGCTATACAGCGCACTGTGTGAACGACTGAAGCCAATGGTCAATGACTTTATTGGACCATACCAATGTGGCTTCAGACCTGGTAAATCCACAATTGACCGGATTATCACTCTGCGCCAAATCCTGGAAAAAAACCCACGAAAAACACATAGACACATTCCACCTATTCGTCGACTATAAAGCCGCATTCGACAGCCCTATCCGTTCAGAGGTGTACAAAGCCATGTCTGCGTTTGGCATTCCCGCAAAATTCTTTCGGCTATGCAGGATAACTTTAACAGTCACAAGATCAGCAGTTAAAGTCGGAAAGGACCTCTCGGAGCCCTTTAATACCGAACGAGGATACAGATAAGGTGATAGTTTGTCGTGTGACCTTTTTAACATCCTGCTGGAAAAGGTCATACGAGAGGCAAAAGTGAACAGAAATGGCACTTTGTACAACAAACAACACATGTGACTCGCCTACGCCGATGACATCGACATAATGGGTCGAACCGCTCTCAATGGTAACAGCCACCTTTGAACAAATTGAGAAGGAGTCTGCCAATGTGGGTCTGGCAGTAAACGGCGAGAATACCAAGCTGATGGTATCAACGTGCAAGACGTCTAGTAGACTCGGACCAACTGTGTAACTTGAGAACTACAGCTTCGAGGTAGCCAAAGATTTTATATACCTTGATACCGCCATAAATAAAACGAATTACATCAGTTTTGAAATTCGAAGAAGGATTAGGAGAAGGCCAACCGGTGCTACTATGGTCTTAGCAAACAACTCAAAAGCAAGGCCACCTCCCGCCAGACCAAACTCACACTACACAAGACGCTGATATTATTCGTGCTGTTATATGGATCTAAAGCATGGGTACTTGCGCAAGCAGATGAGGCAGATCTTGGAGTGTTTGAGAGAAAAATTCTCCGAAAGAATTATGGGCCGATCTGCGTTGACGGTGAATATCGCCGTCGAATGAACCATGACTTGTATCAGCTATTCTCGGACATCGACATTATTAGACGTATTGAGTTGCACGTCGACTACGTTGGCTAGGTCATGTTGTGAGAATGGATGAAGATGCCCCAACCTAGAAGGCATATAAAAGCGAACCAGCTAATGGTTGACGCAGAAGGGGAAGGCCACGAATATGATGGAAAGATCAAGTCGAAGATAACATCGCCGAAAATGGTCTTTCAAAGTGGAAAAACTGCGCAAAAGACCGATGGATTTTTTAAAGAATATTTTTTTCCTTGGCCATCCAAGGCGTGGATTTTTTATTTAAAGAATATTTTTTCCTTGGCCATCCAAGGCGTGGATTTTTTAAAGAATATTTTTTCCTTGGCCATCCAAGGCGTGGATTTTTTAAAGAATATTTTTTCCTTGGCCATCCAAGGCGTGGATCTTATTATTAAAGAATATTTTTTCCTTGGCCATCCAAGGCGTGGATTTTTTAAAGAATATTTTTTCCTTGGCCATCCAAGGCGTGGATTTTTTAAAGAATATTTTTTCCTTGGCCATCCAAGGCGTGGATTTTTTAAAGAATATTTTTTCCTTGGCCATCCAAGGCGTGGATTTTTTAAAGAATATTTTTTCCTTGGCCATCCAAGGCGTGGATTTTTTATTTAAAGAATATTTTTTCCTTGGCCATCCAAGGCGTGGATTTTTTAAAGAATATTTTTTCCTTGGCCATCCAAGGCGTGGATTTTTTAAAGAATATTTTTTCCTTGGCCATCCAAGGCGTGGATTTTTTAAAGAATATTTTTTCAGAGGCTATCCAAGGTATAAAGGTCTATATAAGGCGTGGGTTTTTTAAATAATATTTGTTCAGAGGCTATCCAAGGCGTTGATTTTTAAAGAATATTTTTTTTCTAGAGGCTATCCAAGGCGTGGATTTTTTAAATTTTTTTTCCAGAGGCTACCCAAGGCGTGGATTTTTAAAGAATATTTTTTTCCAAAGGCTACCCAAGCATGGATTTTTAAAGAATATTTTTTCCAGAGGCTACCCAAGGCATGGATTTTTAAAGAATATTTTTTTCCAGAGGCTATCCAACAGTTTACTTTTTTTGAGCGGAAAGCCATTGCCATTTTTAATTTATATTTTTTTGTTAAATTTCCAAAAAACCAAAACTATTCCACCAAAAATAAATAAAAACAAATATAATTTCCCATTTCCTTTCTATAATTACGCCAATTGACCTCCCTCCGTCCAAAGAAAACAGAACACCGCTTTTAATAATCAACCAACAAGAACCTCGACAAATTAGGTTCGGGTCTTAAGTCTTTTGTTTTTCAAACTACGTTGTTCACTTATACAAATAAAAAAATCGATTTTTTCTGCACATTTTAATCAAATCAAATCATTGGCAATAAATTATAAATAATTATTTGAAATTATTTTTGAAAAAAAGCAATCGCCATAATCAAAATCGAATAACAACAACGGCACCATGATGTGGGGAATTAGCAATCAAAATATGAGAGCAAGAAAAAAATTAGGTCAACTAACTCATAAATATTTCAAGAGCTAGAAAACAAAAATACTAACAACAACAAAAACAACATGACATCTAGCAGACATAGAAATATAACAGCAACAACAACAATAATTCTGCATAATGTTATAAATATATCAACAAAAATATTTGTTTGGCTTGTTTTTGCCGAACAACCCACCCATAATCCGTTCATTTCTTTTTTCTGTAAAAAAATTATTTAAATTTAGCCAAAAGCCAACACCATGGCTTTAACAAAATAGAGGCTCTTTAGTTATGCGAATGTTGTTAGAACTCCGAACAACGTCATCATCAACAAAAAACAACAACAACAACAACGACAATTTCAACAAAAAGTTCAAAGTGTGGGCGTTTGTGAATTAGTTTAGGTCTATTTGTAATAAACACAAACAATCCATCAGCCAGACATACACACATTCAGATGCATGTGTGTGTGTGTATGTATTGGTTCAAACAACATAACATCTGTGCAACCAGACCAATAACAAATGTTATTAAACTTGGCATTGTTATGTTGTTGTTGTTGTTGCTTTTGTGGGAGGAAGAGGATAAAGGAAAGGAGAGAAGGAAGACAAAGGGATTTTAAATGGGCTTTTAAAAACAGTGGCGGACAAAGGAAGGCGAAGGTTTTAAGAGAATATTTTTTCCAGAGGCTATCCAAGGCGTGGATTTTTATACCCTTCACCACACTGTGGTACAGGGTATTATGTCTTTGTGCATATGTTTGTAACAGGCAAAAGGAAACGAGATAGACCCATAGTTCCTTTTGAGAATATGCATAGAATCACTTTCTGAGTCGATTTATGCATGTCCGTCCGTCTGTCCGTCTGTTGGTGTTAAATTGTAAACAAAGTACAGGTCGCATTTATAATCCGATTTAGATGAAATTTGGCATAGGTCACTTATTCGGCCCAAGGACGAACCCTATTGAAATTGGGAAAAATCGGTTCAGATTTAGATATAGCTCCCATATATATATTTAACCGATTTAATGTAAACGGTCCCTATATATCTTTCGATTTGCACGAAATTTGGTACAGCCTAATCAATTAGGTCTAGAATGATGTCTGCCAAGTTTCGTGAAAATCGGTCCAGATTTAGATATAGCTCCCATATATAGTTTCGTCCGATTTCAGGTAAATGGTGCTCCAAAGTCCCTATATATCTTTCGATTTGCACCAAATTTGGCATGACGTACTGAATTGAGCATAGAATTATGTCTGCCAAGTTTCGAGAAAATCGGTCCAGATTTAGATATAGCTCCCATGTATAGTTTCGTCCGATTTCATGTAAATGGTGCCCCAAAGTCCCTATATATCTTTCGATTTGCACGAAATTTGGCATAACGTATTAAGTTGAGCCTTGAATGATGTCTGCCAAGTTTCGAAAAAATCGGTCCAGATTTAGATATAGCTCCCATATATAGATTCGTCCGATTTCATGTAAATGGTGGACCAAAGTCGCTATATATCTTTCGATTTGCACGAAATTTGGTACAGCCTAATCAATTAGGTCTAGAATGATGTCTGCCAAGTTTCGTGAAAATCGGTTCAGATTTAGATATAGCTCCCATATATAGTTTCGTCCGATTTCATGTAAATGGTGCTCCAAAGTCCCTATATATCTTTCGATTTGCACGAAATTTGGCATAACGTACTGAATTGAGCCTAGAATGATGTCTGCCAAGTTTCGAGAAAATCGGTTCAGATTTAGATATAGCACCCATATATAGTTTCGTCCGATTTCATGTAAATGGTTTACTAAAGTCGCTATATATCTTTCGATTTGCACGAAATTTGACAGACATAGCCCAACGGATGACCTATTTATATTTGTTTGAAGTCGATTTACATACTTTATGGATAGATCTAGGTAGATTCACATTTAGATAAATATCACATATTTTATTTCATCCAATTTCATGTTAATAGTCCTGTTTAATATACCCATAGTGGTGAAGGGTATCATATAGTCGGCACCGTCCGACTTTACTACTTTCCTTACTGGTTAAAGAATATTTATTCTTGGATGGCGATGGGGATAATAGATACCAAGCAACGGCTCTGATTGGCTTTACCATGGCGAAGTCCAGGCTTATCTTGGTATCTCTTTCATCTCAATTGTGGACACTGACCTCCCCGCGGTTCCACCTGGGGAGCTACTTTCATCACCCGATGAAATAGTGAGCTAATATGTGCCGCGACCTCACCCATAAGAACTATAAGAAATGGATTGAGTCGCCGGGTTAGTTGCCCACTCTCGGAAAACAACCCCTACTATGAAAAAGCTAAGAAAAAGAAAACCAAACCCCCCTAATGTTGACGACCCCCGCAAACGTATAAAGGACCACGATCTGCTAATCTGCACTTGGAATGCGCGCAGTGTTCGCTTTGGCGGATGTACTAAAGAAGTACAAAGCCCATATTATTACCTTAAGGGAAATGCGATGGCAAGGGACTGGCGTAAGTAAATCAGATGATTACGCCCTGTATAATAGCTGCCATGAAACGAGACATGAATTTGGCTGCGGATTTATGGTTAACAGGAGAATAAAATACATCGTCTCCAGATTCACTCCAGTAGATGAACGAATTGCTATAATTCGTATAAAAGCGAAGTTCTTCTACATCAGTCTCATTTGCGCCCATGCTCCGATCGAAGATAAAAATGAACAGAGCAAAAACCTATTTTACGAGCGCCTAGAAACAGCATATGACCGTTGCCCTGCCCACGACATTAAAATTCTGCTAGGAGATTTTTAATGCAAAAATCGGAAGGGAAAATATCTTTGGCCCCATCGTCGGAAAATTCAGCCTCCATGAAGAAACATCCGACAACGGCATGAGGTTGATTGACTTCGTGGCAGCAAAAAACATGGTAGTTAGCAGCACCAGCAAATCGAGATGTACAGGAGTCAGAATGAAGTCCGGAAATTTTACCAACGAGTAAAACACCAAACCGAAGGCTTTGGTGCAGGCACATCCTCCTGTAGAGATAAAAAAGGAAACCTGGTGACAGATACAGACAGCGTGTTGAGGATCTGGAAGGAGCATTTTGAAAAGCTTCTGGCATCAAATAGTGGCGTTGAAGAAGATACCCCAGTACCAATAAGAGATGATGGTATAGAGTGTATACCACCTAGCCAAGATGAGGTCATAAAAGCAATTAATCGACTCAAGAACAACAAAGCAGCAGAAGCCGATGGGTTACCAGCCGAACTATTCAAGACTGATGGCCAAATGCTGGTAAGGAGCATGCACCGGCTGATTAGTACAATTTGGCTAGAGGAATGCATGCCGAATGATTGGAACATCAGCATTCTGTGTCCCGTGCACAAAAAAGGAGATAAGACGATATGTTCCAACTATAGAGAGGAATAAGTCTCCTTCACATCGCATATAAAGTTATATCCAGAGTGCTGTGTGAACGACTGAAGCCAATGGTCAATGAAATAATTGGACCATACCAATGCGGCTTCAGACCTGGGAAATCCACAATTGATCAGATTTCCACTCTGCGCCAAAATCTTGGAAAAGACCAACGAAAAACCCATCGATACAATCCACATATTCATCGACCATAGAGCCGCATTCGACAGCCCTATCCGTTCAGAGGTGTTTAAAGCCAAGTCTGCCTTTGGTATTCCTGCAAAATTAATTCGGCTATGTAGGATAACTTTGACTGGCACAAGATCTGCAGTAAAGTCGGAAAGTACCTTTCGGAGCCCTTTAATACCGAACGAGGATTCAGACAAGGTGATAGTTTATCGTGTGACCTTTTTAACATCCTGCTGGAAAAGGTCATGCGAGAGGCAAAAGTGAACAGAAATCGCACTCTGTACACCAAACAACACCAGTTACTCGCCTACGCCGATGACATCGACATAATGGGTCGAACATTGAGAGCGGTAAAAGCCACCTTTGAAAAAATTGAGGAGTCTGCGAGAATCCAAGCTGATGGTATAAACGCGCAAGACGTCCAGTTGACTCGGACCAACTGTGGAACTTGAGAACTATACCTTCGAGGTAGTCAAAGATTTTATATACCTTGGTACCGCCATAAACAAAACGAATGATATCTGTTTTGAAATTCGGAGAAGGATAGTGATGGCCAACCGATGCTACTATGGTCTGAGCAAACAACTCAAAAGCAAGGCCACCTCCCGCCAGACAAACTCACACTCTACAAGACGCTAATACTACACGTGCTGTTCTATGGATCTGTAGAATGGGTACTTGCGCAAGCAGATGAGACTGCTCTTGGAATGTTTGAACGAAAAAAATCTCCGAAAGATCTATGGGCCGATCTGCGTTGACGGTGAATATCGCCATCGAATGAACCATGAGTTGTACCAGCTATTCTTGGACATCGACATTGTTAGACGTATTGAGCTGCAGCGACTACGTTGGTTAGGTCATGTTGTGCGAATGTATGAGAATGCCCCAGCCTAGAAGGCATACAAAAGCGAACCAGCTGATGGTTCCCGTAGAAGGTGAAGGCCACGAATTAGATGGAAAGACCAAGTAGAAAACAATACCTTGGAACGTGGTCTTCCAAATTGGTGGATTTGCGCACCAGACCGATGAGCTTGGTAATCTTTTTTAAGCTCGGCTTATAGAACAACCGTTCTGTAACAAGCCAGCTAAGTAAGTAAGTTATTCTAGAAGCTATCCTAGGCGTTGATCTTTAAAGAATATATCGGGGACCATCCTAAACCAAGATTATTTTTCATATCTACCAATCGGCTATTTGGCTCGCTGAATGCGTTGTTAGAAGTAGTCACACACACTCACATGCATAATGACATACTCCTACTATTGTATCTGCAACTTGGCCTCAGCCACGCTGTGAAATGGGCAAATAAACCAGAATGCCCCCAGAGAGAGAGAGAGAGACGGTTTTGTTGACGCTGCATGTAAAACACGAGTCAATTTGCTAATAGAATCTAAAGGTGGCATAAATAAAATAAACAAAATGCAAACAAATAAACATATATGACACACACATGCCCATTTATACAAATATATATATATATATATATATATTCATGTGCGGATGGAGGCCAGTCATCCCAGGCGGATAACTGGCAAGTCATTGTCATTGGCAAACAACCAACACCCATTGCGGTGCAGCAGCTTTACACATATCTATACATACACACGTGCGAGTTGAAGCACACACACACACTCACCCATACACATATGCAAAATGCAACACAAAATAAATAGTCACCGGAAGTAGGTCACATGTATCTCGAAAAAAAACCGGATCTTATCATAGTCATTATTTGGTTTTTGGCATTGCCGTTTGGGGAGGCATGCAAAACTCCAACAAAACATACATACTTAGCCACCACACAGCAACAACAACAACATCGAAACAACGTGCTGCAAAATGCAAATTGCAATGTAAAACGCATAAAACATTTTCAGCAACAACAACAACAACGATAATAATGAAAATATGTTCATATATTGGCGGGTTCGGCAGAGGTGCAGCAATAACAACAAACCCAAAAGAAAAAAAAAATATTGAAAAACATATAAAACCGCAGAAGAAACAACAACAACAACAAAACACCCAATGCAGAACATAGTGCCGAGTCTACGCTATAAATAAACCTAAATATACGAGTAATGAATTGAGGCAGCAACAACAAAAACTAGCAGAGTGGCAAAGGGTGACAGACTGAGGAGTGATGCGATTTTGAATAAAAATGCGAGAGATATTGAAAAAAGAAATATTCTGTTTCTAAGCCTGAATTGGTCCTTGAAAAAAAAAATATTCTGTTTCTAAGCCTGATTTGGTCCTTGAAAAAAATATTCTGTTTCTAAACCTGATTTGGTCCTTGAAAAAAAAATATTCTGTTTCTAAGCCTGATTTGGTCCTTGAAAAAAATATTCTGTTTCTAAGCCTGATTTTTTTTTTAAAACCACGCCTTGGGTAGCCTCTGGAAAAAATATTCATTTAAAAATCTACGCCTTGAATAGCCTCTGGAAAAAATATTCTTTAAAAATCCACGCCTTGGATAGCCTCTGGAAAAAATATTCTTTTAGAAATCCACGCCTTGGGTAGCCTCTGGAAAAATATTCTTTTAGAAATCCACGCCTTGGATAGCCTCTGGAAAAAATATTCTTTAAAAAATCCACGCCTTGGATAGCCTCTGGAAAAATATTCTTTAAAAATCCACGCCTTGGGTAGCCTCAGGAAAAAATATTTTTTAAAAAAAATATTCTTAAACAATTTCACGCCATGGCTTGCCCTTAAAAATTATTATTTTAGAAATCCACAACTGGTTACTTACTTAGCAGGCTTGTGACAGAACATTCGTTCCATAAGCCAAGCTTAGAAAAGATTTCCAGGCGCGTCGGTCTTTTGCGCCGTTTTTCCAATTTGAAAGACTATTTTCGGCAATGTTATCTTCGACTTAATCTTTCCATAGTATTCGTGGCCTTCCCCTTCTGCGTGAACTATCAGCTGGTTCGCTTTAATATGCCTTCTGGGCTGGGACATCTTCATCCATTTTCACAACATGACCTAGCCAAAGTTATCGCTGCAGCTCAATACGTCTAACAATGTCGATGTCCGAGAATAGCTGGTATAGCTTATGGTTCATTCGACGGCGATATTCACCATCTACGCAGATCAGCCCATAGATCTTTCGGAGAATTTTTCTCATAAACACTCCAAGAGCTGTCTCATCTGCTTGCGTAAGTACCCATGCTTCAGATTCATATAACAGCACGGGTAATATCAGCGTCTTGTAGAGTGTGAGTTTGGTCTGGCGGGAGGTGGTCTTGCTTTTGAGTTGTTTGCTCAGACCATAGTAGCATCGGTTGGCCATCACTATCCTTCTCCGAATTCCAAAACTGATGTCATTAGTTGTGCTTATGCCGGTTCCAAGGTATATAAATCTTTGACTACCTCGAAGCTGTAGTTCTCTCAAGTTCCACAGTTGGTCCGAGTCCACTGGACGTCTTGCGCGTTGATACCATCAGCATGGTCTTCTCGTCGTTTACTGCCAGACCCACTTTGGCAGACTCGTTCTTAATTTGTTCAAAGGTGGCTGTTACCGCTTTCAATGCTCGACCCATTATGACAGAGTGCCATTTCTGTTCACTTTTGCCTCTCGTATGACCTTTTTCAGCAGGATGTTAAAAAGGTCACACGACAAACTATTACCTTGTCTGTATCCTCGTTCGGTACTGAAGGGCTCCGAGAGGTCCTTTTCGACTTTAACTGCTAATCTTGTGCCTGTTAAAGTTATCCTGCTTAGCCGAATTAATTTTGCAGAAATACCAAAGGCAGACATGGGACGGATAGGGCTGTCGAATGCGGCTTTTTAGTCGACGAAGTGAAAATCTGGCGGAGAGTAAAAATCTGGTCAATGGTGGATTTGCCACGTCTGAAGTCGCCTTGGTATGGTCCAATAATGTAATTGTATATGCGATGGGAAGGAGACTTATTCCTCTATAGTTTGCACATATCGTCTTGTCTCTTTTTTTGTGCACGGGACATATGATACAGAGGTTGCAATCATTGGACATACATTCCTCTAGCCAAATTGTACTAATCAGCTGGTGCATGCTCCTTACCAGCATCTGACCACCAGTCTTCAATAGTTCGGCTTGTAAACCATTCTTCAGCCGATTGATTGCTATCGACCTGGTTAGCCTTTAAAAAAATTAAAATTTTTAGAAATCCACGCCTTGGCTAGCCCTTAGGAAATATTCTTTCCCATTTGACACCCTTTCTTCGGCTGCTATTTGCACACACTCACACAGTTTGGTGTGGTTTTGCCATGAAAAAAATATTTGTTGTTGTTTTTATTTTTGTTGCAAATTTTTTTTCGACAAGCATACCAACAAAAAAATTAACATTGTCATGGTCTCTGTCATAGTTTCAGTGTTGTAAGTCAAAGTCAGTGTCTGATGGTGGGCCTAATGTTGCGCATGATGAGAACGAAGACGACGACGGTGGCGGCAAAGACGATGATGGAGATGAAGGTGATGGCAACCGCGACCCACAGACAAGCCTCAAACAATTTAAGCAAGACAAGCGCCTATTTGACTCTTGGCCACCAAAAAAAAAAAACCAGCTTCGACCCACCATCTCCCACCAAAATCTGTAACTGCTTTAAAACTCCAACAAGTTGTGAAGCCGGCATCTAACCAAAACCATTCAACCAAACAAACAATCCACACACACACAATTCATGGCTAAAATATTCGGAGTG
Source organism: Musca vetustissima (assembly GCF_032173495.1). NCBI lineage: Eukaryota > Metazoa > Arthropoda > Insecta > Diptera > Muscidae > Musca > Musca vetustissima. The sequence continues at coordinate 289,369 of NW_026882699.1, forward strand.
TTAGAGAACTGAGTGTGTGTGTGCTTTTCGGTTTGCTGAGGAGGTAGAAGGGGCAGAAGGGGCCCCATGTGTTGGAGGACACAATTCATTTAAAGACATTCTGTCGGCCGATTTGATGATCAATGTTTTTGCATGCCATGATTGTTGTATCTTTCTTGTCTTGTACTGCAACAGCAATTGTTGTTGTTGCTGCTGTCGATGTTAGATTTGAGATTTGATGTTGCATTAGAGATTATCTTTGTTGTTAATGTTGTTGTTATTTAATGTTTTTTTAAGAAAAAAAATATATGTATGTATGTGTGTCATAGCCTTTAACTCTTAAAGATTGTTGGATGGTGATTGTTCTTGGTGTCGATTACGGGGGAGATGCCGATTAAAATGATGTCCGACATTTGTCTTTTGTGTGGTAATGATGTTGCAGGAAAATACAAAGACAATAACATTTTCAAGAGAAAATAATGTCAGAATATTTTTTCAAGACCCAATGGAAGAGTGGATTTTTTTAAAAACAATATCCAAAGCGTGGATTTTTTAAAGAATATTTTTTCCTGAGGTTATCCAAGGCGTATATTTTTAAAGGAATATTTTTTAAGGTCTATATGAGGCGTGGAGTTTTAAAGGAACTTTTTTTCAAGGTCTATATGAGGCGTGGATTTTTAAAAGAATATTTTTCAAGGTCTATATGAGGCGTGGATTTTTAAAGGAATATTTTTCAAGGTCTATATGAGGCGTGGATTTTTAAAGCAATATTTTTCAAGGTCTATATGAAGCGTGGATTTGTTAAAAATATTTTTCAAGATCTATATGAAGCTTGGATTTTTAAAGGAATATTTTTCAAGGTCTATACGATGCGTGCATTTTTAAAAGGAATATTTTTCAAGGTCTATATGGGGCGTGGATTTTTAAAGGAACTTTTTTTCAAGGTCTATATGAGGCGTGGATTTTTAAAGGAATATTTTTCAAGGTCTATATGAGGCGTGGATTTTTAAAGGAACTTTTTTTCAAGATCTATATGAGGCGTGGATTTTTAAAGGAATATTTTTCAAGGTCTATATGAGGCGTAGATTTTTAAAGGAATATTTTTCAAGGTCTATATGAGGCGTGGATTTTTAAAGAAACTTTTTTTCAAGGTCTATATGAGGCGTGGATTTTTAAAGGAATATTTTTCAAGGTCTATATGGGGCGTGGATTTTTAAAAGAAACTTTTTTTCAAGGTCTATATGAGGCGTGGATTTTTAAAGGAATATTTTTCAAGGTCTATATGAGGCGTAGATTTTTAAAGGAATATTTTTCAAGGTCTATATGAGGCGTGGATTTTTAAAGGAATATTTTTCAAGGTCTATATGAGGCGTGGATTTTTAAAGGAATATTTTTCAAGGTCTATATGAGGCGTGGATTTTTAAAGGAATATTTTTATACCCTTCATCACACTGTGGTACAGGGTATTATGTCATTGTGCATATGTTTGTAACAGGAAAAGGAATCGAGATAGACCAATGGTTCCTTTTGAGAATGTTCATAGAGAATTTGCATGTCCGTCCGTCCGTCCGTCTGTTGATGTTAGGTTGTAAACAGGGTACAGGTCGTATTTATAATCCGATTTGAATGAAATTTGGCATAGGTCACTTATTTGGCCCAAAGACGAACCCTATAGAAATTGGAGAAAATCGGTTCAGATATAGATATAGCTCCCATATATATTTTCGTACGAGTTTAGGTAAATGGTGCACCAAAGCCCCTAAAAATCATTCGATTTGCACGAATTTTGACATAGCGTAATGAATTAGGCCTAGAATGATGTGTGCTAAGTATCGCGAAAATTGGCTCGGATTTAGATATAGCTCCCATGTATAGTTTCGCCCGATTTAATGTGAATGGTGCACCAAAGTCCCTATATATCTTTCGATGTGCACGAAATTTGGCACAGCGTAATGAATTAGGTCTAGAATGATGTGAGTTAAGTTTCCTGAAAATCGGCTTAGATTTAGATATATCTCCCATATATATTTTCGTCCGATTTAATGTAAATGGTGCACCAAAGTCCCTATATATCTTTCGATGTGCACGAAATTTGGCACAGCGAAATGAATGGGGTATAAAATGATGTGTGTAAAATTTCATGAAAATCGGTTCAGATTTAGATGTAGCTCCCATATATATATACATATATATATACATATATATATATATATATATATATTCGTCCGATTAAATGTAAATGGTGCACCAAAGTCCCTATATATCTTTCGATTTGCACGAAATTTGACACAGCGTAATTAATGGGGTATAAAATCATATGTGTAAAATTTCGGGAAAATCGGCTCAGATTTAGATATAGCTCCCATGTATAGTTTCGCCCGATTTAATGTGAATGGTGCACCAAAGTCCCTGAAAATCATTCGATTTACACGAATTTTGGCATAGCGTACTAAACTAAGCGTCGAATGACGTGTGCTTAGTTTCGTGAAAATCGGTCCAGATTTAGATATAGCTCCCATATATATTTTCGTCCGATTTAATGTAAATGGTGCACCAAAGTCCCTAAATGTCTTTCGATTTGCACGAAATTTGGCACAGCGCAATGAATTAGGTCTAGAATGACGTGTGTAAAATTTCGTGAAAATCGGTCCAGATTTAGATATAGCTCCCATATATATATTCGTCCGATTTAATGTAAATGGCCCACCAAAGTCCCTATATATTTTCCATGTGCACGAAATTTGGCACAGCATAATTAATTAGGTCTAGAATGATGTGTGTTAAGTTTCCTGAAAATCGGTTTAGATTTAGATGTAGCTCCCATATAGATTTTCGTTCGATTTAATGTAAATGGTCCACCAAAGTCCCTATATATCTTTCGATTTCCACGAAATTTGGCACAGCGTAATAAATTAGGTATAGGATGATATATGTTAAGTTTCCTGAAAATCGGTTTAGATTTAAATATAGCTCCCATATATATTTTCGTCCGATTTAACAAAAATCTCTCCTAAATAATATTGAACATTTATGTTAAAATTGAAATTTATATTAAAATTATTAATTCTTGTTGGAAAAAATATAAACATGTTTTTTATTGCCCACTTTTTAATCGACCGTGTATGCCTTATGGAATTTTAAACAGTGGAGACTATTGGGGCCAATGCAATGTAATTTAGGGGAATTGTTGTATTGTTCCCGAAAGAAAGATGGGTGGGAATGTTAATTGAGGTTTCAACAAGTTTATGATTTTTTGTAACTTCGTGTTTGAATTTCATATTTTCTGAACTTGTTTATAATTTAAAATTGTTGCAATGAAAAGAAATGATAAACAACGACATGAAAACAAAAGACTTAAGACACATGCGTGTAGACAACAATTATTATGTTTCAATCGAGGGGGAAGTTCTGCTATGATTGTAATTCTAGCAAAATTGGTTGCAAACTCCTTGCTATCCTCGAAAAGAAAAAGAATAAAGGCAACTGGAATAACCACTACCCCTCTAAACCACATTGAGGCCAACCCTACCACATTTTAGAACAGAGACCGTTCAACCAAACAAAACCAGGTTAACCAAACTCAAAAGCAAAACAATTGAGAGGCCTTTTCACATCCTTTTACCTTCTTCCAGCATAAATCCTTTATTGCCTTCGAAATTATGGGCAAACATCCTTCCGCTGTTATCTAGAATTACTACCGGTCGTCATCGTCGCCGACATATTTTCGGTAATGACTTTTGCATAATGAAGGGAAAATACCAAAGTATTCTGTTACAGTTTTACTACTGAGATTTCCACCTAAAAATATTAACACATAATCGTCTTCGTCTTCTTCTTCATCGTTGCTACTTCTTGTTGATAATATCTCACAATTATTCCAAAAACAGTTATTTTTCAATGTTCACAAATCAAGAACAGTATTTTGGGTTTTATGACTTTTGGCCCTGTCAACACATTTTTGGCCGCAGACATAACAACAACAACACCACCAACAACTACAACTCGGCGTAATAAATGTAAATGTCAATAGAAAAATATTGTAAATGTCAGGTAATAACATTATTGGTATGTCTCTATGTTTGTTGCTCTGTGTGTGTGTGTGTCATAGGCTGATGACAACTTGACAAACATAACACGCCCTCATAATAATCCAATGCAATAACAACCAGAACAACAACAAAAATAATAACTTCCACAAATAATGGTTTACGTTTTATGGTCCTCAGGTTTGATCCTAGCCCTTGTTTTCGTTATGTGTGTGTGTGTGTGCTCAACGTCGAAGAAATTGTCTCAATAGCATTTTGGGAAAAAAATGAACTACCATTCGGTGCCAGAATGCAAATGAGGTTTAGCTTGATGGTATTTCAACTAAAGGCAATGCAAAGAAAGGGCCTTTTTACAACAAAAAATCTCAAAAAAATCTCATGTAGACCTTAAAAAATATTCTTTAAAAAATCCACGACTTATGTAGACCTTAAAAAATATTCTTTAAAAATCCACGACCTTGCAAAACGACCTTATGTAGACCTTGCAAAAATATTCTTTTAAAAATCCACGCCTAGCCTCTGGAAAAAATATTCTTTTAAAAATCCACGCCTAGCCTCTGGAAAAAATATTCTTTTAAAAATCCACGCCTAGCCTCTGGAAAAAATATTCTTTTAAAAATCCACGCCTAGCCTCTGGAAAAAATATTCTTTTAAAAATCCACGCCTAGCCTCTGGAAAAAATATTCTTTTAAAAATCCACGCCTAGCCTCTGGAAAAAATATTCTTTTAAAAATCCACGCCTAGCCTCTGGAAAAAATATTCTTTTAAAAATCCACGCCTAGCCTCTGGAAAAAATATTCTTTTAAAAATCCACGCCTAGCCTCTGGAAAAAATATTCTTTTAAAAATCCACGCCTAGCCTCTGGAAAAAATATTCTTTTAAAAATCCACGCCTAGCCTCTGGAAAAAATATTCTTTTAAAAATCCACGCCTAGCCTCTGGAAAAAATATTCTTTTAAAAATCCACGCCTAGCCTCTGGAAAAAATATTCTTTTAAAAATCCACGCCTAGCTACTGGAAAAAATATTCTTTTAAAAATCCACGCCTAGCCTCTGGAAAAAATATTCTTTTAAAAATCCACGCCTTGGCTAGCCTTGGAGAAAATATCTATGCCTTGGATATCCTCTCGAAAAAACATCTATGCCTTGGATATCATCTGGAAAAAATATCTATGCCTTGGATAACCTCTGGAAAAAATATTATTTTTAAAATCCACGCCTTGGCTAGCCTCTGGAAAAAATATTCTTTAAAAAATCCACGCCATGGACAACCCATGGAAAAAATATTCTAGTAAAAATCCACGCCTTGGCTAGCCTCTGGAAAAAAAATTCCTTTAAAAGTCCACGCCTTGGCTAGTCTCTGGAAAAAAAATATTCTTTTAAAAATCCACGCCTTGGATAGTCTCTGGAAAAAATATTCTTTTAAAAATCCACGCCTTGGCTAGCCTCTGGAAAAAATATTCCTTTAAAAATCCACGCCTTGGCTAGCCTCTGGAAAAAATATTCTTTTAAAAATCCACGCCTTGGCTAGCCTTAGAGAAAATATCTATGCCTTGTATATCTTCTGGAAAAAATATCTATGCCTTGGATAGCCTCTAGAAAAAAATATTCTTTAAAAAATACATCCACCATCTTTTAAAAATCCACGCATTGGCTAGCATTTGGAAAAAATATTTTTTTAAAAATCCACGCCTTGTCAGAACCTCACAAAATATTTATTAAAAAATCCAAGCCTTCATAGGACCTCAAAAAATATAATTTTTTAAAAATCCACGATCTGTATTGATTTTGGAAAAATTACTTAAAAATCCACGCCTCATTTGGTTTGTGAAAAATATTTTTTTAAAAAAAGTTTGGAAAAAAATTCCCACTGACGGAAAATATGTTTTTCTAGAAGAAAAAAATCCTCAGTTTTTTTCCTCATGAAAATTTCGAAAAAAAATACCATGATCATCTAAATACATATACACCATCTCCAGGGAAGAAGAAGACAATTTATTTTCAAAAAGTTTTTGGTAGTTAATGATAAAAATCTTTGCATCATAAACAACAATTACATTCCAACTAACCTCTGATCAAAGATAAGATATGCCTTGGATAACCTCTGGAAAAAATATTATTTTTAAAATCCACGCCTTGGCTAGCCTCTGGAAAAAATATTCTTTTAAAAATCCACGCCTAGCTACTGGAAAAAATATTCTTTTAAAAATCCACGCCTAGCCTCTGGAAAAAATATTCTTTTAAAAATCCACGCCTTGGCTAGCCTCTGGAGAAAATATCTATGCCTTGGATAGCCTCTGGAAAAAATTCTTTTAAAAAATCCATGCCTTCGATATATAGCTGGCTTGTTACAGAACGGTTATTCCATAAGCCGAGCTTAAAAAAGATTTCCAAGCGCGTCGGTCTTGTGCACATATCCACCAATTTGGAAGACCACGTTCCTAGATGTTGCTTTCTACTTGGTCTTTCCATCTAATTCGTGGCCTTCCCCTTCTACGGGAACCATCAGTAGGCTCATTCTTATATGCCTTTTGAGCCACCGTAGTTCAATACGTTTGACTATGTCGATGTCCGCGTATAAATTGTAAAGTTCGTGGTTCATTCGACACCGATATTCACCGTCGACGCAGATCGACCCGTAGATCTTTCGGAGCATTTTTCTCTCAAACACCCCAAGAGCTGCCTCATCTGCTTGCGCAAGTACCCATGCTTCGGAACCATATAATAGCACGGGTAGTATCAGCGTCTTGTAAAGTGTGCGTTTGGTTTGGCGGGAGGTGGGCTTGTTTCTAAACTGCTTACTTAGACCATAGTAGCATCTGTTGGCCATCACAATCCTTCTCCGAATTTTAAAACTGATGTAATTCGTTTTATTTATGGCGGTACCAAGGTATATAAAATCTTTAACTACCTCGAAGCTGTAGTTCTCATGTTCCACAGTTGGTCCGAGTCTACTGGACGTCTTGAGCGTTGATACCATCAGTTTGGTCTTCTCGCCGTTTACTGCCAGACCCACTCACTGGCAGACTCCTTTTCAATTTGTTCAAAGGTGGCTGTTACCGCTCGCAATGTTCGACACATTACATCGATGTCATCGGCGAGTAACATGTGTTGTTTGGAGTACAGAGTACCATTTCTGTTTACCTTTTCGTCTCGTATGACCTTTTCCAGCAGGATGTTAAAAAGATCACACGACAAACTGTCACCTTGTCTGAATCCTCGTTCGATATTAAAGGGCTCCGATAGGTCCTTTCCTACTTTAACTGCTGACCTTGTGCAACTTAAAGTTATCCTGCATAGCCGTATTAATTTTCCAGGAATTTCGAACGTAGACATGGCTTCTAATACCTCTGAACCGATAGGGCTGTCGATGGCGGCTTTATAGTCGGCAAATAGGTGGTATGTGTCGATGTGTTTTTCGTGGGCCTTTTCCAGGATTTGGCGCAGAGTGAAAATCTGGTCAATGGTGGATTTGCCAGGTCTGAAGCCGCATTGGTATGGTCCAATGATGCCATTGATTATTGGCTTCAATCGTTCACACAGCACACTTATATGCGATAGGAAGGAGACTTATACCTCTATAGTTGGCACATATCGTTTTGTCTACTTTTTTGTGCACGGGACACAGGATGCTGAGGTTCCAATCATTGGGCGTGCAATACTAAATATTATTGGGCCAAATAATACTAATCAGCTGGTGCATGCTCCTGACCAGCAAATGGCCACCAGTCGTGAATAGTTCGGCTGGTAACCCATCGGATCCTGTTACTTTGTTGTTCTTGAGCCGATTAATTGATTTATGACCTCATCCTGGCTAGGTGGTATACACTCTTTACCATCATCTCTTATTGGTTCTGGGGTATCTTCTTCAACGCCACTATTTGATACCAGAAGCTATTCAAAATGCTCTTTCCAGATCCTCAACACACTGTCTGTATCTGTCACCAGGTTTCTTTCTTTATCGCTACAGGAGGATGTGCCTGTAGAGATGAAGAAGGACCTCATTCTGACTTCTGTACATCTCAATTTGCTCACGTTCACGTTTTTCCGGTTCTTTCTTCTGAAACACGTTTCTCCTCTCTACTTTTCTCCCGATAATTCTCCATCACGTTACGTGTTGCTACTTTCTGCAGGGTTGCCCTATACTCAGCTTTTTTCACATCAGTAGCATTACGATACACCTGATCGTACCATGGGTTTCTTGGTGGTGGTTTTTGGTACCCAAGTTTAGCTTTTGCTGCAGTTTGTAGGGAGTGGGCAATTCTTTGCCATTGTGCTTCTATACTATTATCGGGACAAGAAGTGTTTTCTTCAAGCAGATGAGTAAGATGAGCGGAGTAGGCCTCGGCTACCTGTTGTGTTTGCAGCTTTTCGACGTCGAGTTTCCGTGTTGTGTTAGATCGCACCTTTGCTGCTACATTAAGACGGGTGCGTACCGTGGCTGCCACAAGGTAATGGTTCGAATCGATATTTGCTCCTCGGATCGATCGACTTCTAAAACACTGGATAAATGTCTTCCGCCTATTACAACATTCGATATTCACGGGAAAAAATATTCTTTTAAAAATCCACGCCTTGGCTAGCCTCTGGAAAAAATATTCTTTTAAAAATCCACGCCTTGGCTAGCCTCTGAAAAAATATTCTTGTAAAAATGCTTGGCTAGCCTCTGGAAAAATATTCTTTTAAAAATCCACGCCTTGGCTAGCCTTGGAGAAAATATCTATGCCTTTGATATCCTCTGGAAAAATATCTATGCCTTGGATATCATCTGGAAAAATATCTAAGCCTTGGATATAATCTCGAAAAAATATTGTTTAAAAAATCCATGCCTTCGATATCCACGGGAAAAAATAAAAATAATCCACGCCTAATAATGGCCTTGAAAAAATATTCTTTAAAAAATCCATGCCTTCGATATCCACGGGAAAAAATATTCTTTAAAAAATCCATTCCTTTGATATCCACGGGAAAAAATATTCTTGTAAAAATCCACGCATTGGCTAGCCTCTGGAAAAATATTCATTTAAAAATCTACGCCTGATAATGTCCTTGAAAAAATATTCTTTAAAAAATCCACGCCTTGGACAGCCTATGAAAAAAATATTTTTTTTTTAAATCCACGCCCTGGATAGCATCTGGAAAAATACTCTTTAAAAATCCACGCCTTGATTAGCCACGCCTGTTTTGGTCCTTCAAAAAATACTCTTTTTTTATTAAAACAATGTCTTGTGTAGGCCTTAAAAATATTCTTTAACAAATTCACGCCTTGTAGGACCTCAAAAATAATTCTTTAAAAAAACTACATCTTGTATTGTTTCTTAAAAATATTAACTTCAAAAAATCCAAGCTTCATAGAACCCGTTACAAATATTTCATAAAAATAAAATCCATATTTCGAAAAAATCCTTCTAACGGAAAATATGTTTTTCTTGAAGAAAAAAATCCTCAGTATTTTTCCTTATGAAAATTTCGAAAAAAATACCATGAACATGTATTGTGTCTCCAGGGGAGAAGAAGATAATTTATTTTCCAAATTATTTTAGTAGTTAATCATAAAAATCGTTGCCATCGTAAACAACAATTACATTCCAACTAACCTCTGATCAAAGATAAGCTACTGACACAGTTTATCTTTGGCAAATCGCTTGTTGACACTTCATAAAAATTTTGAAGAAAAAAAACTCCAACAACAACAGCAATAAAAATTAAACAACAAACATTATAAAAATGCAAAACATTTTTACGATGGCATCGCAACTGCAATCTCCTGATGTGTCATAACGTGTTTTAGTCCGTCAGTTAGTACTCGGTACTTTCTTCCACTCATAAATTTATTGCTGTGGCTGCTGCTGCCTCTGTCGATGATTTATGGCCAATGGTGTGTGCCTTTTGTTGTTTGGGACCCAGCATCGATGCTGTAAAAATATCCGTCAATAACAAAACTCTTCAGGATGTACAATATAGACGAACAAACAAACAAACAATCCTATTTACATATGCAATTGAAATGCATCGAACATTTGAACTTGGCGCAGACAGAAGGTGGGACAATAACAAATACGATTTTTATAGTTTTTGTGTCACTTCGTGGTTCGGTTTCATAGGGGAACAAAAATGTATTTGTTGTGGAATATAACAGAATTCTAATGTGTGGGTGAGGTTGAAGGAATTCAAAGGTGTTTTTTTTGGAAACTTTTTCTATATAGGAAAAAAAAACAATTCTTTGAGAAAATATCGACGACTTCTATGGGCCCATGAACAAATATTTTTAAATAATAAAAAATGAAAAATATTTCTAAAAAATCCACGCCGAATGTGAACCCGGGAAAAATATATAAAACGAGTAAGGAAAGTAGTAAAGTCGGACGGGGCCGACTATATGATACCCTTCACCACTTTGGGTATATTCAATAGATGAATCCGAACATACGTTGAAGGACCATTAACACGATTTTCAGGAAACTTAGCACACATCATTCTAGACCTAACTCATTACGCTATGCCAAATTTCGTGCAAATCGAAAGATATATAGGGACTTTGGTACACCATTTACATTAAATCGGAGGAAAAAATATCTAAATCTGTACCGATTTTCAGGAAACTTAACACACATCATTGTCGACCTAATTCATTACGATATGCCAAATTTCGTGCAAATCGAATGATTTTCAGGGACTTTGGTCCACCATTTACGTAAAATCGGACGAAAATATATATGGGAGCTATATCTAAATCTGGACCGATTTTCACAAAACTTAACACACATCATTCTAGACCAAACTCATTACGCTATGCCAAATTTCGCGCAAATCGAAGGATATATAGGGACTTTGGTACACCATTTACATTAAATCGGACGAAAATATATATGGGAGCTATATCTAAATCTGGACCGATTTTCACGAAACTTAACACACATCATTCTAGACCTAACTCATTACGCTATGCCAAATTTCGTGCAAATCGAAAGATATATAGCGACTTTGTTGCACCATTTACCTAAAATCGGGCGAAATTATATATGGGAGCCATATCTAAATCTGGACAGATTTTCAGCAAACTTAACACACATCATTGTAGACCTAATTCATTACGCTATGCCAAATTTCGTGCAAATCGAAAGATGTATAGGGTCCTTGGTACACCATTTACTTTAAATCGGACGAAAATATATATGGGAGCTATATGTAAATCTGGACCGATATTCAGGAAACTTAACACACATTATTGTCGACCTAATTTATTACGCTATGCCAAATTTCGTGCAAATCGAATAATATATAGAGACTTTGGAGACCCATTTACCTTAAATCGGACGAAAATATATATAGGAGCTATATATAAATCTGACCCGACTTTCTCGAAACTTGGCACACGTCATTCTAGACTTAATTTAGTACGATGTGCCAAATTTTATGCAAATCAAAAGATATATAGGGACATTGGTACCCAATTTACATTAAATCGGACGAAACTATATATGGGAACCATATCTAAATGTGGACCGATTTTCAGAAAACTTAACATACATCATTCTGAACCTAATTCAGTACGCTATGCCAAATTTCGTGCAAATCGAATGATTTTCAGGTACTTTGGTACACCATTTACATTAAATCGGACGAATATATATATATGTTAGCTATATCTAAATCTGGACCGATTTTCACGAAACTTAACACACATCATTGTCGACCTAACTCATTACGCTATGCCGAATTTCGTGCAAATCAAAAGATATATAGGGACTTTGGTGGGCCATTTTCATTAAATCGGAGGAAAATATATATGCGAGCCATATCTAAATCTGGACCGATTTTCAGGAAACTTAACACACATCATTCTAGACCTAAGTCATTACGCTATGCCAAATTTCGTGGAAATCGAAAGATATATAGGGACTTTGGTGGACCATTTTCATTAAATCGGGCGAAAAAATATATGGGAGCTATATCTAAATCTGGACCGATTTTCACGAAACTTAGCACTCATCATTCTAGACCTAACTCGTTACGCTATGCCAAATTTCGTGCAAATCGAATGATTTTTAGGGACTTTGGTTCACCATTTACCCAAAATCGGGCGAATATATATATGGGAGCCATATCTAAATCTGGACCGATTTTCAGGAAACTTAACATACATCATTCTAAACCTAATTCAGTACGCTATGCCAAATTTCGTGCAAATCAAAAGATATATAGGGACTTTGGTACACCATTTACATTAAATCGGACGAAAATATATATGGGAGCTATATCTAAATCTGAACCAATTTGTTCCCAATTTCAATAGGGTACGTCCTTGGACCAAATTTCATCCAATGTTTACAATATAACATGGACAGAAGGACGGACGGACGGACATGCATAATCCACGCCTCTTTTCAGTTTTTGAAAAAAAACAAAATAAATCCACGCCTATAGTGAAGTTTTGAAAAATATTTTTAAAAATCCACGACTATATCCACGCGTATAAATATTAATTGTAGTTAAACAATTCACGCTTATTAGGTATTTAAAAGTTACAGTTATTTCTAAAAAATATTCAGGGGTTATTGAAAATATTTTTGAGTCTTCCAAACAAAAGACTTAAGACACGAACAATACATAGTCTTTTCTTTTAAATTTTGTTAATCCATTAACATGATTTTAAAATCAAAAACCAAAACACACTAGACCTACATTTTTCACTTTAGCTTTATCGAACAACTCAATCTTAATCCTAATGGCTGGCAATGTTCTACTAACTCATATTTACGCATCTTGTAGCCATTTAACAAAAAATAACATGCATGTTTATAATTGGTGTTTTGGCCCACATATGTCATGTTCGGCTATATATATTTCTACATATTGTAACAAATGTACCCGCAGTTGGTTGTCTTTATTGTTTTTTTCGTATATTTCTTACATCGGTGTCTTCTGGCCATTTTGGAGTGCGTTTTAGTGTGGCAATTGAATGTGGGTCATTTTCATCTTCATGCGTCGTGGTCGTCGCCGTCGTCATAGGCATCTTAACCAGCTGCCAGCTGTGGTGGCAAATAAGCTGATGACTTAGTATCGACAATTATTGCTTTCTTATGCCACCTCATTTTGTATGGCCGAGGCTTATCCACTTGGTCCATTTTATTGCGCGGCACTTGTGTTAATTTAGAACAATCCTCGCTCTCTTTGCATCCGTCGCTCTCTCTCTCTCCATTGCAGTTTGTCGTTTCCCATTGATTATGAGATGTTGTTAATTTGTTTGCCATTATTAATAATAACAGCAACGGATAATTTAAATAGAACGCGAAGAGGGGCGAGGGAAAGGAGTTGAAGTTTCATTTTTTATTTTCTTTATTAACTTGTTAAGCCATAATTACGATATCTCTTGTGGCATTGCCTCTTGGGATATCTTATCTGGTTCTAAAAGGAAACCATCCATAATGACTGAAATCTAGAATGAAAACTTCTACCGGAACAAAGGAGGATTTTTTAAAATTTTATTTTTCCGTGGATTTTTTTAATATTTTTCAGGCTTCACAATAGGAGTGGATTTTTTAAAATATTTTTTTTTTTGAGACTTACAGGAGGCGTGGATTTTTAAACACTATTTTTTTTTTGGAGATGCTTGTTTTTTTATATAAATTTTTTCGAGATTTACAAGTGGATTGGGCGGCGTAGGGGATGATAGATACCAAGCAACGGCTCTGATTGGCTTTAACATGGTGAAGTCCAGGCTTATCTTGGTCCCTCTTTCATCTCAATTGTAGACACTGACCTCCCCACGGTATCACCTGATGTAGCTATTTTCATCTTCCGTTGAAATAGCAAGTTCACTCATAAGAACCATAAAAAATGTGTTGAGGCGTCGCGTTAGGTGCTTACACTCAGAAAACCCCTTATACTATGAAAAAGCAAAGAAAACCAAACCCCACTAATGTTGACGACCCCCGCAATCGTATAAAGGACCACGATCTGCAAATCTGCACTTGGAATGTGCGCACCTGTACAGAACCAGCGCAGTTTTCGCTCTGGCGGATGTACTCAAGAAGTACAAAGTCGATATTATTGCCTTACAGGAAATGCGATGGAAAGGGACTGGCGTAAGTAAATCCGACCATTACGCCCTGCATTATAGCTGCCATAAAACGAGATATGAATTTGGCTGCGGATTTATGATTAACAGGAGAATAAAAGACCTCGTCTCCAGATTCACTCCTGTAGATGAGCGAATTGCTATAATCCGTATAAAAGCAAAATTCTTCTACATCAGTCTCATTTGCGCACATACTCCGACCTAAGATAAAGATGAACAGACCAAAGACATATTTTACGAGCGCCTAGAAACAGCATATGACCGCTGCCCTGGCCATGAAGGGAAGGGAAAATATCTTTGGCCCCACCGTCGAAAAATTCAGCCTTCATGAAGAAAAATCCGATAACGGCATGAGGTTGATTGACTTCGTGGCAGCAAAAAACATGGTAGTTAGCAGCATCAGATTCAAGTATCTCGATATACACAAGGCCACTTGGATTTCTCGCGATCGAACAACGAGAAATCAAGTCGATCATGTTGTGATAGACGGAAGGCATTCATCCAGTCTATTAGACGTTCGATCGATCCGAGGAGCGAATATTCGTTCGGATCACTACCTTGTAGCAGCCAAGGTTCGTCTCGTCTTAATGTTGCTGCAAAGTTGCGATCTAACACAACATGGAAACTCGACGTCGAAAAGCTGCAAACACAACAGGTAGCCGAGGCCTAGTCCGCTCAACTTACCCACCTGCTTGACGAAAGCACTTATTGTCCCGATAATAGTATTGGCAAGGAATTGCCCACTCCCTACAAACTGGAGCAAAAGCAATATTTGGGTACCAAAGACCACCACCAAGAAACCCATGGTACGATCAGCAGTGTCGAAATGCTACTGATTTGAAAAACGCAGCATATAGAGCAACCCTGCGGACAGTAGCTACACTTAATGTGATGGAGAATTATCGGGAGAAAAGAAGAGAGGAGAAACGTGATTTCAAAAAAAAGAAGAAAGAAAAACGTGCATGCACCAGCTGATTAGTACAATTTGGCTAGAGGAAAGCTTGCCCAATGATTGAAACCTCAGCATCCTGTGTCCCGTGCACAAAAAAGGCGACAAGACTATATGTGCCAACTTTAGAGGAATAAGTGTCCTTCCCATCGCCTATAAAGTGCTATCCATAGTATTGTGTAAACGACTGAAGCCATTATTGGACCATACCAATGGAAAAAAACCAACGAAAAGCCGTATTCGACAGCCCTATCCGTTCAGAGGAGTTTAAAGCCATGTCTGCGTTTGACATTCCTGCAAAATTAATTTGGCTATGCAGGATAACTTTAAATGGCACAATATCACCAGTTAAAGTCGGAAAGGAACTCTCGGAGCCCTTTAATACCGTACGAAGATTCTGACAAGGTGACAGTTTGTCGTGTGACCTTTTTAACATTCTGCTGAAAAAGGTCATACGAGAGGCAAAAGTGAACAGAAATGGCACTCTGTACGCCAAACAACACCAGTTACTCGCCTATGCCGATGACATCGACATAATGGCTCGAACATTGAGATCGGTAACAGTCGCCTTTGAGAAGGAGTCTGCCAAAGTGGGTCTGGCAGTAATAGGCGAGAAAACCAAGCTGATGGTATCAACGCGCAAGACGTCCAGTAGACTCGGACCAACTGTGGAACTTGAGAACTACAGCTTCGAGGTAGTCAAAGATTTTATCTACCGTGGTACCGCCGTAAATAAAACGAATTACATCAGTTTTGAAATTCGGAGAAGGATTGTAATGGCCAACCGAAGCTACTATGGTCTGCGTAAGCAACTCAAAAGCAAGACCACCTCCCGCCAGACCAAACACAGACTCTACAAGACGCTGATACTACCCGAGCTGTTATATGGATCTGATACATAGGTACTTACGCATGCAGATGAGGCAGCTCTTGGGGTATTTGAGAGAAAAATTCTCCGAAAGATATATTTTTGAGTATTACAAAGACGTGGATTTTATATTTTTTTAAAAAAGTTTACTATTTTTAAAAAACAATATTTAAAGTAAAATGATTTACCCGCTCGTTTTTTTTCAATTGCTGATTTTTCTTTAAACAACAAATGTCAACACCAAATGAACAGCAATTGCCGCATCAATGACAACTGACACAGCAGTAACATCCAAATCAACACCAGCCATGACGTGGACAATGCGGACAACGCGGCCAACATGTTGTAATTAAGACTTTGTCATTTAAAGCGAAGACAAACCGCCTATTGCCCTCTATAATGTTGGGGAAAAGTGGTTTTAGTGGCTGTTGACGGATTAAGCAAACAGTGCGTGGCAGACTGAGTGACTGACTGGCAGACTGACTAAGTTGGCTGGCTGACGGACACAAGCAAAAGCATCTAACTTCGAAAACGGGGGGAGTATTACGAGTAGCCTAGATGCGGGCTCTAAATCTCTGGTGGATAGTAAAGCCAGAAGGCTGATGACGGTGACAATGATGTTGCTGGAAGTTGTCGTGGTGGTTGCAATAAAAATGTGGCCCACAGAAAATGGCACAACTTCTTCAATGAACAGAAAAACCAGTAAAACTTCATTTTGGTGACTTCGATGTGTCAATGGAGGAGTCAGCTCAGTGTTTGAGGAGCAAAACAAAAAAAGCCAGCACATGCTGTTTTCAGTTTAAACTTGGCTTAAACTATTTTTTCTTGTTGTTGTTGATTTGCTTAATGCTACACCCCACCACGTTGCATGGTGGCATGGTGCGTTTTCTCACTGCCGATGCTGGTATTTGGCCATTTATTTTTATTTCAAATACATTTAACTAACCACAAAAAGTTTAAGTCAAATACATATTCATGGCTGGGGTGTTGGGAATCCGAAGCTGCTGCTGTCTGTCTATGGTAATGCCACAAATTGCAGCAGCTTTGGAAAATTGTTACCCCCAGACACACACATGCTGCTCATGGCAGCGTCGAAATGAAGTGACAAAAAATCCATTACCGGCTTTTTGCTGTTCATGTTCGCAATTTGGTGGCATAATCTTTGCAATTTGGCCAAAGGCTAAATTGTATGAAATATTGTGTTCAAAAAAAAAGAAGAAGAAGAAGAAAACAAAATAGGAATTCGAGATAATTGAATGTCTGCATGGAGTTCAAGTTCTTCTCTAAGGAGACGAGGTTATGTTTGGTTTTTTTTTCAGTACAAGCATAGACCAGGATTAGTATGTAGTGTGGGAATATAATTTATTAATTGTAAATGAAAAATTATGTTTTAAAAAATCCACGCCTCTTATTAGTCCTAGAAAAATAGGTTTTAAACCAGTGAGGAAAGTAGTAAAGTCGGACGGAGCCGACTATATGATACCCCTTACCACTTTGGCTATATTTAAGAGATGAATACCAATTGTGGTCTACTTTAAATATATAATCTGTGACTATATGTGAACCGACTTAACCTAACGATTAATAACCGGGTACATTTGCAAATGTATATTAAGTTTTTTTTCGTCATCGAAATTGCCATCGAAATAATCACTTCCAACCCTATAAAATACATATTTTTGATCACCTTAAAATTCCATGACGATTTAAGCATGTCCATTTGTCTGTTGTCTAGCCTCTAAACGACAACATAGAGTTGTCTTTTGTCTGCAGGCAGGTCAAGTTCGAAGATGAGCTATATCGGGCCAAGCATAGGCATATAAGGGTCACCCCAACTTTGAGTTCTTAAATTTCGTTTAAATTTGGTACAATAGGTTCTTACTGGGTATCAAAGGGGGTTCTTGAGCATGCTTTTCAACCGAGTTCGGTGAAATTTGGTATAATGGATTCTTCTTTGGTACATCAATCCGCACACATGTTCTCGGTAAGCTTTGCCAACTTCAGTACGTTGTGCAAAATAAGAATATTTTTTCAAGTGAAAAAATAATATTTTTTCAAGTAGCTAGCCATCCAAGGCGTGGATTTTTTAAAGAATATTTTTTCAAGTAGCCCAGAAGAATATTTTTCATGCTGCCAAAAAGACGTGCATTTTTAGATTTTTTTTTCAAGAATATATTTTTATAATAGCCAAAAACTTATATTTAGTCCAACCGGACTAAATTTGACTCTTTGGTACACCATTTGCTAAAAATCGGACGAAAATATATATGGGAGCTATATCAAAATCTGAACCGATTTCAATAAAACTTGGCACACGTTAGGCTACACCAACTTCAGTACGTTGTGCAAAGCTTTGTGCCAATCGGACTAAATTTGACCCTTTGATGCACCATTTGCTAGAAATCGGACGAACATATATATGGGAGCTATATCAAAATCTGAACCGATTTCAATAAAACTTGGTACACGTTAGGCAACACCAACTTCAGTACGTTGTGCAAAATTTTGTGCCAATCGGACTAAATTTGACTCTTTGGTGCACCATTTGCTAAAAATCGGACGAAAATATATATGAGAGCTATATCTAAATCTGAACCGATTTCAATAATACTTGGCACACGTTATGCTATCTTAACGTCAGTGCGTTGTGCAAAATTTCGTGCCAATCGGACTAAATTTGACCCTTTGGTGCACCATTTACCTTAAATCGGACGAAAATATATATGAGAGCTATATCTAAATCTAAAACGATTTCAATAAAACTTGACACACGTTAGGCTATCCTAACATCAGTACGTTGTGCAAAATTTCTTGCCAATCGGACTAAATTTGACCCTTTGGTGCACCATTTGCTAAAAATCGGACGAAAATATATATGAGAGCTATATCTAAATCTGAACCGATTTCTATAAAACTTGGAAGACGTTAGACTACACCCACTTCAGTACGTTGTGCAAAATAGTATTCCAATCGGACTAAATTTGACTCTTTGGTGTACCATTTGCAGAAAATCGGACCAACATGTATATGTGGGCGCTATATCTAAATCTGAACCGATTTTCGCGAAACTTAACACACATCATTCTAGGTCAATCCATTACACTGTGCCAAATTTCGTGCAAATCGAAAGGTATTTAGAATTGGTGCACCATTTACCTTAAATCGGACGAAAATATATATGAGAGCTATATCTAAATCTGAACCGATTTTCACGAAACTCAGCACACATCATTCCAGACTCAATTCAGTATGCTATGCCAAATTTCGTGCAAATCTAAAGATTTATATGGACTTTAGTGCACATTTTACAAAAAATCGGACGAAACTATATATGGGAGCTATATCTAAATCCGGACCGATTGTCACGAAACTTGGCAAACATCACTCTAGGCTCAATTCAATGCGCTGTGCCAAATTTCGTGCAAATCGAAGGATATATAGGGACCGTTTACATTAAATCGGACGATAATATATATGGAGCTATATCTAAATCTGAACCGATTTTCACGAAACTCAGCACACATCAGACTCAATTCAATATGCTATGCCAAATTATATATGGGAGCTACATCTAAACCCGAACCGATTTTCAGGAAACATAACACACATCATTGTAGACCTAATTCATTACGCTGTGCCAAATTTCGTGCAAATCGAAGGATATATAGGGACCGTTTACATTAAATCGGACGAATATATATATGGGAGCTATATCTAAATCTAAACCGTTTTTTTCCCAATTTCAATAGGGTTCGTCCTTGGGCCAAATAAGTGACCTGTATCAAATTTCATCCAATTAGGATTTTAAGTGCGACCTGTACTTTGTTTCAAATTTAACATGGACTGACAGACGGACGGATTCTATGCATATTCTCAAAAGGAACCATATGTCTATCTTGTTTCCTTTTGCCTGTTACAAACATATGTACAAAGATATAATACCCTGTACCACAGTGGGGTGAAGGGTATAAAAAGGGGGTTATATAGGGACTACCCCAAAAAGAGGGTGAATATTAATAATTTTTGGTAGGGAGATTTGTTATCATATACGACTACAAAATACCAAATTGCAGCGAATTCGGTTGAAAAATGCGCTCAAGAACCCCCAAAATAGCGAAAATTGGGGGGTACCCTTATATGGGGGCTATCCAAAAAAATGTACCTCTATATTCATATTTTTTGTGGAAAGATTTAGTATCTATTAAGAACTCAAAATACTAAATTAGAGCCAATTCGGCGGAAAACACCTCAAAATACGAAATATTTGGAGGTACCGTTATATGGGGGGTAGCAGAAAAAGTGAACCTATGTTTATAATTTTTGTGGAGACTTTTAGTGCCCAATATGAACCTAATGTACCAAATTTCAGCGAATTCGGTTGAAAAATGCGTGCAAGAACTCAAAAATACCAAAAATTGGGGGGTACCGTTATATGGGAGCTATGCATAAACGTGGACCAATATATCCCATCTTCGAACTTGACCTGCCTGCGGACAAAAGACAAACTTATGCAAATTTTCAGCATCATATCTCAATAGGATAGCGTGATTACAACAGACGGACGTACGGACATGGCTAGATCGACACGACACGACTTTTGTAATACTCACAAAAAATATTTTTCAAAAAAAAAAAAAAAAACAAAAAAAAATCCACTATTTTATGTCCTCGAAAAAATATTTTTAAAAATCCACGCCTATGTCTGATTTTAAATCTATATATATATATATATATATATATAACCAGTAAGCGGAGCAGTATAGTCGGACGGGGCCGACCATATGATACCCTACATAACATCCATGAAAATCTTACTTTCTGTGGTTCTACATTCTGAGCTTGGGCAATATTTCGCGTTATTTTAACCCTCTTGACCGACTAGAGGTCAACAAATGTTTCTAATATCCAGTATAGCCCTTCTAATTACTTGTCCAGATTCCCTTCACCGTGGTTTGTGTTGTAATGTTCGGCTTTCAATTGTGGCCAATAGATCGTCGGGTCTAAGAAACACAAAAAATTAAGTTTTCGTTCCACTTCATCCCAATATTATTATCTGATCATCACCGAAAATTATATGCGTTGTCCTTGACCATAACTGAAACCTCATGGAACATTTCAAAGCGATCAGAGCTATATTTCCGCCCTCTAGTGTGGTAATGGGTTACTAAATAAAATCTGAGCACGTAAGCACTTGCAAATATTTAAGTGTAACTCCCACATCTGATAATTGGTATCTATTTAAAGGTCAACCAATCCCCTTAAATATACTATCAACTTCTCGGGTCTATATCCTTCTGGAGTAAATATATACGACATGGAATACAAATTTTGTAATTTTTCACACAAAAGTCAGGCTCCATTTGACCCGTTAAATATTGACCGATCTTTGTCTAGACACTTAAAGGTGGGCCTAGGACCAATATTTCGCGGCATTAAAAACTCTTGGGGCTGCACAAAGCTATAATACCATGACAACATAGTTGTGTAGGGTATGATTATTATCGGATCATCATCGTTCCTTGATCATATCTGGGTCCTCATGGAAAATTTCAAAGCGATCAGAGCTATATTTCCGCCTTCTAGTGTGGTAATGGTTTACTAAATAAAATCTGAGTACCTAAGCACCTGTAAATTGTTAAGAGTAACTCCCACATCTGAGTACATACGACCATATAATTGGTATCAATTTAAAGGTCAACCACTCCTCTTGGATATGCTATCAACTTCGGGCCTCTGTTCTTCACGGGGTAAATATATACGCTATAGAATACAAAATTTTGTCATTTTTCACACTAAAGTCAGGGTCCATTTGACCCGCTAAATATTGACCGATCTTTATCAAAACAGGCATGCTTATTCTCTGGCCCGATATGCTATCAACTATTGGGCCTGTGTTCTTCAGGGGTAAAATATTCGCTATAGAATACAATTTTTGTCATTTTTCACACAAAAGTCAGGGTCCATTTGACCCAGGCATGCTTATTCTCTGGCCCGATCCCCTTCGACATGCAAAAATTCGCGGTGTTTGGGTAATAACTGCGGCCTTTGGAGCGACCTGAAAAACCGACAAAAACAAAGTTTTCGGTCCATTTCGTCCCCTAAATATTAACCGATATTTTCCAAAAACAATAGGGATCTTCATTGGCCATAACCCATTCTACATGCAAAATTTCGTGAAGATTGGTCCATAACTGTGGCCTGTGTCGTGTTTATTATAATGGACAGACAGACAGACAGACGGACACACATGTCTAGATCGACTCAGCTAGTGGAGCTATGGCGATCGGACTAATTTTTCTCGGCGTTACAAACTTTTGGGGCTGCACAAAGCTATAATACCCTGACAACATAGTTGTGTAGGGTATAAAATCCACGTCTTTGTAGATGTAGGATCCATTTAAGGAGATGGTTTTGAATGCGCTTACTCATGTGTACGAAAAGTACTATATGGTACTATATTTGGTACAAATTTAGTCTATGCTAATAAAAGAGTAAATTGATTGACTGACAGACTGATTTAACAATTCATCAACGCCCAGACGAAACGGCTGAAGCTAGAATCTTGAAATCTTGGGTGAGTGTTACTCTTGGTCTAAAGGTGACAGATAAGGCTGGGTTTTTGGAAATTCGTACTAGAACCGTACGAAAAGTACTAAAAAGTACTAAATATGATATCATTTGTATTTGGCGAACCAGTGGAGCTAGAAATCTGAAATTTGGATTGAGGGCCAGTGATGGAGTGTAGAATAGATGTAGGAAAGGAAATTTGAACTATAAGTATCGGAAAAGTACTCAAATGTACTAAATTTGGTACAATTTCGTAGCAAGTGAATGGATTGAACTAAATACTTGAAATTTGGAATGCAAATTAAGGTTGAGAATTAGGGTCGATATGAGGAGATTTTGGAAAGCGTGTACTCATGTGTACAAAAAGTACTATATGGTACTATATTTGGTGAAAATTTGATTTGACCGTCGGAGTGTAGGATTGAGATATGAACGTAATTTTGGAAAATTGTTACTTATGTGTACGAAAAGTACTAAATAGTACTATAATCGGTACAGTTTGGATTTGGGTGATCCTATAGAGCAGGAACAATGAAATTTGGAGTCAGGATCACAGTAGGGGTGTGGGATTGGTGTCAGGATTCAGTTTACGAAAAAAATACTTATGGGTACTAAATGGTACTAAATTTGGTACAATTTGAATTTTAGATGAACCAATAGAGCTAGAATCATGAAATTTGGAGCCAGGATCAATGTTGAGGTCTAAGATTGAGATATGTAGGAAGTTTTAGAAATTTGTACTAATGTGTACTAAATTTGGTACAATTTGAATTGTGAGTGAACCGATATAGGATTTAGGATCACTATGGGGGTGTAGGTATGTGGTAAGAATCAGGTTTTAGAAATTCGTACTACTGTGTACTAAATTTAGTACAATTTAAATTGTGGGTGAACCAATAGAGTTGGAAATCTTAAACTTGGATTTAGGATCAGTGTGGGATTGGGGTATGTAGAATGTTTTGGAAATTGGTACTACTGTGTACTAAATTTGGTGCAATTTGAATTGTTAGTGAACTGATAGAGTTAGAATTCTGAAAAATGGATTTAGGATCAATGTGGGGGTGTATGATTGGGGTATGTAGGAAGTTTTGGAAATTTGTACTAATGTGTACCAAATTTGGTACAATTTGAATTGTGGGTGAACCGGTAGAGTTTGAATCCTGAAACTTAGATTTAGGATCACTGTGGGGTGATGGTTTGGGTTAAGTAGGTAGTTTTGGAAATTCGTACTACTGTGTACTAAATTTGGTACAAATTGGATTTGGATTTCAACCGATAATGTTGGAATCCTGAAACTTCGATTTAGGATCACTGTAGGGGTGTAGGATTGGAGTATGTAGGAAGTTTTGGAAATTGGTACAAATTTGTACTAAATTTGGTAGAATTTGAATTATGGGTGAACCAATAGTGGGTGGGTGAACTTTGGCACTGCTGTGTACAAAATTTGGTATAATTTGAACTGTGGGTGGACCGATAGAATTGGAATCCTGAAACTTATATTTTGGATCACTGTGGTGGTGTAGGTTTGGTGGTTTTAAAAAAATCCACGCCTATTTTATGGCCTCGAAAAATGCATTTAAAAAATCCACGGCCCATAATTTGGTGAAGCATAATTTAGAAAATAAAATGTTTCTTTCTCCCCACCCTAATATATTTTAAAAAATAGTAACAAAATATTTGCTGTCATTAATAATGGTACCTTTACCTCCAGCAAAAAAATCTGAGACTCCTTCTTGCTTTCATCTGAGGAAAGGAGTGCGTGTGTGTGTGTATTTTTTGCCATGACTGTCAATGGTGGGCGCTGTCAATATTTTTTTGGAGGTTCCGCAAGCAAATAAGTAGCAGCCAGTCATCGCTACCACGACCACACCATTGTGGGTCGGGTTAATGTTAGCTGTTATTTTTTTTGGGGGATCTTTGCTACTTCAAAATGCTGCCCTGTCTGGAGGAATGAAGTTCTGCAGCGGGGTGGATGGGTAAATTGTGCGTGTGTTTTAAGTGCTACAAGTAAGTAGCAGAAGAAGAAGAAGTAGAAGTAACAACTATTTTTTTTACTTCTCTTAATAACATTACGACGACAACGACTATTATTAATGTTCAACCAAGAAGAAGAAGAAGAAGACAACAACAAAAGTATTTTTGTTGTAGATTTTTTTTTGTTTGAAACCACCCATTTTTTTTGGTTGGCTGTGAAGGAATTTTTGTTTTGCCGTATCGCATATCGCAGTGTAATTTTTATTTTATGTTGCCACATTTTGTCGGGTAGATTCTTGACTCGTTTCGTATGCAGATGTCTTTTATGGGTTATGAAGCGAGTTTAATTTTTGTTGGTGTTGTTGTTGTATTTTTTTTTTATTATTATATTTATGGTTTTGTCATTTTTGTTGTTGTTGTTGTTTCGTTCTACTTTTCCAAACAGTAAGTCTGGGTAGTTTTTCTTGTTTCCACCAAAGAAAAAAAACTTTTTTCCATTGGTTTCAATTTTTAGTTCTTTTTTTGGGTTGGGGGGTAATGCCAAAGACATAGTTCGGCTACAAGTATTATGGTCTAAAACAAGTCACAGTTATTATTTTTTTTTTGTTATTATTATTATTTCTTTTATTATTATCATTAGCCATGCTGAACTCCTTTCCGATGGGGTAGCAGAGACTACTACCTTCACCGTAGTAGTTGTTGTTGTTAAGTACTTGTACACTATCTTGTCTGTAGGGTCTGTCATGCATTGTTTACAAAAATACCAACCAACCCAGTCAGTCAGTCAGTCAGTCAGTCAGCCAACAACAACGAACCGGCTAATAATTATAGACATTTTCAGTTGGTGTACTTTAAGTTTTTTTCTTCTACTTGTTTTTTTTTCATTTTTTTTTAAATAATTACAGTTAGAATTTTCGTATCTCTGTTTTTTGTTAAGAGGTTTCTGGGCTATATTTAATGGAGCTACATATTATGTTGGATATTTATGTGTTATATTATGCATTACCGAGATCTATGTGTGGATGTGTAGATTTTATTTAGAGGGAAGGTATGTAGAAACTTTCGTTTTTGTTTTGGCCTTCCATGGAGACGAGGAGTTTGGTGTGATAGTAAAGTAATGTTTGTTTCCTAAGTCTTTTGTTACATAGTATATATTCTTAACATTTTTGTTAATGTTTTTTTCTGTCTTTATGGTCGATGTAACATCTGTGTTAGTAGTTGATTTATAATCTCATTAACATTTCGATCCAGAATATTAAAAAAATTAAAAAAATATTCCTTTAAAAATACACACCATGATTGGCCCTTGTAAAAATATTCTTTTAAAACACCAAGCCTTTGGTAGCCCTTGAAAAAATATTCTTTTAAAAATCCACGCCTTGGTTGGCCTTGAAAAAATATTCTTTTAAAAATCCACGCCTTGGTTGGCCTTGAAAAAATATTCTTTTAAAAATCCATGCCTAATATAACCCTTGAAAAAATATTCTTTTAAAAATCCACGCTTTGGTTGGCCTTGAAAAAATATTCTTTTAAAAATCCACGCCTTGGTTGGCCTTGAAAAAATATTCTTTTAAAATCCATGCCTAATATAACCCCTGAAAAAATATTCTTTTCAAAATCCACACCTTGGTTGGCCTTGAAAAAATATTCTTTTAAAAATCCACGCCTTAGTTGGCCTTGAAAAAATATTCTTTTAAAAATCCATGCCTAATATAACCCTTGAAAAAATATTCTTTTAAAAATCTACGCTTTGGTTGGCCTTGAAAAAATATTCTTTTAAAAATCCACGCCTTGTTGGCTACTTGAAAAAATATTCTTTTAAAAATCCACGCCTTGTTGGCTACTTGAAAAAATATTCTTTTAAAAATCCACGCCCTAGATGGCGTAGGAAAAAATATTCTTTTAAAAATCCACGCCCTGGATGGCGTAGGAAAAAATATTCTTTTAAAAATCCACGCCTAAAAAATATTCTTTTAAAAATCCACGCCTTGGTTGGCCCTTGAAAAAATATTCTTTAATAAATCCACGCCTCAGTTGGCCCTTGAAAAAATATTCTTTAATAAATCCACGCCTCAGTTGGCCCTTGAAAAAATATTCTTTTAAAAATCCACGCCTTGGTTGGCCTTGAAAAAATATTCTTTTAAAAATCCACGCCTTGGTTGGCCTTGAAAAAATATTCTTTTAAAAATCCACGCCTTGGTTGGCCTTGAAAAAATATTCTTTTAAAAATCCACGCCTTGGTTGGCCATGAAAAAATATTCTTTTAAAAATCCACGCCTTGGTTGGCCTTGAAAAAATATTCTTTTAAAAATCCACGCCTTGGTTGGCCCTTGAAAAAATATTCTTTAATAAATCCACGCCTCAGTTGGCCCTTGAAAAAATATTCTTTAATAAATCCACGCCTCAGTTGGCCCTTGAAAAAATATTCTTTAATAAATCCACGCCTCAGTTGGCCCTTGAAAAAATATTCTTTAATAAATCCACGCCTCAGTTGGCCCTTGAAAAAATATTCTTTTAAAAATCCACGCCTTGGTTGGCCTTGAAAAAATATTCTTTTAAAAATCCACGCCTTGGTTGGCCCTTGAAAAAATATTCTTTTAAAAATCCACGCCTTGGTTGGCCATGAAAAAATATTCTTTTAAAAATCCACGCCTTGGTTGGCCCTTGAAAAAATATTCTTTTAAAAATTCACGCCTTGGTTGGCCCTTGAAAAAATATTCTTTTAAAAATCCACGCCCTGGTCGGCCTCGAAAAAATATTCTTTTAAAAATCCACGCCTTGGTTGGCCCTTGAAAAAATATTCTTTTAAAAATCCACGCCTTGGTTGGCCCTTGAAAAAATATTCTTTTAAAAATCCACGCCTTGGTTGGCCCTTGAAAAAATATTCTTTTAAAAATCCACGCCTTGGTTGGCCTTGAAAAAATATTCTTTTAAAAATCCACGCCTTGGTTGGCCCTTGAAAAAATATTCTTTTAAAAATCCACGCCTAATATAGCGCGCGCCCAATATGGTGGCACCTGGGGTAGCTGTTTTCATCACCCGATGAAATAGTGAGCTAATATGTGCCGCGAGTTCATCCATAAGAACTATAAAAAAATGGGTTGAGGCGTCGGGTTAGTTGTCCACTCTCGGCAAACCGAACCTATTATGAAAAAACAATGAAAAACTCAAACGCACAAAGGGCCACGATCTGCGAATCTGCACTTGGAATGTGCGTACATTGTACAGAACAGGAGCAGTGTTCGCTTTGGCGGATGTACTCAAGAAGTACAAAGACGATATTATTGCCTTACAGGATCAGACGATTACGCCCTGTATTATAGCTGCCAGAAGTTTGCTGCGGATTAATGGTTAATAAGAGGAGAATAAAATACCTCATCTCCAGATTCCCTCCAGTAGATGAGCGAATTGCTATAATCCGTATAAAAGCGAAGTTCTTCTACATCAGTCTCATTTGTGCCCATGCTCCGACCGAAGATAAAGATGAACAGACCAAAGACATATTTTACGAGCGCCTAGAAACAGATTTTAATGCAAGAAACGGAAGGGAAAATATCTTTGGTCCCACCGTCGGAAATGCAGCCTCCATGAGGAAACATCCGGCATGAGGTTGATTGACTTCACGGCAGGAAAAAACATGTTAGCTAGCAGTACCAGATTCAAGCATTTCGATATACACAAGGCCACTTGGATTTCTCGCGATCGAACAACGAGAAATCAAGTCGATCATGTTGTGATAGACGGAAGACATTTATCCAGTGTTTTAGACGTCCGATCGATCCGGGGAGCGAATATCGAGTCGGACCATTACCTTGTGGCAGCCAAGGTACGCAGCCGTCTTAATGTAGCAGCAAAGGTGCGATCTAATGTAACACGGAAATTTGACGTCGAAAAGCTGCAAACACAACATATAGGAAAAACCTACTCCGCTCAACTTACCCACCTGCTTGAAGAAAGCACATATTGTCCCGATAATAGTATAGAAGCACAATGGCAGATAATTGTAACACTTGGGTACCAAAGACCTCCATCTAGAAATCCGTGGTACGATCAGGAGTGTCGTAATGCTACTGATATGATAAACGCAGCGTATAGGGCAACCCTTCGGACAGTAGTAACACGTAATGCGATGGAGTACGATCGGGAGAAAAGGAGAGAGGAGAAACATATTTTCAGAAAAAAAAGAAGAAAGAACAAGAAAAACGTGAGCGTGAGCAAATCGAGATGTACATGAGTCAGAATGAAGTCCGAAAATTTTACCAACGGGTAGAATACCAAATCAAAGGCTTCGATGCAGGCACATCCTCCTGTAGAGATGAAGAAGGAAACCTAAAACCATTTCTGCATTTGGCATTCCTGCAAAATTAATACGGCTATGCAGGATAACATTAACTGGCACAAGATAAAGTCGGAAAGGACCTCTCGGAGCTCTTTAGTTTGTCGTTTGTCGTGTGACCTTTTTAACATCCTGCTGGAAAAGGTCATACGAGAGACAAAAGTGATCAGAAATGGAACTCTGTACACCAAACATCACCAGTTACTCGCCTACGCCGATGACATCGACATAATGGTCGGTCGAACATTGAGAGCGATAACAGTTACTTTTGAACAAAGGAGAAGGAGTCTGCCAAAGTGGGTTTGGCAGTCAACGGTGAGAAGACCAGTAGACTCGGACCAACTGTGGAACTTGAAAGCTACAGCTTCGAGGTTGTCAAAGATTTTATATACCTTGGCACCGCCATAAACAAAACGAATGACATCAGTTTTCAAATTCGGAGAAGGATTGTTATGGCCAACAGATGCTACTATGGTCTGAGAAAACAACTTAAAAGCAAGACCACCTCCCGCCAGTACAAACTAACACTCTACAAGACGCCGTGCTGTTATATGGATCTGAAACATGGGTACTTACACAAGCAGATGAGGCAGCTAATGGAGTGTTTGAGAGAAAAATTCTCCAAAAGATCTATGAGCCGATCTGCGTTGACGGTGAATATTGCCGTCGAATGAACCATGAGTGGTACCAGCTATTCTCGGACATCGACATTGTTAGGCGTATTGAGCTGCAGCGACTACGTTCATGTTGTGAGAATGGATGAAGATGCCCCAACCCAGAAGGCATACCAAAGCGAACCAGCTGATGGTTCACGCAGAGGGGGAAGGCCACGAATAAGATGGAAAGACCAAGTGGAAGGCAAAATTTCCGAATATGGTCTTTCAAATTGGAAAAAACTGCTCAAAAGACCAACGCGCCTCGATTTTTTTTAATCTCGGCTTATGGAACGAAAGTTCTGTAACAAGCCAGCTAAGACCAAGCTAATATAGCTCTTGAAAAATATATATTTTTTAAAATCCACCCCTAATGTAGCCCTTGAAAAATATTTTTTTTTAAATCCACGTCTATAATAGCCCTTGAAAAAATATTCTTTAAAACACGCCTTGGTTTGCCCTTGAAAACAGATATATTTTTTTTAACCACGACTTGGGTAGGTCTTGAAAAATATTTTTTTTTATAAAACCACGCCTAATATCCCTTGAAAAATTATTCCCTTAAAAATCCAAGCCTTGTATCGGTTCTTGAAAATGTATTCCTTTGAAAATCGATGTCTTGGTTAGCCCTTAAAAAATAATCTTGAACAATTTTGCACCTTCATGATGTTGCGCATGAAAAAAAATGTCCCAAGTGATGCAAATTTTTTTCTTCTTCAACTGTACATTGTTATCAATATTAATTACTGTATAATTTGTAAGTTTGCCGCCACAAATAGAATTACAATTCTGATTAGACGAATGGCTGGGTTCTTTGAACACAGGCAGCCATTCATTTAACCATCCAACCAACCAGTCACTCACTCATCCATCATTCATTCATCAGCCAAAGAACTGAATTTGTTGCAAAAAAAAAAAAAATTCTCTCTCCCTCTTCCTGACCACAATGGAGGTAATGCAATACCATGTAAGCTTAGAATTCCGCTTGGTTCAAATGCTGCCTCAATCATGGCAAGAATTCCAATTGATTCTAAAATAAAAACCAAGATTCTGACTGAGATGTGTGGTGGCAACATCCAACATGTGTGTGTGTGTTTGTGGAATGATAACATAAATGACAAATAAACATGACAACATTCTGACAATGGTATCGGGGGAATATCAATCAGAAGCACACACACAATCACACCCATACATAGCTAAATGAGAAGAACATAAATAAAGGAAACAATACAACAATGTTGTAATAATACACGAGGGGAGTTGGAGGAATGTGGTTCGCCAAGAAAAAAATTATATTAAACAAATCCACGCTTCATATAGGCATTGCAAAAATAGTCTTAAAAAAATCCACGACTCATATAGACCTTGAAAAAATATTCTTAAAAAATCCACGACTCATATAGGCCTTGACAAAATATTCTTAAAAAAAATCAACGCCTCATATAGACCTTGAAAAAATATTTTTAAAAAAATCCTCGACTCATATAAGTCTTGAAAAAAATATTCTTAAAAAAATCCACGCCTTGGTTAGCCCTTGAAAAAATATTCTTTAAAAAATCCACGCCTTGGTTAGCCCTTGAAAAAATATTCTTTAAAAAATCCACGCCATGGTTAGCCCTTGAAAAAATATTCTTTAAAAAATCCACGCCTTGGTAAGCCCTTGAAAAAATATTCTTTAAAAAATCCACGCCTTGGTTAGCCCTTGAAAAAATATTCTTAAAAAAATCCACGCCTTGGTTAGCCCTTGAAAAAATATTCTTTAAAAAATCCACGCCTTGGTTAGCCCTTGAAAAAATATTCTTAAAAAAATCCACGACTCATATAGGCCTTGAAAAAATATTCATAAAAAAATCCACGACTCATATAGGTCTTGAAAAAAATATTCTTAAAAAATCAACGCCTCATATAGGACTTCAAAAAATATTCTTAAAAATATCCACGCCTTATATAGGTCGCGAAAAAAATTCTTAAAAAAATCCACGCCTCATGAAGGTATTGAAAAATATTAAAAAAAATTCACGCCTTGGAAAAATAGTCTTAAAAACATTCAGGCCTCATAAAAACCTTGAAAAAATAATGCCTCATATGGCCCCTAAAAAATACTCTTTAAAAATCGACGCCTCTTATAGCCTTGAAAAAATATTCTTAATAAAAAGCCAGACCTTGATTCTTACCTATAACATAAATGCCTAGTTGTTATATTCCAACCTCGTACATAACATCATAATGAGATTCTACATTCGATCTAAATTTTGTTTCTTGACAATGCTCAGTTCCAGCTTGCCCCCACGAAGCTTGTGGTTAAGTTTGCCGCACACATTTTGTTTTGATCGAAGCCACCCTAGATGCCGCACTGAAAAAATACCCACAAATGCCAGAACCAACACAAAGACAAGTTAATAAAATTTATTACAAAAATCTTCGGGGGAGTATGAGTATTGTTTCCGGGTCTCAGAACATTGGTCCCCACCTACACCCTCTCCGACATTCATTCTCATACTCGTCTGTCATTAGAATTGCAATGTCTTCGGGTGACAAGTTCATTGACAATGCTAAGGAAAATTAAGAATCAAAACAAAAGCAGAAAACGTAGCACAAGAATAACAATCGGAACTACCTACCAGAAGACAGAGGACCAACCGACCGAACAAGCTAAACAACAACAACAAAATAATAATGAGTGGGAAATTGAATACAAATTATTTTTGAGATTAAAAAAATTCAAAAGAGAACAGAAATGATTTTCTATGCAATGCAATTGTCACATAGAGGTATGGATAACCAAGAAATATTCTTAGAGATATGGTAGTTCGTGTTCGTAGCCAGAGTTCTGGCATAATTTAAGATTATACATATGTGATAAGCTTTGGTGGAATGAAAAAAAAAATTGAGTTTGAGATTAACAGATTACAGTTAGAGAAATTAATGGTATAACTAAAATATAAATAAAAAACGTTGAAATTTTTTTCTTTAAAAAATCCACTCCTTGGTTAGCCTTTGAACATAATTTCCTTAAAAAATCCACGTCTTGGCATGGCCATGAAAAAATATTCTCTAAAAAATCCACGCCTTATATAGCCCTGGAAAAACCAGTAAGGAAAGTAGTAAAGTCGGACTGGGCCGACTGTATGATACCCTTCACCACTTTGGGTATAATCTACATATGTATCCTAACAGACGTCGCGTGTTTGTTATATATCTCTATCTGAACCGATTTCAGGGAAACTTGCCAGAGACTAATTTATATTACTTCAGTACGTCGGCCTAGCTATGAATCTTTTCACTAAGCTTAGCAACATCATTCTAGACTCTGGACACTGAAACCCTATACCAAAATTCGTGCAAATCGAAAGATGTATAGGGATTTTGGTGCACCATTCACCTAAAATCGGGCGAAAATATTTATGGGAGCTATATCTCAATCTGCATCGATTTTCACGAAACTTTGCAGACAAGACTCTAGGCTCAGCTAAGTACGTTATGTCAAATTTCGTGCAAATCGAAAGATATATAGGGACTTTGGTGCACCATTCACCTAAAATTGGGCGAAAATATATATATGGGAGCTATATCTAAATCTGAACCGATTTTCAAACTTTGCACACATCATTATAGACGATATTCAGTACGCTATGCCAAATTTCATGGAAATCAAAGGATATATAGGGCCTTTGATGCACCAATTATCTAAAATCGGGCGAAACTATATATGACAGCTATATCTAAATCTGAACCGATTTTCACGAAACTTGGCACACATCATTATAGACGCAATTCAGTACGTTATGCCAAATTGCGTACAAATCGAAAGATATATAGGGCTTTTGATGTACAAATTACCTTAAATCGGATGAAAATATATATAGGAGCTATATCTAAATCTGAACCGATTTTCACGAAACTTTTCATACATCATTCTAGACTTAATTCAGTACGCTATGCCAAATTTTGTGCAAATCGAAAGATATATAGGGACTTTAGTGGACCATTTACATGAAATCGGCTGAAAATATATATGGGAGCTATATCTAAATCTGAATCGATTTTTCCCAATTTCTATAGGGTTCGCCCTTGGGCCAAATATGTGACCTGTACCAAATTTCATCCAATTCGGATTTTAAATGCGACCTGTATTTTGTTTAAAATTTAACATGGACAGACAGACGGACGGACAGATGGACATGCATAAATCGACTCAGAAAGTGATTCTATGCATATTCTCAAAAGGGACGATTATTTTTGGCTGTTACAAACATATGCACAAAATCATAATACCCTGTACCACAGTGTGGTGAAGGGTATAAATATTCTTTAAAAAAGCCACGCTTTTGGTAGACCTTGAAAAAATATTCTTTAAAAAATCCACGCCTTGTTTGGCACTTGAAAAAATATTCTGTAAAAAATCCACGCCTTTGGTAGCCCTAGAAAAAATATTCTTTAAAAAATCCACGCGTTGGTTAGCCCTTGAAAAAATATTCTTTAAAAAATCCACGCCTTTGGTAGACCTTGAAAAAATATTCTTTAAAAAATCCACGCCTTTGGTTAGACCTTGAAAAAATATTCTTAAAAAATCCACGCCTTCTATTAGACCTTGAAAAAATATTCTTTAAAAAATCCACGCCTTGTTTTAGACCTTGAAAAAATATTCTTTAAAAAATCCACGCCTTGTGGTAGACCTTGAAAAAATATTCTTTAAAAAATCCACGCCTTGTTTGGCACTTGAAAAAATATTCTTTAAAAAATCCACGCCTTGGTTAGCCCTTGAAAAAATATTCTTTAAAAAATCCACGCCTTGGCTAGCCCTTGAAAAAATATTCTTTAAAAAATCCACGCCTTGGTTAGCCCTTGAAAAAATATTCTTTAAAAAATCCACGCCTTTGGTAGCCCTTGAAAAAATATTCTTTAAAAAATCCACGCCATTGGTAGACCTTGAAAAAAATATTCTTTAAAAAATCCACGCCATTGGTAGACCTTGAAAAAATATTCTTTAAAAAATCCACGCCATTGGTAGACCTTGAAAAAATATTCTTTAAAAAATCCACGCCATTGGTAGACCTTGAAAAAATATTCTTTAAAAAATCCACGCCTTTGGTAGCCCTAGAAAAAATATTCTTTAAAAAATCCACGCCTTGGTTAGCCCTTGAAAAAATATTCTTTACAAAATCCACGCGTTGGTTAGCCCTTGAAAAAATATTCTTTAAAAAATCCACGCCTTGGTTAGCGCATGAAAAAATTTTCTTTAAAAAATCCACGCCTTTGTAGACCTTGAAAAAATATTCTTTAAAAAATCCACGCCTTGTTTGGCACTTGAAAAAATATTCCTTAATAAATCCACGCCTTGTTTGGCACTTGAAAAAATATTCCTTAAAAAATCCATGCCTTGGTTAGCCCTTGAAAAAATATTCTTTGAAAAATCCACGCCTTGGTTAGCCGTTGAAAAAATATTCTTTAAAAAATCCACGCCTTTGGTAGCCCTAGAAAAAATATTCTTTAAAAAATCCACGCCTTGTTTGGCACTTGAAAAAATATTCTTTAAAAAGGCCACGCCTTTGGTAGACCTTGAAAAAATATTCTTTAAAAAGGCCACGCCTTTGGTAGACCTTGAAAAAATATTCTTTAAAAAGGCCACGCCTTTGGTAGACCTTGAAAAAATATTCTTTAAAAAATCCACGCCTTGGATAGCCTCTGGAAAAAATATTCTTTAAAAATCCACGCCTTGGATAGCCTCTGGAAAAATATTCTTTAAAAAATCCACGCCTTGTTTGGCACTTGAAAAAATATTCTTTAAAAAATCCACGCCTTGTTTGGCACTTGAAAAAATATTCTTTAAAAAATCCACGCCTTGAAAAAAATCAGATTTTTTTCTTTAGAAAATCCCATAGAAGACATCTCGATTATATTCTTATAATATTTGTTATAGCATGACATTATGCGGTGGGATCCATTATTTATTTACCAAACAATTGTTGGTTCGTGGTACATACAAAGCTTTTAACCTTTTTTTCGTCTTCTTCATCTTCTGTGATTCTCCGATTCAAAGAAGAACTTGGCTTTTGAGCCATCATCAATAGGTTTTGAGTTTTGGTTAACCAAAAAAAAAGTTCCCAGCAATCATTGTCATCATCCACCGCGCGGCAATGCCATTAGCTGGGGAACCCTTATTGTCCAACAACATTGTTCTGCTGCAAGAGAGGTATGAGTGGTGGGTTGGATGGATGGATGGATGGATGGTTGCATAGATGGATGGATGAGACCATCCATATAAATGTTAATTTTTGTTGTTGCTGTTGTTTGTTTGATGATGGTAACTGGGTAAATGGTAAAATGATGTTATTTGCTTGTTATTGTTTGTTGGTCGGTTGGTTGGTTGGTTTGTTTGTCTGTCTGTCTGTCTGTCGGTCTCTCGGCCAATGCATTTGACGGGTTTGTTGTTATTCCTTCAATTTGGAATTCATTTTTGGAGGGAGGGAATTTTCATTTTTTTTATTCTTTCATTTGAAAATGCAATTGTTTTTTTTTTATTGTTGTTGGAGTTTTTAAGTACTTGTAAAAGCTTTTGTTGTTGTGGCTATTTTGTTTGTGTTTTTTTTTCTAAAGCTGTGTAGTTTGGAGGAGGGATAATCTGATAACAATTTAGCAATAGCTTTTTTAACACCATATTTAGGCTACTATTTTTATTTGAGTGTTAGAATCTGGATTATATAGGAGTTTTCTTCAAAATATATTAGGAGTCAGAAGATGTCGGGAGCTACCAAATATATTTTAGAAAAAATAAATCATACCAAAAATATTACAAAAACAGGTGACAAAGTGTCGGTTGGTGTTACCGACAGATATATACCCTCATCACCCTATGGTATGCGGAGGAGGTATTCGGAGTTATACACAGGTTTTATTATTCGTTTTCTATAAGGTATATGTTTAATTAAAGATGTTTCGGATTATGTGTTCATCAAATATATAATATTGACCCTTTTGTTTCGGATTATATGTTGATCAAATATATACTATTGACCCTTTTTGTAGGATGTATCAGAGGAGAGGCCTGACGGGCCCACCTTCGGAATTGATCTAGGCTTGGTAAAGATAATAGGTTGTGCAAAATTTGGTTCAAATCGGGCATTCCATTCGCCTGATATTGGTTTCATAAATATGAAAAATGTAGATCCTTTGTGGGTAAGGTACCAGAAGGAGTGAACCAATAGGTCCCATCTTCAAACTTGATGTAGGCTTGGTAAAGGTAATACGCTGTGCAAATTTTGATCGAAATCAAACATTCCATTAGCCTGATATTAAATTTATAAATATTGAAAATTTAGACCCCTCCTTGGGGGAGGTACCAGAAAGAAATGGAATATTGACCAGATATGAACAGATCTTCTATCCTCTATTTTGAAGATATTTTGATATTCTATGTGAATATCTTTTGGTCCTCCATCTGATATTTTATGAAAAGACTTTCTGTTCTTATATCAGCAGATCTTTCTGGTTTTTTTTTTATGAGAAAGACTTTCTGACCTTCTATGAGAAGAACTTCTAGTCTTCAACGAGATGATCTTCTGATCTACTATGGGAATATGAGAAAAAATTTTTGTCTTTCAAGAGATGGGAAATCCTTCTGAGAATGTTAATGAATTTTTTTCATGGGCTGAGTTATGGAATTCTATTAGAATAACTTCTAGCCTTCTGCGTGAGGATCCTTCTATGACAATACCTTCTAGATTTTCCATATGAAGACACTCTGGTCTTTTGTGAGAATTCTGGATCATCTGATTTTCTAAGAGAAAATCTCACATAGGATAGAAGAACTTCTGTGTTTATTAGGAGAAGAACTACTAATCTCAACGAGAAGATATTCTGGTCTCTTTGAAACGATCTTCTGGTTTTCTATAAGAAGGTCTTCCGATAATCTACGAGAAGAATTTCTTGCCTTCTTTCAGATAACTTGCCGGTCTTTTATGAGAAGACCTTCTAAGAGATTATCTTTTGTTCTTATATGAGAACAACTATTGACCTTCTAGGAGCAGATCTTCTATCCTCTATTTTGAAGATATTTTGATATTCTATGTGAATATCTTTTGGTCCTCCATCTGATATTTTATGAAAAGACTTTCTGTTCTTATATCAGCAGATCTTTCGGGCTTCTATTAGAATAAGAATTTCTGGGTTTTTTTTTATGAGAAAGACTTTCTGACCTTCAACGAGATGATCTTCTGATCTACTATGGGAATATGAGAAAAATTTTTTGTCTTTCAAGATATGGGAAATCCTTCTGAGAATGTTAATGAATTTTTTTCATGGGCTGAGTTATGGAATTCTATTAGAATAACTTCTAGCCTTCTGCGTGAGGATCCTTCTATGACAATACCTTCTAGATGTTCCATATGAAGACACTCTGGTCTTTAGTGACAATTCTGGATCATCTGATTTTCTAAGAGAAAATCCCACATAGGATAGAAGAATTTCTGTGTTTATTAGGAGAAAAACTACTAATCTCAACGAGAAGATATTCTGGTATCTTTGAGACGATCTGCTGGTTTTCTATAAGAAGGTCTTCCGATCATGATATAGAGAAGAACTTCTTGCATTCTTTGAGATAACTTTCCGGTCTTTTATGAGAAGACCTTCTAAGAGATTATCTTTTGTTCTTATATGAGAACAACTATTGACTTTCTATGAACCGATCTTCTATCCTCTAGTTGGAAGATATTTTTTGGTATTCTATGTGCATATCTTTTGGTCCTTCATCTGATATTTTATGAGAAGACTTTCTGGTCTTATATCAGCAGATCTTCCGGGATTCTATTAGAATAAGAATTTCTGGGGTTTTTTTTTATGAGAAGACCTTCTGGTTTTTATGTGAAGACTCTCTGTTTTTCTGCGAGAAGCACCTCAGTTTTTCTATGAGCATATCTCTGATCTTCTATGAAAAGAATTTCGCCGGACTTCTATGAGAACATTTTCTGGTCATTTAAGAGAAGATCTTCTAAAGGGGAATTTCTTTCAAGAATATCTTCTATCGTCTATTTTGATAATATTTTGGTATTCTATGAGAAGTTCTCCTGGTCTTCTAAGCTAATTTCAACAGGTTTTCTAGGATAGTACATTATGGTGTACTATGAGAAGAGTTTCTGGACTTCTATGGGAATATCTTCTAATCTTCTATGAGGAGAAGGCCAGAAGGACTTTCAAAAGCACTCTAAAAACTCTTCTCATAGTAGACCAAAATATACTGCCATAGAAGACCAGTTGAAATTCACTTAGAAGACCAGGAGATCTTTTCATAGAATACGAAAATATCCTCAAAAAATAGAGGATAGATGATATTCTCAGAAGGTATTCCCTTCGAAGATTGGGATGATCTTCTGATCTGCTATGAATAGGAATTATTGTGTTCTATGGTATTATCTTCTAATTTTCTATTAGAAGAACTTCCGTTTTTTCTACGAGAAGAACTTTTGGTTTTCTATGAGCATATCTCTGATCTTCTATGAAAAGAAGTTCGTGGAAGTTCTATGAGAAAATTTTCTGGCCTTTCAAAAGAAGGGATTTCCATCTGAGAATATCTTTCAAGAATATCTTCTATCCTCTATTTTGCTGATATTTTTTGCTTCTACTGGTCTTCTAAGTGAATTTCAACTGGTCTTCTATGGGAGTACATTATGTTCTACTATGAGAAGAGTTTCTGGAGTGCTATCGAAATACGTTCTGGCCTTCTATGAGAAGAACTCGTAGTCTTCAATGAAATTATCTTCTGATCTGCTATGAAAAAGGACTTCTTGTGTTCTATGGGAATATACTCCTCTATGTTTTTCTACGAGAAGAACTTCTGGTTTTCTATGAGCATATCTCTGATCTTCTGTGAAAAAAAAACTTTGCGGGACTTCTATGAGAAAACTTTCTGGTCTTAAAAAAAGGGAATTCCATCTGAGAATATCTTCTATACTCTATTTTGATGATATTTTCTTCTCCTGGTCTTCTAAGCGAATTTCAAGTGGTCTTCTATGAGACTACATTATGGTCCACTATGAGAAGAATTTCTGGAGTGCCATTGAAAGACTTTCTGACCTTCTATGAGAAGAACTTCTAGTCTTCAATGAGATGATCTTCTGATCAAGAGAAGGGAATTCCTTCTGAGAATATCTTCTATCCTCTATTTTGATGATATTTTCTTCTCCTGGTCTCCTAATCGAATTTAAACTGGTCTTCTATTAGAGTACATTTTTTCTACTATGAGAAGAGTTTCTGGAGAGCTATAGGAAGTCCCTCTGGCCTTCTGTGAGAAGAACTTTTAGTCTTCAATGAGAAGATTTGTGAAGGAACTTCTGGTGTTCTATGGAAATATATTCTAATCTTCTATGAGAAAGCCTTCTGGTTTTCTCTGCAAGCTGTTCTTTTGGCCTTTGTAACGTGACCGTCACATAGCTCCATATCATATTCATCATAAAATACTACTAATACTGCCCACCCTAATATCCATACATTTTTCTTATAATTACTACCCACCCTAATATCTATAACACCATTTTACCTCTATTACAACAACACATGACTTGTACGATCAACAATACAACCAAACAGCATCTACGTTTACTCATTCCCCCATTGTAACTTCATTGCATTTGGCACTGAAGAGTGAGTGAATAATTCTCATTCACTTGATGAAGCCATATGGATAAGTGTTACACTTTTCATCACTGAGGTTGTCGAGAACCAGAGTTAGCGAACAGAACAAGTGAAGTCGACGTGTGGCAGGTCCGCAGTCCTAGTAGCTCGTCAGTCGTTAACAAAAGTCTTCGGCCTTGCGCTTTGCGCGCTCTCAGCTCTTTGCCAGCTCTCAGCTCTTTGCCAGCTCCCAGCTCTTTGCCAGCTCACAGCTCTCTGCCAGCTCCCCGCTCACAGCCAGCTCCCAGCTCGTAGCCAGCTCCACGCTCGTAGCCAGCTCCCCGCTCACAGCTAGCTCCCAGCTCGTAGCCAGCTCCCCGCTCACAGCCAGCTCCACGCTCGTAGCCAGCTCCCCGCTCTTTGCCAGCTCCACGCTCACAGCCAGCTCCACGCTCGTAGCCAGCTCCTCGCTCATAGCCAGCCGCACGCCCGCAGCCAGCTTCCCGCATTCAACACGCTCCAGCATCCAACTCGCTCCTGCGCTCTGCCCGCTCTTACCGTTCCTGTTTTCAGCACGCCCCAGCACCTAACTCGCTCCTGATTTGCCCGAAATTTCCTACGTATAACCGTTAGGTGTGTTCAAAATGTGTGTTAAGTTTCCTGAAAATCAGCTCGCTCCTGCGCTCTGCCCGCTCCTACATATAACACGCTCCTGCGTTCAGCTCGCTCCCGCGCTCTGCCCGCTCCCACCGTTCCTGTTTTCAACACGCTCCAGCATCTAACTCGCTCCTGGGTTCAGCTCGCTCCTGCAATCTGCCCGCCCCTATATTCAAAACGCCCCTGCGTCCAGTTCGCTCCTGCGTTCCGCACCCCCCTCTCACTACAAAGCTGCAAAGGCCAACGGTCGAGAGTAACTACTGTTAAACTGATAATCATCTGAATTTACACACATTATCCATTGTCTTAACATCCGAGTATTGTAATAAAAGATAAAGTCATATACAACTCCTGTTATTATTTAAGGTTTGTGGGTCCTTGAATTGACCCTGGCAACGGTTGATCCTACCTCAGCCCTAGATAAAACCACTCGTTATACCTTCTATGAGAAGTCAGTCTGGTCTACTATGAGAAGACGTTTTGAAGTGATATGAGCAGAAGTTCTGGTTATTCTATATGATGATATTTTTACCTCTATTTGACATCTGTTGCTGTTTTCGAGAAGACCTTCTGGTATTCTATTCTCAGTGAACTCATGAAAAAGTCCGCCTCAGTAAGTGAGCGATTTTGTTTATAGGACAAAAATTTACTTTTCGTAAATAGATGTTTTGTTTCTATTCTCCTACTACTTCATATAAAAGTCCACATAAAAATCAAAAAGACAAAACGTTTGGTGTCACATGGTAATCACAGAAAATCAATACACAAAAATTTCAATAGCACATCGATTGATGGCTACAACAACAAAAATTTTATTCAAATAAATATAAAAAATCAATGAAACCATAAAAACCCTCACCTCTTACCTTTGTTTTGGCGTTCTTGGCTTAAGAACTTAGAAAAGTGGTTAAACAAATGGCCGGCCATACATGTATTGGTCCATGAAAAGGTCCATGTCCGTGCCAAAGACATTAAACAGAACAATACAAGTACTCCATCAAATGGGAAAAGGGGTGGGGTACGTAACAAAAATCAATTGAATATTTTGTGATTCTTTGTAAAGGCCGGGAATGGGGCATCATTCTTTGCTCGTCACCAAAATGGAAAGGTATTCATGCATATCAGAAAAGACAGAAAACATCAATGCAATTGAATGTGTCCACAATGAAAGAAGAAGAAGAAGGAGACGTTTCAAATTGAAGGTTCAAAATTTGTTCATAAATTTTTGGTTTAATGGGTAATGGGTTTTATGGTAATTGAATTAAACTACTGTTCGAAGCAATAGCAGCCATCACTGCCTCTGCAGGGTACATCAGTAGATCAACAACAATGAAACAAAATTCATTTGAGGAGAGGTGCATGTCGTATGCATATCAAAAAAAGATTTAGACATTTTGCTAATTGTTTTTATTAAAAATTATTTTCACAGAAAATTTCCTATGTCAAAAAAACTTAACAATCCAAACATTAATATCGACCATAAATTTAATTTATGTATCATTTAGTACCAAATTTCATGATTCAAGCTCTAAAGGTTCGCCCACAATCAAATTTTACCAAATTTAGTTCCATTTAGCACACATTATTTCCATAAATACCCTACTCAACCATCCAACAAACCTTCCTGCATACCCGATCCTACACCCCTACAATGATTCCAAAATCAAATTTCAGGATTCCAACTCTATCGGTTCACCAACAATTCAAATTGTACCAAATTTAGTACATACCAGTACCAATTTTGAAAACATCATACATAACCCAAACCTACACCCTAGCAGTGATCCTAAATCCAAGTTTCAGGATTCCACCTCTATTGGTTCAACCACAATTTAAATTGTACCAAATTTAGTACACAATAGTACTAATTTCCAAAACTTCCTACTTAAACCAAACCTACACCCCCACAGTGATCCTAAATCAAAATTTCAGAATTCCAGCACTATTGCTTCACTCACAATTTAAATTGTACCAAATTTAGTACACATTAGTACAAATTTCTAAAACATTCTATCGATCCTACACCCCTACAATGATTCCAAATCGAAATTTCAGGATTCCAACTCTATCGGTTCACCAACAATTCAAGTTGTACCAAATTTAGTACATACCAGTACCAATTTTCAAAACTTCCTACATAACCCAAACCTACACCCTAGCAGTGATCCTAAATCCAAGTTTCAGGATTCCAACTCTATTGGTTCAACCACAATTTAAATTGTACCAAATTTAGTACACAGTAGTACTAATTTCCAAAACTTCCTACTTAAGCCAAACCTACACCCCCACAGTGATCCTAAATCAAAATTTCAGAATTCCAGCACTATTGCTTCACTCACAATTTAAATTGTACCAAATTTAGTACACATTAGTACAAATTTCTAAAACTTTCTATCGATCCTACACCCCTACAATGATTCCAAAATCAAATTTCAGGATTCCAACTCTATCGGTTCACCAACAATTCAAATTGTACCAAATTTAGTACATACCAGTAACAATTTTCAAAATTTCCTACATAACCCAAATCTACACCCTAGCAGTGATCCTAAATCCAAGTTTCAGGATTCCAACTCTATTGGTTCAACCACAATTTAAATTGTACCAAATTTAGTACACAATAGTACTAATTTCCAAAACTTCCTACATAACCCAAACCTACACCCTAGCAGTGATCCTAAATCAAAATTTCAGAATTCCAGCACTATTGCTTCACTCACAATTTATATTGTACCAACTCTATTGGTTCAACCACAATTTAAATTGTACCAAATTTAGTACACAATAGTACTAATGTCCAAAACTTCATACTTAACCCAAACCTACACCCCCACAGTGATCCTAAATCAAAATTTCAGAATTCCAGCACCTAAATCAAAATTTCAGAATACCAGCACTATTGCTTCACTCACAATTTAAATTGTACTAAATTTAGTACAAATTTCTAAAGCGTTCTACTTAACTCAATCTAACGCCGCAACAGTGATCCTGATTCCAAATTTCATGATTCTAGCTCTATTGGTTCACCTAAAATTCAAATTGTACCAAATTTAGTACCCATTAATATTTATTTCTTAAACTGAATCCTGACACCAATCCTACACCCATACAGTGATCCTGACATCAAATTTCATTGTTGCCGCTCTATCGGTTCACCCAAATCCAAATTGTACCAATAATAGTACGATTTAGTACTTTTCGTACACATAAGTAACAAATTTCCAAAACTGCGTACATATACC
Organism: Musca vetustissima; assembly: GCF_032173495.1. Lineage (NCBI taxonomy): Eukaryota > Metazoa > Arthropoda > Insecta > Diptera > Muscidae > Musca > Musca vetustissima. The sequence continues at coordinate 333,327 of NW_026882699.1, forward strand.
AATCCTATGCTATACGAAGGTAATGTTAATTTCAAATTTCCGGATTCCAGCTCGATTTGTATTTCCAAATTAAATATGTACCAAATATAGTACCATATAGTACTTTTCGTACACGCTTTCAAAACCATCTCTTTAAATAGACCCTACATAATGGACCCTCTCAACCCTAATTGGCACTCCAACTTATCTCAATCTAATGCCGCAACATTGATCCTGATTCCAAATTTCATGATTCTAGCTCTATTGGTTCAACTAAAATTCAAATTGTACCAAATTTAGTACCCATTAATATTTATTTCATAAACTGAATCCTGACACCAATCCTACACCCATACAGTGATCCTGACTCCAAATTTCATTGTTCCCACTCTACCGGTTCACCCAAATCCAAATTGTACCAATTATAGTACGATTTAGTACTTTTTCGTACACATAAGTAACAAATTTCCAAAACTGCGTACATATATCAATCCTACACTCCGACGGTAATGTTTCATTTCAAATTTCAGGATTCCAGCTCGATTTGTATTTCCAAATTAAATATGTACCAAATATAGTACCATATAGTACTTTTAGTACACGCTTTCAAAACCATTTTTTTAAATAGACCCTACATAATAGACCCTCTCAATCCTAATTGGCACTCCAACTTATATCAATCTAACGCCGCAACAGTGATCCTGACTCCAAATTATTCATGATTCTAGCTCTATTGGTTCACCAAAAAATCTAATTGTACCAAATTATGGTACTAAATTTGGTACCCATAAAAATTTATTTCTTAAAATGAATCCTGACACCAATCCTACACCCATACAGTGATCCTGACTCCAAATTTCATTGTTCCCACTCTATCGGTTCACCCAAATCCAAATTGTACCAATTATAGTACGATTTAGTACTTTTCGTACACATAAGTAACAAATTTCCAAAACTGCGTACATATACCAATCCTACACTCCGACGGTAATGTTAATTTCAAATTTCCAGATTCCAGCTCGATTTGTATTTCCAAATTAAATATGTACCAAATATAGTACCATATAGTACTTTTCGTACACGCTTTCAAAACCATTTCTTTAAATTGGCCCTACATAATAGACCCTCTCAATCCTAATTGGCACTCCAACTTATCTCAATCTAACGCCGCAACAGTGATCCTGATTCCAAATTTCATGATTCTAGCTCTATTGGTTCAACTAAAATTCAAATTGTACCAAATTATGGTACTAAATTTAGTACCCATTAATATTTATTTCATAAACTGAATCCTGACACCAATCCTACACCCATACAGTGATCCTGACTCGTAATTTTATTGTTCCCACTCTATCGGTTCACCCAAATCCAAATTGTACCAATTATAGTACGATTTAGTACTTTTTCGTACACATAAGTAACAAATTTCCAAAACTGCGTACATATACCAATCCTATGCTATACGAAGGTAATGTTAATTTCAAATTTCCGGATTCCAGCTCGATTTGTATTTTCAAATTAAATATGTACCAAATATAGTACCATATAGATCAAAACCATTTTTTTAAATAGACCCTACATAATAGGCCCTCTCAATCCTAATTGGCACTCCAAATTTCACGATTTTAGCTCTATCCATTCACATGCTACGAAATTGTACCAAATTTAGTACATTTTAGTCCAAAAACCCAAAAACCCTTTGCTGTCGAAAAACCCTTTGCCGTATCTATTCTACACTCCATCAGTGAGCCTCATTTAAACTTTAAGATTTTTTAGCTCTACCAGCCAGTTCGCCAAATACAAATACCGTTCTAGTACGAATTTTCAAAAACCTTATATGTCACCTTGGGCCAAAGAGTGACCCACACCCAAAATTTCAAGATACTAGCTTTAGACGTTACGTCTGTCAATCACACTATTCTTTTATTAGTCTTCCATAGCGAGGAAATCTAACGTAGGGCCTCCATAATATCTACTAACAATAGTAAATCTTGTATAGGCCTCCTATTAGAAAAATAACTTTTATATCAACGGTAGCCAATGATTGGGCGCCATTTTGCATAAACCGGAAGCGGAAACCTTCTACTGGTGTCTTATAATCAAATCTATAACAATGGCAGCCAATGATTGGGCGCCATTTTACACAAACCCAACTCCTAGTAAACAAACTTCCAAAATTTGTTGCCTAGAGGAAATCTAGCCGAAATCTTCGTCAGGTCTTTTATAGATAAATCTCTCGAAACCCTTTTCATATTCCTTCTATAACCATATACCACCTATAATCATGATTGGGCCCCATTTTTGCTACCTCCTAGTAAATTTTGAATTTTTTAAATCTATCTATACTAATAAAAGAGTAAAGTGATTGACTGACTGATTTAACGATTCATCAACGCCCAGGCGAAACGGCTGAAGATAGAATCTTGAAATTTTGGGTGAGGGTCACCCTTGGTCCAAAGGTGACAGATAAGGCTGGGTTTTTGGAAATTCGTACTAGAACGGTACGAAAAGTACTAAATGTGATACCATTTGTATTTGGGAATCCGGTGGAGCTAGAACTCTGAAATGTGGTTTGGTGGTCGTTGATGGAGTGTAGGATAGATGTACCAAAGGGTTTTTGGAAATTAGAACAATAACTATCCGAAAAGTACGAAAATGTACTTTGGTACAATTCTGTAGCATGTGAACGGATAGCGTTAAAAACTTGAAATTTGGAGTGTGAATTAAGGTTGAGACTTAGGGTCCATTTAAGGAGATGGTTTTGAATGCGCTTACTCATGTGTACGGAAAGTACTATAGGTACTATATTTGGTACAAATTTAATCTATACTAATAAAAGAGTAAAGTGATTGACCGACTGACTGATTTAACGATTCATCAACGACCAGACGAAACGGCTGAAGCTAGAATCTTGAAATTTTGGATGAGTGTAACTCTTGGTCCAATTCGTACTAGAACCGTACGAAAAGTACTAAATATTTGTATTTGGCGAACCAGTAGAGCTAGAAATTTGGATTGGGGGTCACTGATGGAGTGTAGAATAGATGTAGCAAAGGACTTTTTGGAAATTCGAACTATAAGTATCGGAAAAGTACTAAAATGTACTAAATTAAGTACAATTTCGTAGCATGTGAATGGATTGAGCTAAAAACTTGAAATTTGGAATGTAAATTAAGGTGAGAATTATGGTCGATATGAGGAGAGTTTAGAAAGCGTGTACTCATGTGTACAAAAAGTACTATATGGTACTATATTTGGTACAAATTTGATTTGGAGGAACAAATCGAGCTGGAAATCGAGTCGGAGTGTAGGATTGGGATATGAACGTAGTTTTGGAAATTTGTTACTTATGTATGCGAAAAGTACTAAATCGTACTATAATCGGTACAGTTTGGATTTGGGTGATCCTATAGAGCGAAACAATGAAATTTGGAGTCAGGATCACTGTAGGGGTGTGAGATTGGAGTCAGGATTCAGTTTACGAAAATAATACTTATGGGTACTAAATTTGGTACAATTTGAATTTTAGGTGAACCATAGAGCTAGAATCATGAAATTTGGAGCCAGGATCACGGTTAAGGTGTAAGATTGAGATATGTAGGAAGTTTTAGAAATTTGTACTAAGTGTACTAAATTTGGTACAATTTAAATTGTGGGTGAAGCGATAGAGTTGGAATCCTGAAATTTTGATTTAGGATCACTGTGGAGGTGTAGAATTGGGGTATATAGGAAGTTTTGGAAATTCGTACTTTTGTGTACTAAATTTGGTACAATTTTAATTGTGAGTTAAACGATATAGTTGGAATCCTGAAACTTGGATTTGGGATGGGGGTGTAGGTTTGTGGTAAGAAGGAGGTTTTAGAAATTCGCACTACTGTGTATAAAATTTTGTACAATTTGAATTGTGGGTGAACCTATGGAGTTGGAATACTGAAGCTTGGATTTAAAATCACTGTCGGGGTGTAGGTTTGGGTTAAGTAGGAAGTTTTGGAAATTTCAATTGTGGGTGAATTATTAGAGTTGGAATCCTGAAATTTGAATTTGGAATCATTGGTTGAGGAGGGTACTTATGAAATAATGTGTGCCAAATGGAAAATTTGTTAAATTTGGATTTGGGTGAACCTTTAGAGCTCGAATCATGAAATTTGGCACTAAATGGTACTCAAATTTAATTTATGCTCGATATTAATGTGAGAATTGTTATTTCAGACATATTCAGTTTTATCTAAAAATAAAATAATATGTTAATACATTATTAAATATTTCCTACATTCGCTAACGAAGTTGCGGGTATATGCTAGTTTTCAATAAACACCGTAAATCCCATTATGCCCTTTTGGGGGTCTTCCAAAAAATAAAGAAACCAATAACAACAAAAGTGCATAATCATCCATTAAACGGCTTAACAGCCACGCATACATGTTGTAAAGTCACTCCCCAAACATCTTGCCCCTTCCCCTTTGGTGGAACAAAGAAAAAACAACTACAAACTTTTAAAGAAAAAATGCACATCATGATTATTGGACGACTTTAAAAGTAAAACGGGAACGAAGGTGAAGGGGTTGGTTTTGTTTTTTACTTTAAATTTAATGGCAACTAAATCAGGCAAACATGTAAAGACGCACACACACACATGTATATACACATATGTACAAGAAATTACAATCAATTCGTGGTAATTGAAAAACAGTAATGGCAAAAATTTTTGTGGCAAGGAAAACATCGAAAATTTTTTAATAAAAGTTCGAAAGTTCTTTCCATGGTAGACCCACAAATCTTCTCAGAAAACCATAATGCCTTTTTTCCAAAAAAAAAAAAAAAAATATCCCCAGGTCTTCTTGTAGAAGATCAGTAGGAAAATTATATAGAAGATATCTTATCTTATCGAAGACCGGAGGGAATTCTCATAGAATTTCAAAGGGTATTATTGAAGGTCTGATGATATTTTTATTGAAGACCCGATGGATTTATTATAGGGAGCCGAATGTCTATTTTCAGAACACCCGAAAAACAGACGATCACCAAGTCTACTTATAGTAGACCACACCGTCTTCTCATAGACCAGATGGTATTCTTATACAGGAGCTGAAAACTTTCCTACAGGAGACCAGAAAATCGTCTCATAATAGACCAGAATATCTTCACATAGAAAACATTAAGTTCTTCTCATAGAGGATCAGAAATTCTCCACATATTTGAAAAAAGGTCTTATGAAGATTTTTATAGGATACACAAGATATTCTCCTAGAAGAATAGAATATCCCTTCATAGAAGAGTAGAAGGTATCTTGCTAGATGATTACAAGATCTGGTCCGAATATCAGAAGGTCTCCTCCAAGATGACCAGAAGGTCTTCTCATAGAAGATCAGAAAGTCTTCTCATAGAAGAGCAGAGGGTCTTTTCATAGAAGCCCAGGTGATCCCTTCGTAGAATTTATTCTAATGAAAGACCAGAGGGTCTTTTTATAGAAGCATATATCATTGAATACCGGAAGGTCTTCTCCTAGAAAATCAGAAGGTCTTCTCATAGAAGTTCGGACGTTCTTCCTATAGAAGAAGGAAGGAAGGAAGGTCTTCACAAAGCAGACAGGAATGTCTTCTCATAGTAGTCCGGCTGTTCTTCCCATAGAAGAACGGAAGGTCTTTACATAGGAGACCGGAAGGTCTTTACATAGAATGGCATAAGTTCTTCTCACAGAAAAACATAAGGTTCTTTCATAGAAGGTCTTCTCATTGAAAGTCTTTTCAGTCTTCTTTCTTCTATGACGACCATAGAAGGTCTTCTAATGGAAACCCAGAATGTATTTCCATAGTAGATCAGAAGTCTTGTCATAGAAGAGCAGAAGATGTTCTCGAAGAAGGCCATAGAAGGTCTTCTAATGGAAACCGAGAAGGTATTTTCATAGTAGATCAGAAGACTTGTCATATAAGAGCAGAAGGTCTTTTCGAAGAGGCCATAAGGTCTTCTCCACGATGACCAGAAAATTTTCACATAAAAACCAGGAGATCTTTACCTAGAGACCAGAGGTCTTCTCATAGAAGACTTGAAGGTATTCTCGTCGAACACCAGAAGACTTCTCATAGAAGACCAGAAGATCTACTCATAACAGACTGGACGTTCTTCTCATAAAAGACTGGAAGGACTTCTCGTCGCATATAGTCTCATCACAGACGAAGAAGAAGTCTGTAGAAGTCCAGAAGATCCTCAGCGGGGTTTTAGCACATACATCTTCCCTCTGAGACCAGTCTCAGTTCGAAAATGGCTGCTTTAAAAAAAACAGCTGGGCGTCTTCTCATAAAAAAAGAACAAGACGATTTTTTAGAATACCAGAGATTCCTCTCATGAAGATCAATAGGATTGGTCTCAGAAGTCTAGAATATCTTCTCATAGGTGACCAGAAGGTCTTCTCATGAAATACCAGAAGGTCTTCTTATGGAAAACTAGAAGTTGTACTCATAGACCATGGTGGTTTTGAACAGACCCATTGGAAGTCTATGAGGTCTTCCCATAGAAGAACAGAAGGTCTTCTTCTAGGTCTTATCATAAGAGACCAGGAGGTTCTCTCATAGCAAACCAAAAGGAAATCAGCAGGATCTTCTAAAATATGATTTTATGGGAATATTTAAAATGAGGTATTTTTATAGACAAGTTAAAGGGCAAATAGTCCCAAGGCCAGTGAGACTTTTAATATAGCTTTCTGTTGGGCGCCATTTGTATTATACAGCCTATTGACATTCTTAGATCAACTGAAGGGAGTCTTTCTTATGCGAGGTGGCATTTCGTCTTTCTACAACAACTGCCCGAATGTCGACCACTGGTATTTGTAAAATTAGATTTTGGTTGCCCTTGGCCGTAAAACTATTGGGCGCCAGTTGTAAGCTGTGTTAGCAACTGAAAGCCAAGAACTTATTACAAAATCTGAAATATTTTAAAGAGAGGTTGATGTCAGGAAGTCTTTTAATTGACGATCTATATGGTAAAGAGTCTGAAGAACAGGAAGTCTGTTAAGAGAACTTCATGTTGGGCGCCATTTCTTAGATGAGGTGGAATTTGGTCTTTCTACATCAACTGTTGGGCGCCATTTGGGATGCCTCGAAATCCTGAATGTGGACCAATGCCAATTGTAAAACTTGAATATTGTATGCTACACCATTAAAGGTGTTTAGCGCCCGTTGTAAGCTGAGTTGGCAACCGAACTCCAAAAATTGCATTGAAAATCTGAAAGAATCTTAAAGAAAAACTTGAGGTAAGGAAGTCTTTTAAATGACGACATAAATGACAAAGAGCCTGAAGAACAGGGGATCTGTTAAAAAAAAAATCCTTTTTGGCGCAGGTTCTATACTACAGCCTATAGTCTTTCTTAGACGAACTGAAGGTAGTAATTTTTAGACGAGGTGTTTTTTTTAGATTGAGAAGCCTCAAAAGACCGAATGTCGACCAATGACATTTGTAAAATTAGATTTTTGTTGCAATAGTCCCCAAAACTGTTGGGCGCCAGTTAGAGCCTGACTTGAGAGTATAACTCCAAGAGATTTTTTAATTGAAGCCTGGAACAGATATTTAAACGACATTCAAATTCAAAGTCTCTGCAACATGTTTTAAAATGTCAGCTAATATGTTGGGCGCCACTTTTAACTTATACAACAATTTGAAACTATTTTTATTGATATATCAAGACAAATGATCAACATTGACCTGTGTTTCGAAGTATCCCCTCATTATTCGTTATTTTGGGCACATTTTTCAAGAGAGTTGGTTGTAATTTGATATTTTAGGTTTACATTCAGAGGTGCCGCCGTTTATACTTAATTCCTAAATTGGGCGCCATTTGAATTTTATGATATTTTTGAATTTTAAAAGCCACTTGTTGTTGTAGCAAACCTATTGTTTTTGCACAATGGGATGAGGTGATAGATGTTGCCGTTTCGGATCGTAGACCCCTCTGTCGTGGAAACGAGATTCCATTTGCAGTTTCTGAGCCAACGAATGTCGACCAATGAAATTAGTAACATTTTAATTTTTGGTACTTGGTTCTAAAACTGTTGGGCGCCAGTTAGAGTGTAAGTTGTCTGTCGAACTCCATGAACTTAATTCAAAATGGATTTTTAGGAGACATCTAAATTCAAAACTACTAAACCCCATTTTTATATTTCAGTTCCTACGTTGGGCGCCATTTTTAAATACATGATCTCTGTATTAGGATTAATGCTATTTGCTAAATAAAAATCAAAGCTGGGGTAATTTGAGTTAGTTCAGTCATGAAATTTATTAGTGTTCAATGTTGGGCGCCATTATTTACTTAGATGACAATAACGTGGATCTAATTGTTGGCTAGTTAGTTTTCTTAGGCAACATTTTAATTACAATAACAACATAATCTACATCATTTAAAACCCTATTTGGAATTCCATTTCCAACGTTGGGCGCCATTTTCGCATGTAGAACATTTTCTGGCCTATTAATATCTCAACATAGGATTTTTGTATTTGGGTTTGGCTTCTTGACACTATCTTGCTAAATAAAAATCAAAGTTCAGGCAATTCGAGTTGGTTTAGTCGTGAATTGAAATTTTAATATTCAACGTTGGGCGCCATTTTTTATAGTAAATATATTATTTAATAGTAAATATATTATTTGATGTCAATAACTTGGGTCTAATTGTTGATTAGTTAGTTTTCTTAGGTGACGTTTAAATTAAAATAACAAATATATTTGCTATCATTTAAACCCCTATTTGGAATAACATTTTCACGTTGGGCGCCATTTTCAAGTTGGGAAATTTTCTGACATTTTTATATCTGAAATTTGTGGGTTTGGTTTTTCGGGATTGCATTTAATGGACGCCACTATAAAATAACTCAGTCTTCTAAAACGGGATCACAGTTCTATAACAATTGGCTTTCAATTTGTTGGCTCTAATTTGTTATTTTAAGTTCACATTCGAAGTTCCCACCCTTTATAGGTATTTTGATGGGCATTATACATTTTCCTTACGAATTACCTATAATTTTGCAGTCAGGATTATTGGATGGTGAAAGAACATATTTAGACCATAGACAGAAAGGTCATCAATATAGGTCCATTTTTCGACAAAGCCTCATATGAAAGGCCCAGGCAATTTACAATGACATATTCTCCATAGAAAGGTATCGATTAAAATAATTGTAAATGTACACCACGTGGTAGAGGGTATTTTTTATGATCTCAGACCCATCAACGTTGGGCGCCATTTATAAGATATTCTGTTTCCCATGGCTGGAACTCCGTTTTGAGCCCACAAATCTGCTTCCCTGACCCCAGTTCAAATCACTGTGCCCAGCTATGCGTTAAATGCGGTCGCACAAATAGGCCACATTTGCTTGGGAACCTGACTTGAACCAGAATAAGAACAACAACAACAACTACACATCAAATTTACAACAATCAGAGATTCTAAAAGTTTACGATGGTAACGCACAAAAGTGCGCGCGCTCTTTAAAAGTGAAATAAGCAGTGGACGAACGAAAAAATAAAGAATCGAAAATTACTCACACACACACACATACTCACTTATGTGCATGTTCATAGTTTAAGGGAATACACGTTTAGGCCATTATTTAAGCCCTAAACAAGAATACACAGAGCAGAGCAGCAGCAGAGAAGAAGCTATGCCATGCAACAAACTTGACTTGACTTGGCTGGTAATGAAATGAAAAATTCGAATGGAAAGGAAAATCAAAAACAAAAAAGAAGAAGAACCAAAAAACAAAACTACAACAACAAAGTTTTATTTTCGGTGGTTGGTTGCACCGTTATAATGCGTTTGCTTCACTGGTTTTTTGGTTGTGGATGTGTCGATGTCGTTGCAGACGTTGTGGTGGTTCTTCGTCGTCGTTGTTGTTGTTGTAATGTGGCAAGCTCAATAATTGATGAGTCCGTCCCCCCAAAAAAGCAAAGCTCACAACTGTAAATTGGGTTTTTGAAAAATAAGTCTTGTTTTGGTTTTCCACCAAGTCACGGTGTAATGGTGGTGGTGGTAGTCTTTGGTTGGTTGGTTGGTTGGTTACTCTGGCTTCTTGACTGCCATGGCAAGCGTTTTACCTTGACGTCGTTCGTTGTCTACGCAGCTACAAAATTGCGTTAACATACCGTTACTCCATTTCTGGTTGATATCGTCAGCAACAAGTTGTTTTTGTTGCTGTTTCTTCGTCTTCTCCTCCGTGTGTGATTGCTATACCCAAATATTTGTGGTATTCTGTAATGGTCTTGCCGAAAAATCAGTGTATTTTGGTATGGGTTCTGTTATTTTTTTTTTTCGGTAATTATTCGTTGTATTGTTGACAGGGTTCGGAAGGGGATTTAAAATAAATTCATAGCTCCTTAAGGATTAAAATTTACTCTAATACGAACGAAAAAAATAAAATAATTCCAAAACGTTGGGCGCCACTGAGTTCCAATTCTAAATTTTGGATTTTGATAAGGCTATGTTGGGCGTCATTCGCAATTTATTACATTCTCATAGGTTAGGACTAAAAACCAGATATCTATACTTCACATTAACATTTCGTATTGTGCTTATCAAAAATTAGCCGACTTCCTCAAATACGTTGGGCGCCATTTGAACCTGTGCTGCTTCTTCATATTACGCTTCTGAACTTCAGACATTACACACACACAAGACTGTGTTTTTAGATCGATACCGCTTATATAATTAATATTATATATATTAAATTTTCATGTTGGGCGCCATTTGCAATTTTATAGTATTTTCGGAGTATAAACAGCAAACAACAGCAAATTTGTATCGATATTGGATGTAGTCTTTGGGTCCATATGAAAAAAAAATAATAAATTACAAGTTGGTAACTCAGTCCAAGAACTATTGGGCGCCATTTGTAATTTCACTTGCCTCAGAAACCCGAATGTCGACCAAATGGCATTTGAAAAAAATCGATTTTTGTTGAAAGTGACCCTAAAAGTGTTGATCGGCATTTGTAACCAAGCTCCACGAATTTAATTGAAACGGAAGACATTCATAGAAGAGCTAAAGGGAAAATGAGTCTTAAGGTCATGGAGTCTTTTTAGAGAACTTCATGGAATTAACTGCCGATTAGAGTCTTTCTCAAATACCACCAGGAGGTAGTCTTTCATTGGGCAAAATTTGTTGTATGAGTTGTCCCAATGACGATCAACGACTTTTGTAAAATTAATTTTTTTTCAATTTTCCCTATGACTGTTGGGCGCCATTTGTAACCGAGACATTCAATGACGAGCTTAAGGGAGTTTTAGGCTAGGTGGTTTTTCATCTTTGCCCCACGACTGTTGGGCGCCGTTTGATGTTTGAGATGCCTGAGATGCATCGAACAACGACATATATAAAGTTATATTTTTCAATTCCCCGATAACTGTTGGGCGCCATTTTAAACTGATTTGGCCACCGAGTTCCAAGTATTTCACTGAAATCGGGAATCCTTAATAGATATGCTTGAGTTGAAGGCCAGAGAGTTTTTACAGCCTATCTGAAAGGAAAACAAATATGCGTCGACTTACTGAAAATCAAGGAGTCTTTCAGAGGAGTTGGAGGCTAAAAAATCTGCAGACTTTGCTTTAAAGGCTGACTAAAAGGAGTCTCCAACAGATGGGCTGAAGGGTGCCTCTATGGAAGTTTAGGTAGTATTTCAAAGTAAATCAGAAGGCATGTATATTCCCTTCTGATTGTCTATGAAATACTACCTACTCTTCAGTGCGCCCATAGAGCTCATCTGTTGTAAACTCTTTTCAGCAGAGAGCCTTTTATAAAATAGCTGAAGCAGGGAACTAAAGTTTTTCAGATAGATGAGTTGGAGAAGTCTTTATAGGATAACCGAAGAGAAGCTCAGATGCGGATTGAAGCAGGGAGGGGAAAAAATATTCTTTAAAAAATCCACGCCTCTTTGGTAGTTGGAAAAAATATTCTTTAAAAAATCCACGCCTCTTTGGTAGTTGGAAAAAATATTCTTTAAAAAATCCACGCCTCTTTTGGTAGTTGGAAAAAATATTCTTTAAAAAATCCACGCCTCTTTGGTAGTTGGAAAAAATATTCTTTAAAAAATCCACGCCTCTTTGGTAGTTGGAAAAAATATTCTTTAAAAAATCCACGCCTCTTTGGTAGTTGGAAAAAATATTCTTTAAAAAATCCACGCCTCTTTGGTAGTTGGAAAAAATATTCTTTAAAAAATCCACGCCTCTTTGGTAGTTGGAAAAAATATTCTTTAAAAAATCCACGCCTCTTTGGTAGTTGGAAAAAATATTCTTTAAAAATCCACGCCTTGGTTAGCCTATGAAAAAATATTTTTAAAAACTCCACGCCTTGGTTAGCCCTTGAAAAAATATTCTTTAAAAATCCACGACTTGGTTAGCCCTTGAAAAAATATTCTTTAAAAATCCACGCCTTGGTAAGCCCTTGAAAAAATATTCTTTAAAAATCCACGCCTTGGTTAGCCCTTGAAAAAATATTCTTTAAAAATCCACGACTTGATAAGGCCTTGAAAAAATATTCTTTAAAAATCCACGACTTGATAAGGCCTTGAAAAAATATTCTTTAAAAAATCCACGCCTTTTTGGCTACTTGAAAAAATATTCTTTAAAAATCCACGCCTTGGTTAGCTCGTGAAAAAATATTCTTTAAAAAATCCACGCCTTTTTGGCTACTTGAAAAAATATTCTTTAAAAATCCACGCCTTGGTTAGCCTTTTGAAAAAATTTTCTTTACAAAATCCACGCGTCGTTGGTAGTTGGAAACCAGTAAGGAAGGTAGTAAAGTCGGACTGGGCCGACTATATGATGTCCTTCACCACTTTAGGTATATTCTACATATTTTATATATCTATATCTGAACCGATTTCAGGGAAACTTGCCAGAAACTAATTTACATTACTTCAATACGCTGTGTCAATCGACCTAGCTACATCATTCTAGACTTAATTCAGTGCCCTATACCAAAATTCGTGCAAATCGAAAGATATATAGGGGCTTTGGTGCACCAATTACATAAAATCGGACGAAAGCATATGTGGCAGCTATATCTAAATCTTAACCGATTTTGCACACATCATTCTAGGCTTATTTCAGTACGCTGTGCCAAATTTCGTGCAAATCGAAAGATAATTAGGGACTTTGGTGCACCATTTACCATAAATCGGACGAAAATATATATGGGAGCTATATCTTAATCTGAACCGATTTTCACGAAACTTTGCACACATCATTCTAGACTTTATTCATTACGCTGTACCAAATTTGGTGCAAATCGAAAGATATATAGGGTCTTTAGTTGGTTATTTACCTAAAATCGGGCGAAACTATATAAGGGAGCTATATCTAAATCTGAACCGATTTTCACGAAAGTTTGCACACATGATTCTTTTCTTTATTCATTACCCTGTACCAAATTTCGTGCAAATCGAAAGATATTTAGGGACTTTTGTGCCCCATTTACCTTAAATCCGACGAAAATATATATGGGAGCTATATCTTAATCTGAACCGATTTTCACGAAACTTTGCACACATCATTCTAGACTTTATTCATTACGCTGTACCAAATTTCGTGCAAATCGAAAGATATATAGGGACTTTAGTAGACTATTTACCTAAAATCGGGCGAAACTATATATGAGAGCTATATCTAAATCTGAACCAATTTTTCCCAATTTAAATGGGGTTCGTCCTTGGGCCAATGAAATGAGCTGTGCCAAATTTCATCCAATTCGGATCATAAATTCGATCTGTACTTTGTTTACAATTTAACATGGACAGACGGGCGGACATGTACAAATCGACTCAGAAAGTGATTCTATGCATATTCTCAAAAGGAACCATGGGTCTATCTCGATTATTTTTGCTGTTACAAACATATGCACAAAGACATAATTCCCTGTACCACAGTGAGGTGAAGGATATAAAAATATTCTTTAAACCAGTGAGCGGAGCAGTATAGTCGGACGGAGCCGACCCTATAATACCCTACACAACTACCACGAAAAGCACACTTTTGGCGGTTCTATATTCTGAGCCTGGGCAATATGGGCAACCAGTGAGCGGAGCAGTATAGTCGGACGGAGCCGACCATATAATACCCTACACAACTACCACGAAAAGCACATTTTTGGCGGTTCTATATTCTGAGCCTGTGCAATATTTCGCGATATTTGCACCCTTTTTACCGATTATAGATTAACAACTCCACTTTCGAAGTCTTGCATATTTTCCAAAAGGTTTTTTCTTTAAGTGAATTTTTACGCCATAAAATAGAAAAATTGATCACTTTAGGTTTTTGGTTCATTTGACCCTTGGAAAATTGACAGATCATCATTTAAACAGCCGCTCTAAGTAGTTGGTCAGATCCTCTTCGCCATGTAAAATATGTGATGTTCTGCATATAATAATTGCCTCTAGAGCGACTAGAAAATCTGACAAAATTAATGTCATTGCACCCCCTGAATGAAATCTCAACTTCACCGAAAACTATAGGCGTCGTCCTTGACCATAATCGGAAATTCATGTACAATCTCAAAGCGATCAGCGCGACATTTCCGTCCTCTAATGGAGTAATAGTAATACTATGCAAATAGTCACCTTTTCGTGACTACGTATAACTCCCACATCAGAGTACATACAGCCATATAATTGGTATCAATTTCAAGGTCAACCACTCCTCTTGGATACACTATCAACTTCTCGGGTATATGTCCTTCAGGAGCAAGTATATACACCCCAGAATAAAAATGTTGTAATTTTTCAAACACAAAAGTCAGGGTCCATTTGACCCTCTAAATATTGAACGATCTTTATCAAAACAGGCATGCGCTTATTCTTAAGCCCGATCCCCTTCTCCATGTAAACTTTCACCAAGTTCGGACCATAACTGCGGCCTCTGGAGCTACCAGAAAAACCGACAAAAATTTAGTATTTGGTCCATTTCATTCCCTAACTATTAACCGATCTTTACCAAAAACAATAGGGGTCTTCATTGGACCGAACCTAACCTACATGCAAAATTTCGTGAAGATTGGTCCATAACTGTGGCCTGTATCCTATTTACAAATTATAATGGACAGACGGACGGACGGACGGAGGGAGGGACACACATGTCTAGATCGGCTCAACTAGTCGAGATATGATGATTGGTATACTTAAAAGTGGGTCTAGGACCAATATTTCGCGGCGTTACAAACTTTTGGGGCTGCACAAAGCTATAATAACCTGACAACATAGTTGTGTAGGGTATAAAAATCCACGCCTTTTTGGTATTTGAAAAATATTCGTCAAGTAAATAAAACAGGGAAGCTATAAATAAGTTATTTGCAAATTTATATTTAAAGTTTGTTTCTTAAGTCTTTTGTTATACCCTTCACCACACTGTGGTACAGGGTATTATGTCTTTGTGCATATGTTTGTAACAGGCAAAAGGAAACGAGATAGACACATGGTTCCTTTTGAGAATATGCATAGAATCACTTTCTAAGTCGATTTATGCATGTCCGTCCGTCCGTCTGTCTGTCTGTCTGTCCATGTTAAATTGTAAACAAAGTACAGGTCGCATTTATGATCCGAATTGGATGAAATTTGGCACAGGTCACTTATTCGGCCCAAGGACGAACCCTATTGAAATTGGAAAAAATCGGTTCAGATTTAGATATAGCTCCCATATATATATTTAACCGATTTAATGTAAACAGTCCCTATATATCTTTCGATTTGCACGAAATTTGGTACAGCCTAATCATTTAGGTCTAGAATTATGTCTGCCAAGTTTCGAGAAAATCGGTCCAGATTTAGATATAGCTCCCATATATAGTTTCGTCCAATTTCATGTAAATGGTGCACCAAAGTCGCTATATATCATTCGATTTGCACGAAATTTGGCATAACGTACTGAATTAGGTCCAGAATGATGTGTGTTACATTTCCTGAAAATCGGTTCAGGTTTAGATATAGCTCTCATACATATTTTCGTCCGATTTTAGGTATATATTGCACCAAAGTCCCTATATATCGTTAGATTTGCACGAAATTTGGCATAGCGTACGGAATTAAGTCTAGAACGATGTGTGTAAAATTTCGTGAAAATCGGTTCAGATTTAGATATAGCTCCCATATATATTTTCGTCCGATTTAATGTAAATTGTGCAGCAAAGTCCCTATATATCCTTCGATTTGCACGAAATTTGGGATAGCGTACTGAATTATGTCTGGAACGATGTGTGTTAAATTTCGTGAAAATCGGTTCAGATTTAGATATAACTCCCATATATATTTTCGTCCGATTTTAGGTAAATGGTGCAACAATGTCCCTATATATCCTTCGATTTGCACGAAATTTCGCATAGCATACTGAACTAAGTCTAGAACGATGTGTGTTAAATTTCGTGAAAATCGGTTCAGATTTAGATATAGCTCCCATATATATTTTCGTCCGATTTTGGATTTATAAGTAAATAATGAACTCAAAATGTGGCCGAATGCAAAAACCATACTGAAATAAGTGTAACCTATATTTCGATATTTCGCTTTAAATTTATTTACATTATTTTGTCCCATCGTAAGAAGCAACTCTATACCTGACCAAAATTTAGTATAGGTTGCAGAATGACAAGTTTAATTTCATGTTAATGGTTCTTCAATAATGCGACGTCTGTTAGGATTCATCTGTTTAATATACCCACAGTGGTGAAGGGTATCATATAGTCGGCCCCGTCCGACTTTACTACTTTCCTTACTGGTTTTCACTTAAGGTTATGTAGAATTATAATTACATTTAGGTCTAGGTTTTAAAGATTATCAGCAAATTAACAACAAATAATTGAATTAATTCCGTATAATTATTAATTTAGCTACAAAAAAATAATGTTAATTGAAAATAAACACAAAGAAAAAAACACATGTTTAACAAAAATATGCAAAGTAATGATGAGCTTTACACAAAAATAAATATATTCTTCTGTTTATTATTATTATTGTTTGTTGTTGTACAACAAATCATAAACATATATAAAGATTCATAAAAAAATAATTAAAATTCATATTTTTTCGTAGGGCTTTTTTAAGAATTTCAATTTATTGTGAAATCCTCACCTCGCCACCCGCCCAATGAAAAAGAAAGAAAGAAGTGATTAATAAAAAAAGCACAGAAATTAGGCTTGGCCCATGAATTTTGTTTTTGTCACTGGGTGTCTTACAAGATTTATTGTTTAAACAATTGGCAACAACATGAGCAAAGCACTCAGTCACTCAGCCACTAGAATAAAAAAAAATTATAAACAATGAAAAAAAAAAAATTATAAAAATAAATAAATACACACCATACATATTAATGTTGTTGTAAGTGTTGTTTTTTTGATATCATACACGAATGAGAAATGGGTTGTGTGAGCTTCTATGTGTATGTATGTGTCTGTGTTGTGAACTACCACAAATACTCACTCACTCATACGTCGTTGTCAGAATAACAAACAAAACAAATTCACACAAACTTCAATATTGGACGGAATGAAACAAAAACCAAAAACAACACCAACAACGAGAAAAAAAAAACTATTTAACAATGAATTGTTGTGTGGATAGTCATAGCTTTCATTTTCGCACTGATACCGTTATGTATAAACAACAACAACAAAATCGACAAAAAAATACCAGCAACATGACTACAACCAACCACCACCACAACAACAACAACACGAAGTTAATGGTAATAATAGTAAACGAGAAAAAAATGGCAAGTGGAAGAATCTACTGGAATATAAATACAACAATACAAGAAGAAAAAAAAACACGAGATGCGAAGAGCAGGCGCAACAAAAAAATCCACCACAAACAAAATAGAGTTGTGATGAAATTCGGTAGCTATTTTATTGAATTGGAGATCACAAAAACAAGATGAATTCTTTATAGACTAGAGGGGAGTTAACATGGCCTCCTGATACCCACCTCTATAATTCTATACACTAGATTGTAATAATATTAACGAACAGGTCCCTATTCCACAAATAATATTTCGACTTGCGCTTACATAGTATTTTTTATACGTTGGGCGCCATATGAACCTTTACTGCTTTCTCATCATAATATTCATTTCTTCAGTCAATTCTCCAACACGATTCTGTTAGAAGAAGATTCATGGATACCACGTATCAAATTAGTATTACAAAAAACTCGATTTTTTTAGCTGCGATTTGCGGCTAATTGCGAAAAAAAAACAATTAAATAATTTATAAGTCGGGTACTCGTTAGAAGAACTATTGGGCGTCATTTGTAGTCTATGATGGTCCCAAAGTCCAAAGGTTGACCAATGACTTCGGAAAATTAGATTTTGGTTGCAATTCGCCCTAAAACTGTTGGGCGCCATTTGTAATCTACATGAGAGAGTCTGAGTCTGAAGTCCAAGGAGCCATTCATATACGAATTGATGCGGAGAGATTTTCGAAGACGACCTGAAGGCAGTCTTTCTTAGACGACCAGAGGGAGATTTTCACAAACTAGCTGAAAGAGACCATTATAGACTACCTTGCTACATTTGAACCATATGATACCCTACACAAAATCTAACTTTGTGTGTTTCTATATTCTGATCTTGGACAATATTTGCCCTCTTTTGACCTTCACCGTGGGTTGTGTTTTTATTTTCGGCTTTCAATTGTATCCTATAGATCGACTCGAAAAAACACAAAAAATTAAGTTTTCGGTCCACTTTATCCCAATATTATTATCTAATCATCATCGAAAATTATAGGCGTTGTCCTTGACCCTACCTGGATCCTCATGGAAAATTTCAAAGCGATCAGCGCTATATTTTGGCTCTCTAGGGTGGTAATGGTTTACTAAATAATATTTGAACACGTGAGCACTTCTAAGTAATTAAGTGTAACTCACACATCCGAGTATATATGACAATGTAATTGGTGTCAATTTGAAGACCAATCACTCCTCTGGGGTATATTGTCAAATTCTCGGGTATATGTCCTTCAGGAGCAAGTATATACGACCCAGAATACAAATTTTATAATTTTCCACATAAAAATCATCGTCCATTTGAACCGCTAAACATTGACCGATCATTATCAAAACAGGCATCCTTATTCTTTGGCCCGATCCCCTTCTCCATGTAAAAATTTGCGATGTTTGGGCCATAATTGCGGCCTCTGGAGCGACCAGCAAATTAGACAAAAATAAAGTTTTTAGTCCATTTCACCCCCTAAATATTAACCGATCTTCACCAAAAACAATAGGGGTCTTCATTGGCCAGAACCCGTCCTACATGCAAAATTTCGTGAAGATTGGTCGATAACTGTGGCCTGTATAGTGTTTACAAATTATAACAGAGAGACGGACAGACGGACGGACATGTCTAGATCGATTCAGCTAGTCGGTATACTTAAAGGTGGGTCTAGGACCAATATTTCGCGGCGTTACAAACTTATGGGGCTGCACAAAGCTATAATACCCTGACAACATAGTTGTGTAGGGTATAAAAAATAACTTCTAAATCGAGGCATCAGTACAAGAACTATTGGGCGCCATTTGTAGTGTTAGTTTCCTACAAAAGTTCAAAGGCTGGCCAATGACTTTGGAAAATTAGATTTTTGTTGCAATTCACACTTAAAAATGTTGGGCGCCATTTGCATTCTACAATATTTTATAAGTCGGGACATCAGTACAAGAACTATTGGGTGGGTCTAGGACCAATATTTCGCGGCGTTACAAACTTATGGGGCTGCACAAAGCTATAATACCCTGACAACATAGTTGTGTAGGGTATAAAAAATAACTTCTAAATCGAGGCATCAGTACAAGAACTATTGGGCGCCATTTGTAGTGTTAGTTTCCTACAAAAGTTCAAAGACTGGCCAATGACTTTGGAAAATTAGATTTTTGTTGCAATTCACACTTAAAAATGTTGGGCGCCATTTGCATTCTACAATATTTTATAAGTCGGGACATCAGTACAAGAACTATTGGTCGCCATTTGTAGCATCTGTTGCCTCCACAGGCCAAATGTTGGCCAACGACTTTGAAAAATTAGATTTTTGTTGCAATTCGCCCTAAAACTGTTGGGCGCCATTTATATTATACAAGAGGTGAAGTCCAAGGAGACATTCATATACGAATTAAAGCGGTAGGATTTTCAATGACGACATGGAGGCAGTCTTTCATAGACGACCTGAAGGGAGTTTTTCACAAACTAGCTGAAGGGGATCATTATAGACGATCTATCGTTTATAAAGAAAATCGAGCCTTCAGCTGCTCGAACAGGAACTTCAGTTTGGGACACCATACAAGAACTATTGGGCGCCATTTGTAGTCTCAGTTGGCCAATGATTTTAGACAATTAGATTTTTGTGGTTTAGGGTTATTTAGGGTTATTTAAAACTGTTGGGCGCCATTTGTATTCTACAAGAGGTAGTCCCTTTAGGTGTGAGTCATTCATAGACCAGATGAAATAATACTTTCGAAGTCTCACTGAAGTCCCAGCAGTCATTTATATACGTACTATTGCGGGGAGATTTTCAACTGGGACATCATACAAGAACTATTGGGCGCCATTTGTAGTCTCAGTTGGCCAATGATTTTAGAAAATTAGATTTTTTTTGCAAATAACCCTAAAACTGTTGGGCGCCATTTGTATTCTACAAGAGGTAGTCTCTTTAGGTGTGAGTCTTTCATAGACCAGATGAAAGAATACTTTCGAGGTCTCACTGAAGTCCCAGCAGTCATTTATATACGAACTTATGCGGGGAGATTTTCAAAAACGACCTCACGGGAGTCTTTTACAGACGACCTAAGGAAGTTTTTCCCAGACTAGCTGAAGGGGACCATTATAGACTACCTTGCTACATTAAAAAACAAAATCATCAGTACAGGAACTATTGGGCGCCATTTGTAATCTCCATTGCCTCCAAAGTCCAAAGGTTGGCGAATGACTATGGAAAATTAGATTTTTGTTTTTTGCAATTAACCCTAAAACTGTTGGGCGCCATTTGTATTCCACAAGAGGAAGTTTTTTTAGGAGTTAATCTTTCATGGACCAGTTGAATAAATGCTTTTGGAGTTTCAAAGAAGTCTAAGGAGTCATTCATATACGAACTAAAGGGGGAAAGACTTTCAAATACGATCTGTAGGGAGTTTATCGCAAACTGGCTGAAGGGGTTAATTATAGACTGCCTTGCCTTCAGATCCTTCAGAAAGAATTCCGGATCATCAGCTACTCGAATATAAAACTTCTTTTAGCCCTTTAATTTGAACATATTAGTCTTCATTTGTAAAAAAAGAATTTATAAGTCGGACATCAGTACAAGAACTATTGGGCGCCATTTGTAGTCTCTGTTGCCTCTAAAAATCCAAAGATGGCCAATTACTTTGGAAAATAAATGTTTTTGTTCACCTTAAAACTGTTGGGCGCCATTTTTATTCTGCAAGAAGTAGTCCCTTTAGGAGTGAATCTTTTATAGACCAAATGAAAGAATACTTTCGAGATCTCACTGAAGTCCAAGGAGTCATTAATATTCGAACTAATGTGAGAGATTTTCAAAGACGACCTGGAGAGAGTCTTTCATAGACGACCTGAAGAAAGTTTTTCACAAACTAGCTGAAGTGGATCATTATAGACTTCAAATCGTTTATAAAGAATTCCGAACCTTCAGCTACTCGAACAGGAACTTCAGTTTGGAATATATGTATCGACATTTACATAAACATATTTGGCTCCATTTGAAAAAAAAAATATTTATAATCTATACAAAAACTATTGGGCGCCATTTGTTGTCTCTGTTACCTCCAAAGTCCAAAGGTTGGCAAATGACTTTGGAAAATTAGATTTTTGTTGCAATTCACCCTATAACAGTATCTATAAGAGGGAGTCCTTTTAGGAGTGAGTCTTTCATACACCATATGCCATTCATATACGAACTAATGCGGGGATTTTCAAAGACGACCTGGGGGACGACCTTACTTCGTAGACGACCTGATGAAAGTTTTTCACAAACTAGCTGCATAGCACGTTGCCTTCAGATTGTGTATAAAGAATTCCGGGGCTACACGGATAGGAACTCCTCCTTCAGCCCTTCCATTTGGCATATCTGTAACGATATATGAATGGAAATATTTGGCTCGCTTTGAAAAAAAAGTCGGGAGATCAGTACAAAAACTATTGGGCGCCATTTGTAGTCTCTTTTGCCTCCAAAAATCCAAACGATGGCCAATGACTTTGGAAAATTAGATTTTTGTTGCAATTCACCTAAAACTGTTGGGCGCCATTTGTATTCTACAACAGGTAGTCCTTTAGGAGTGAGTCTTTCATAGACTAGCTGATGGTACACTTTCTGAGACTAAATGAGGACCACATATTCATATACGAGCTAATACGGGGAGATTTTCAAGGACGATCTGGAGAAAGTTTTTCACAAACTAGCAAGGTATTAAATATAGAATACCTTGTCTTCAGATCGTTTATAAAGAATTCCTTCGACTACTCGAATAAGAACTTCGTTCAGCCCTTCAGTTTGACATATTTGTATCGATATTTACCTCAATATTCGATATTTACCTGAATAATTGAAAAGAAAAATAATAATTTATATATGGGGCGCTATTTGTAGTCTCTGTTGCATCAAAAAAAAAAAAAAACTGAAACCAACGAATTTAGTAAAATTAGTTTTCTGTTATATTTAAAATCTGTTGGGCGCCATTTGCAACTTACAATACGTGGTTTTTTATAGAAGATTACTGTTTTCATTGATCTGATGAAGATATGCTTTCAAAGCTGCACGGAATATCGTGGAGTCATTTATATACGGGAGTTTTTCTTCGTACCGGGTGAAAAACTGTCTGCATTCGACTGTCTGCAAAGACCTTCAACTTGTTTACGAACGTTTTTCTGGACTTCAGCAGTTTTCTGATTATTATCTAGTCTATTAAAGATTCACTGAAAGATTCTATGAAAGAATCGTAAAAACGGGCCTATTAAAAACGCTGTGTGCAAAAAGAGTAGTAGTCGATTTTCACAATCCTCCTTAGGCAATTTTTATCATTGACGAAATTTAGGAATGCAAGGAAAATGTGCTTGGTGCCAAGTCCGGACTGTATGGCCTAGCGTTGTTCTTGTGGAACACGACACCTCTCCTGTTGGCCAATTCTGGCCGCTTCTGGCCAATTGTAAATAGTTTAAACAGTCTTATGGTCGACATTTAGTTACGACTGCTAACATACCGGTCAACTTCGATCATTTCTTCGATTTTATCGACATTTTCGACGACCGACCTACCGAAAAAAAGTAATGGATTTCTTTTTCCCCAATCTAATTTATAGAAAACTCAATTAGTCAGTGAAAGATTTCGTCTTTAAAATCTTCTAGACACTTATAGACAGTCATATAGAAATTCTTTCACAGAGGAAATTGGATCATTATTAGTCGGGTTCTCGGAAATTCAAATGGCGCCCAACATATTTAAGACAGTCCGGTAATTTTTGTTATACACAATATGAAATTTGGATCACAGGAGTTTGGATGGTTATTAGTCGGGTTCTCAATGCAACAACTGTTGGGCGCGATCAGTAGTTGGAGTAACATCCGAATGCTTATTAACCCCTTACCCTACAACTATTGGGCGTCATTTGTGACCTACATGCTGACTAGACTTTAATAGAGAAGCTGGAGGTGTGGGGAATTTTATGGACAGAATCCCACACTAATGACCTATAAATACGTTGATCAACTATTTTCAATACTGCCGCAATTTAAAAATTTCAAAATATAAATTTCTTTAAGTGGTGTTTTAGAAAGATGGCGCACAAGGTATGAAAGACAGTCTGGTAATTTTTGTTACGCACAATATTAAGCTCTGCTCGCCTATTAAAGCCTCCTTCTGCATAAAAGATTCAGTTCTGCTCACCTATAAAGTCAGCCTCCACAGTTCGTGTATGAACGATTCCATATGACGTCCATGAAAGACTCAGGTCTGCTCACCTATGAAGTCAGCCTCCGAAAGACTCCACATCACGACCATGATCGTCTATGAAAGACTCCATGCAGCTTGTCTATAATGAGACCATTCACCTCGACTATGAAGGACTTCATCCAAATTGTCTCAAAAAAAAAAAAAAAAAAAACTCCTTACAATTCATCTATGGCATATTTCCTTCAGTTAGTCTATGTGAAGACACCTTTAGCTCGTTTCTAAATCATGGAGTATGATTCCAGGTCACAAAGCGCTTCTGATGCAACTCAAAATATAAATAACTAACAATTATTCCTACCTGAGGTCCCAATTTATAAAATTATTTAAATAGTTTCGCAATTTACTACCGAAAATATCATAAATTGCAAATGGCGCCCAACGTTTACATTACATTTTTTGGGGGTATTGAACTTAGAAGTGTCATCGATTAAACAAAAAATCAATTATATATAAGACTCGCTTATAATTGACTGAAGATCAGTGACCTATGGCGAGAAAAAGCCTTTAAAGACTGCAAAGGCAGTCTACAAAGACTACCTCAGACTGATATTTAAATACGCCATTCAGCTTGTGTATAGAAGACTCTCTGCAGTTTATTTTTAACAACTCCAGATCTCAGATTTGAGAATTGATATAGCTGGGTCTGAAAGGGATACTGACTGTCTGTACTTCGTAAAATAAAATACAGCCTCAGGTCCCAGTCTCTGACAGACAACATCCAACTTTTCTATGAAAGACTCCATTCAAGCTCGTATTTGACAAAATTCCACTAGCTAGTCTCAGCTGGCGTAAAAAATATTCTCTCAAGCTTTTCAAAAAAAAAAAACATTCTCTATATATCTACTATGAAATGTTCCCTGAACCACAATTTTTTTGCTGTTGTTCTGGTTCTGAACTCCAAATACAACTAAAATTGCAAATGGCGCCTAACATATAGAATGAAATCATGAAATATTATATTTATATTAATCTTAGGAAAATAAAAAAACATGTACGCATATGTATTAACTGAAGGTCGGGGATTTAAGACAGCATAGATTGAAATGGCGCCCAACGTATTCGAGGTTGTCGAGTAGTTTTTTGTCATAAGAGCAGTAGGAAACGCTGATTTGTGGTATACAAACAAAATAGAAGACTCTTTCTCGCTTAAAAAAACACGAAAGAAGGCCTTTGAAAGAATTCCTGCAGCTAGTTTATTAAGGGCTGCTAGTATTTGAAAATCTTCCTCCAACTCTTCTGTGAAAGACTTCCTTAAACTGGTCTATAAATATGGTATTCAACTCGCCAATTAAGTTCACCCTACGGATGGTCTAGGAAAAACAATCTCCATATCTATAAAATACCCCATTCCCTTCCGTCCCTCAATTAATTCTATGAAAGACTCTCTCCAGCTCGCCTTAAAGTATTACCTCAATTTCGTCTATAAAGACTCCTTTCAGGTCGTCTTTATAAAATCTCTGCATATTATTTCTAAATTGTATATACTACTTAACACCATTACATGCTAATCTATTAGCCATCTTTGGCTCAGCCACCAAGAAAAAGCACATGCCAACAAATGCTACAAATCTTCTTCTTAACAAGAAAATTTTTATTAATTTCCAAGTCAAACAAGAGGCTTGGATATCAGGGAATCGCCTCTTTGCGCCAAGCAAACACCTTGTGGCAGTATTCAGATTAAAAAATCAATTTTAATTTCTAATTAAATGCAAAAAACAATACGGTAACAATGCGAGCAGCAACAATAAAAAAACCAACTCAATATCCCAAAGAATAACATAAAAATACACACATATACATGCAAACATATGTAATCATGCACCATGATCCCCTCCATATCTTTACAAATTAAAATTCTATTTTTTCATTTCAACGTCGTCGTTGTCGGGGAATTTTTTTTCTTCTATCGAATAGCATGCATCGCGTGTGTTATTTATTTGTGGTGTTTGAGTTGTTGTTTTTGTTATTAATTTACAATCAAACAACTCCCAATCGACCAGCAGCAACAGCAGCAGTACAGTGGTAAATAACAAACGGCAGCAAGAGTAGCAACAACAACAATAGAGCAACAACAGGCAACAACAAGTGCATCAAAGTCAGCAAATGCATTTTTTTGTTATTTGTCGTTCAGTCAGTCAATTCATTCACTCGCGTATACGAATTGTAAAGCACACACACACAGAGTCACTCACACACACTCATAATGATAGGTAACAAACATAGCAGTGGAAGAAGAAGACCAACAAAAATAAATCAAACCACCAACTACCCAACAAACCATCAAAGTAGAATAAAATATCAAAATACACACACATACACACAAATACATTTTAACAAATAATGAAATAAAATTAATTAAAACACCAACACTAACAACCTCACTCCCTACTCTCCCTCCCTCCCCCTTTCAAAACCAACCATAATTACCCACAACATCGTCATGTTGCTGCAACATGTTGAACAACGGTACATTTTATGTTTACAAGGCGAAATAACAGGAAAAAATGTTTTTTAGGTCAAGTTGCTGGCATGTCGTCGTCGTCAAGCAACAACAACAACGATGATACACAAACGACGAGCACACACACATACACTCGTACACGAAGACAGCAAGCAAACGTGAAGTCAGGCTTGGACTGGCCCACAGATGTTGTTATGGCTGTTGTTGTTGTTGCAGTTGGCAGAACACTTTGTCATCATAACAAAAGCCATAAAGCTAAATCAGAAGAAGAAAAAAAAATGAGCAACTCACCATACACAATAAAACGAGAAGACAATCAGAGAGAGAGAGAGAACGAGTTAAATAGTGGGGAGTATGTTTATTTTAAGCTCTTGCGGTGGTTTTATTGTGTGCCTCATATTGAATAACTTCACGACTGAACAAGCCAAATGAGAGAGACTTTGGTTTGAGATTCTGGAGAGGGATTGGAGTTATTTTTAAAACTATTTGAACTATTTTAATTATTGTAAAAACGAATTTATTCAATTTAAAATATTCGAAATAAATTGAAAAAATACATTTTTATATTTTGTAATATTTCTAGAGTAAACCAGTGAGCGGGGCAGTATAGTCGGACGGGGCCGACCATATGATACCCTACACAACTTCCATGGAAATCTTACTTTCTGTGCTACTACATTCTAAGCTTGGGCAATATTTCGCGATATTTGCACCCTCTTGACCGACTAGAGGTAAACAAATATTATTAATATTCAGCACAGCCCTTCTTATTACTTGTCCAGATTTCCTTCTCCGTGGGTTTTGTTGTAATGTTCGGCTTTCAATTGTGGCCTATAGATCGAATCGAAAAAAAAATACAAAAAATTAAGTTTTCGGTCCACTTCATCCCAATATTAATATCTGATCATCACCGAAAATTATAGGCGTTGTCCTTGACCATACCTGGATCCTCATAGAAAATTTCAAAGCGATGCCTGCTATATTTTCGCCCTCTAATGTGGTAATGGGTTACTAAATAATAAATATTTACGTGTAACCCCAACATCCGAGTATGTACGACAATATAATTGGTATCAATTTAAAGGTCAACGACTACTCTTGGATATACTATCAACTTCTCGGCTCTATGGCCTTCATTAGTAAATATATACGCTATAGAATACAAATTTTGTCATTTTTTACACAAAAGTCAGGGTCCATTTGACCCGCTAAATATTGACCGATCTTTATCAAAACAGGCATGCTTATTCCCTGACCCGATCCCCTTTTCTCCATGTAAAAATTTGCGATGTTCGGGCCATAATTGCGACCTGTGGAGCGACCAGAAAAAAATTAAGTATTTGGTCCATTTCATCCCCTAAATATTACCGATCTTTACCAAAAACAATAGCGGCCAGAATCCGTCCTACATGCAAAAATTCGTGAAGATTGGTCCATAACTGTGGCCTGTATCGTGTTTACAAATTATAATGGACAGACGGACGTACGGACACACATGTGTAGATCGACTCAGCTAGTCGAGATATGACGATCGGTATACTTAAAGGTGGGTCTAGGACCAATAGTTCGCAACGTTACAAACTCTTGGGGCTGCACAAAGCTATAATAACAAAGCACAAAGCTGACAACATAGTTGTGTAGAGTATACAAATTTAGCTCTGATTTTGGTTTAAGCTAAGTAGCATTTATTTGTG
Organism: Musca vetustissima; assembly: GCF_032173495.1. Taxonomy (NCBI): domain Eukaryota; kingdom Metazoa; phylum Arthropoda; class Insecta; order Diptera; family Muscidae; genus Musca; species Musca vetustissima. Next base: position 361,429 of record NW_026882699.1, read on the forward strand.
AGACCGGAAACCCCTAAAATACCGGAAATTGGCGGGTACCGTTATATTGAAGAAAATGGACCGATATTTCTACTTTTTAGTGAATATATTTCATAGGCAATAAGAACCCAATGTACCAAATTTCAGCGAACACGGTTGAAAAACGCGCTCAATAACCCCAACATAATGAACATTTGGCGGTACCCTTATATGGGAGCTATGACTAAATGTGGATCGATATATCTTCGAATTGGACTTGCCTACAGACAAAAGACTCCATGCACAATTTTTGCGATCTATTTCAATTTGTTTAGAGTGTAGAGTGATAATTACAGCGGAGGGACAGACGGACATTCTTAAATCGTCATAGAATTTTACGCCGATCAAGAATATATACATACTAGGGTGGAGGGCATAAAAAATGGAAACAGGAGCCACATGTTAAGTTTGTTCTCAGTACATTTTATTAATTTTCATGTTCTCTCCCCATAAAAAAAATAGAAAATAAAAAAGAATGAGGCATACTAAACCAATAAAAATTATTTAACAGACCCATACACATGTTTATACTACCTTCTATTAAAAATTGTCAGATCTCACAACCCAGCTATTTCAATATGGGTCTGAAAGACACAAAGACTACATGTACTTCGTCAATAAAATAAACCTTTAGGTCCCTAATAGAAAACCTCCCATTCTTCTATGAAAGACACTCCATCAAGCTCGTCTTTGATAGAATTCCAGAAGCTCTTCTATAAAAGACTACCTTCCGATCGCGTAAAAAATACTCTTATCAATTTTTCCATGAAAATTCTCCACATATCTCCTATGAAATATTTCCATGTCCAACAATTTGCTGTTGGAAAGGGTTCTGAACTCCGAAAACACCTTAAATTGTAAATGGCGCCCGACGTATGAATGCAATTATTGAAATATTAATTTTATGAGTGATATCCATCCTGGAAAAAAAATGGATCTGAACTCCAAAAATATCTTACTGTCAATAAAATAAACCTTTAGGTTCCAGTCTCTAATAGAAAACCTCCCACTCTTTTATGAAAGACTCCACTCAAGCTCATCTTTGACAGAATTCCAGAAACTCTTCTATAAAAGACTATCTTCCGCTCGTGTAAAAAATACTCTATCAAGTTTTCGATAAAAGACTCTGTACCCATCTCTTCTATAAAATATTCCCTGACCCCCAATTTGCTGTTGGAAAGGGTTCTGAACTCCGAAAAAAAAAACTTTTAATTGAAAATGGCGCCCAACGTATAAATATAATTATTGAAATATTAACTTTAGAAGTGATATCCATCCTGTGAAAGGGAAAAAACAATGGTTCTGAACTCCGAAAATATCTTAAATTGCAAATGGCGCCCAACGTTTAAATTAAATATAAATTTTTGAAGTGAACAAAAAATTAAGCATAAGATGTATTGGCTGAAGGTTAGGGACCTAAATTGAGAAATAAGAAGCATAGATTCAAATGGCGCCCAACGTATTAGAGGGCTAATTTTTTGTAGGGTAATTCTTTTAAAAGCGCAATATGAAACGTGCATTTTTGGAATATTAAACATATGACAAACTCTTCCTCGTTTAATAAATTCCGAAAGTCTTTAAAAAACAGCTCATCTATTAAGATCTCACTTCTGCTTGCCTACTACCTCTGCCCCGTCAATTAAAGGCAGTTTCTAGTTGGTCCGTAGACGACTCCTCGTCTATGAAAGGCTCTACCCAGCACACCTATAAAACACCTTCAGCTAGTCTATAAACGACTCATTCTGGTCCCGCTACAAAATACTACCTTAAACTGGTCTCTGATCCACATTGGTTTTCTTTTTAGCATAGTACTCCCAAATTACGACTAATTGCAAAGTTTGGACACATTTTCAACCGAACTGGCTTTAATTTGATAGCAAATCTTCCTACTAATAAGTAAAAACGATGTTAAGTTTGTCCCGGCCGAACTTTTTATACCCTCCACCATGAGAATGACAATCACAATATCTAAAATTAATGAGAGGCCCCTCCCAGGAGAAAAATCATTTAATAGGACCTTGAATAGACCATTATATAGTGCTATAAGAAAAAAGAAGATCAAAATTCATATTTTTGGTAGTGAGATTTGACAGCCAAAAATACAAAATTATGGAAAAATATGGCCATAATTCCCAAAATACTGTTACATGGGGGCTATCATGAAACTTGGGCAAATATTATTAATTTTTGGTACGCAGATGTGATATACAATGAGATCCAAAAATACAAAATTACAGCCAATTCGGTTGGAAAATATGTCCAAAATCCCCAAAATACCGAATATTTGGGGGCTAGTTTTATATGGGACCGATATATTCCATTTGCAATACCAAACATTGAGTACTAGCAATGTCTGTGCAAAATTTCCGAGATCTATTTTTAATATTGCCGGCATGAATGTACATCATTCGAATATGGAGTTTAGATCCCATTTTTGGGTTCATACAATATGAGATCAATTTACATTTGAAATACAATTTTGAAAATCTCATATGAAACTAAATAAGTATCTGATTTAAATCGTTAACGGCACATTGTAAAATTTTTAACTAAACCTAAATCAAGACGGAATATGGGATCGGTGGGTCCAGTTATTCCTGAACCTACAACAAAAAAGTTCGAAATTTGAAAATTTTCTAACTGCAATATCAAAGGAATGGGTGGAGTTTCCAATTTGATCCAAATATTGTATATCGTAATATTTTAAAGAAACCTAGAGTCCACTCCTTCTGATACCATCGCCGAAAAGTTTCAAATTTTTGAAAATTCTTATAAAAAATTTAAAAAAAATTTCGAATATTTATACATATCACATATCGCTAATTCAAAAAAAAAAAAAAACAATAGCATGATTAAACGTGTAAATATTCAATCAAAACATTCTTTATATTCCTTAAAATACCCCTCCAATATTTCATTCTAATCATTTTATCTAAAACCAATAAAAACTATTATTAATTAACTCGAAAGCAAACCAAAATATTAATAAATTATAATTATGAAAATAATCATACGAAAAAGCACACACACACACAACGGTTAACCAAAAAAAGAACCTGTCTCCAAGAAAAAAAAATCCCTCAAGCATAACCAATTTTCCAAAAAAAAACAAAAAAAACGACACAAAACTCAGAATTAAATTTTTGTTTAAGAACTCCCCTCTCCTTTTGATGGAAATTACAGCATTTATATATAAAAAAACAATCAAAGATTATCAATAAAATTCCATCTCTGGAATAAAAAACAACAACAACAATACTAATAAAATGAGAAGAATGAGAAAAAAATCCTCACTCCTCACACGACCAACGACAAATCGTATATTTACATATATTAGACAGCGACATTCGACTATTACATTAGAGGCAGCAACAACAAATGATAATAAAAAAAGAATTACAACAACAATAACATCTGTAATATTCTAAGATAAGACAATCACGAAAATAACAACAACAACAACACCAATAAACTACTAATGTAAAAATAGTCTCATTAATTTGTAGTCAATCATCTAATAAGAATTTATGGCTATGACAAAGGAATAAAACCCAACAAAAGACTTAAGAAACAAACTTGTTTACGGGGGGTTCTACCGCTCTCTCTCTCTCTCTCTCGGGCTTTTGTGTTCTCAATGGCTACGAGATAACCAACGAGCAAGACACGACATATAAAAAACAGTAACTCTTCGTGTTTTTTTTTCTATGATTCCTTTTGTTGTTGTTGTTCCCGGCCTCCTTCAATACCAATCATGCATGGAAACATGAGGAAAGAACGAAAGAAAATAACAACAACAGCAGCAACAATGGATGTCAAGTAACAAGGCATGCATATATTATTGCGAGACGACAGCTCAACACAGGGCAAGAGGGAGGGGGAGGGAGAGAGAAGGGGGAGTGAATGAGGTTTAGAAGTGAGAGGTTGTGGAGAGGGAGCGTGAATGAGGTTTAGAAGTAAGGGGTTGTGGATATAAAAATAAATCTATGCCACATTTATCACGTCTTCAAAAAAATCGTCATTGCAACATATTGCACAGAGCAACTAGTCCAACACAAAGCCGGTCAACCTCTTCCATCTGCCAACCCCCTCCTCTTTCTTGCTCGGACTTGTCATGTAGTTTTAATTCATTAAACTCAGCTGAGCGGGGTTTTTTAAAACATGGAGAGAGGGAGTAAGCTTTATTTATAATTTAAATCATGAGAGAGTGGCATTTTAATTTGTTTCTCTCTCTCCCTCTTGCTGATTGTTCTCTTTTCTCTTTGTAATTGAAAAACCAGGTAAACGAAGTTCATTTCAAATCAAAACAAACTTGTCCCTGACTTTGACCAAAACCAAGGTAACATTGGCTAAAGGTTAAACCCAATGGCAACATGTTGCGGCAACATTTAATGTTTCGGGAGAGAGAGAGAGGGACAAAGAGAGCGCTCCTAACAAAGAGAGGCTTAAATATAGCATTTCGTGGTTATGTTAATGTTGATCGTTCGCTCTCCCTCTGTGGGTGTGTCGGTGTGTGTGTGTGAGTTGAGCATGAACAGGTTTATTGTTGTTGTATTGTGTGCCACAATGGCCATTCTTGTGCTAACGTTGCCGCGAGTTTTTTTTTTAGTATTTGGTCTAAAGTTGTATGGCTTTCCGTTATGTTTAATGGTCATATTGTTGGTGTTGTTGTTGTTGCTACGGAGCACACATGTTTGTCTGCCAGTGTGTGTGTGTGTGTTGATCTGAGTAGTGGTTTTTATGTTTTTAGCCAGCCAAGGCAGCCGCAGCAGCATCGTTACGAATTTCTTTTACACAGACGAGCGCCTGCGCACAGTTGGCTTTCTACCGTTGGCGTATGCGGATTTGTAAAAAAATTTGAACGCGCGACGCTCAATTCTTTTGGATTTTTATAACAAGAAGAAGAAGAAAAATTATATGAAAAAAAATAAAACAAAAGCAACAATAACATAATAAAAAGAAAATTACGAAAAAAAAGAAACAGAATTTATACCCAAGAAAAAAAATTAAAAAAAAGATTTTTGTGAAAAAAATTTGATTACACTCAAAGAAAAATCTCAGAAAAATTAAAAAATGAAGTTGGAATTTTTTAATAGAAAAAAATATTAAATTGTAAAATTAAAGAAAAAATGGAAAATACTTAAAAGGCAAAGCCTCGCAAAAAATCAAGTGTTGCAAGTGACAGCAATTTGAGAAAAAAAACAAAAGTACTAAAAGTGATTATTACAACAACAAAAATATAATAATATATAAAAAATAAAACACACCACAACAACAACAAATGTTAACATAGTGTGACACAGTGCAATCAGCAAGCAATTATACACCCTCCCCCCACAACAAGAAAAAAGGAAATACAAAAGTTGCAATATTAAATGTTTAAATAAATGCTAAAAAAAAAAACAAAAACATAATTTAAAAAAATCAAAAAAATTGAATTGAAAAATTTAAAATAAAAAAACTTAAAATCTGGAAACCCAAGAAAAAATTAAACTGTTGTAAATATTCTAAATAAAAAACAACTACAACAAAAAATCAACGCAAGAATCCCAACAAAAGATATATAACTTAAAAATATTTTATAAAAAAAAAACATAATCTACTCCCCTATATAAAAATAAAAAAATATATATTCCAAAATTATAACTAACTTATAAAAAATATATCTAAAAACCCGTACGCCCTTCTTTATACATCCCCAAAAGTCTTATCTATCTACCCTACCAAACGGCCGGTCGTACCAAAAACAAAAAAACCTATAACCGAACCTGTGAATTGGATTATATCGTATTAAAAAATCAAACCTCCTCATAATTTGTTGTTTTATTGTTTTGTTGTACATAACATTTCTATTGATCTATCGAAACCAAAAACCATCCGTACCATTGCATTCTACTACGCCTGTGACAAAAAATCGTAAATTTCGGCTCCTCTGGAATTACCCCATTTTTATTGTGGAGGAATTCCTACAAAATTCAACATACCTCTTCTTTTTTTGGATATACATATCATCATTATCATCACCCAACCATATACACCACACCACACACACTTCCAGCCTGACAACAACCAGACCAGAAAATCTCAATCTCAACTATGAATCAAAACTATACTTCTTATGTGTGCTAAAATTATCATTACTCTAAAATATATATAACCGAAAAAAAACAATTTTTGTGAGTACCTTCCCCGGGCCCCATTGGCTTTGGTATCAGTTATATATACATATTTTGATATTGTGCATGAGAAACTAACTTTTCTTTAATAACAAAAAATTAGAAAAAAATTTTCTTTGAACTAACATTTTTCTTTGGCTGTAAAACAAACAAGACACCAAACTTTAAGGAATCTAAAATAGCAGCAAAGCGTTTTCTAGAAAGAGTTGCAAATTTTTTTATATTAGTTTTCGATTTGAACGAACACATTTCTTTGGGTGTAAAAAATAAATATTTTTAAATAATGAAATTTGTAAAAAAAATATTAATGGATACCACTTGAAGAATAAAAAATATGAGAACTATTTTTTACAAAAAGTATTAAAAAATAGAAAATATTAAAAATTTTTTTTTAATATAAAATATATTTTTTTACTATAAAAAGTATTTTTTTAAATATAAAAATATAAAAAGTATTTTTTTGAAAAAAATCATAAAAAACAAATATTTTTTAAAATATATAAAATATTTTTTATATATATTTTTTTATAAAATTAAGAATATTTTTTTAAAATTTTTTTTTTAAACAAAATATTTTTAAAGATATAAATATTTTTTTCAAAACCATATAAAATATTTTTAATATTTTTTTATAAAATTTTGCCGACTTTTTTATAATAAATATATGAAAAAATATTAAAACAATTTTGAAACACTTTTCCGTATTGAGAAAATCAATTATCTATGAAAAAAATATTAAAATTTCAAAAATAATACATCCTTCAAATATGAAATAAATCACACCTGGCTTCATCATACATGTTTGATGTGTTAGTATGAAGTGAAGAGGACTTTCTAAGGGATATTTTCTGCAAATATTTGAACCACCCATCAGATCTTCTTAATACCGAAATAGGCTATGAAAGAATAAGAATATCAAAAATATACATACAAAAAAGTGATTTAGTTCAATTACTTTTTAAAGGCATAAAAACAGATGCTACATGTTCGATGTATGAGTATGAAATGTAGAGAACATCTTAACGAACATTTTCTTCAATGGAATAAAGTGCGTATCGAATCTCCGTAACACCGAAATCGGCTATAAAAAATAAGGAACTACGAAAATATAACTCCAAAAATTTTATTTTGTTTAATTACTTATTTAAGCCATTAAACCTGATAATACGTGTTCGATGTATGAGTATGAAATGTAGAGAAGTTCTTCACGAACATTTTCCCCAAAGAGAAGTAATACCTAACATTTCTCCTATTTATCGTAATTGACTCCTAAAAGAACCATAACTACAGGAACGCAATTTAACATAAAATTCAAAGATCATTCAATTGAATTGCGTTTCTATGTTATAGGATTTCATCATACATGTTTCATGTGTTAGTATGAAATAAAGAAATCCTCTTGACAAACATTTTCTCCAAAGAGCTGGACCACTCATCGGATCGCCTTGATACCGAAATCGGCTATAAAAGCATAAGGACATAGAAAATACCATTAAAGAATGGGACATCGAAATGATTTTCTTTAATTTCTTGTTTAGTGTATAAAACCTTATAATACATGTTCGATGTATGAGAATGAAATGTAGAGAACATCGTGACGAACATTTTCTCCAAAGAGAAGTACTACCTACAATGCCTGCTAATTATTAAAATTGGCTCGACAAAAATTTCCAGCTACAATAGCGTATTCTTTACTTTACATTCAATGTTTAATCCATTCTATTGCATTTTTAAGTTATAAGGCTTTATCATACATGTTTTAAGTGGTAGTATGAATTGAAGAAAACCCCTTGACAAACATTTTCTCCAAACCTTTGGTTCAGCTATCGGATCTGTTTGATACAGAAATCGTGACTAACATCATAATAACACCTTAAACATAATTCCTACAAATATTATTTAATTTATATGCCTGTTTAAGGTATAAGGTATTACCGTACATGCTCGATGTATGAGTATGAAGTGTAGGCAACTTTATCACGAATATTTTCTTCGTAGGAATAAAATACCTATCGAATCGCCTTGGTAGAAAAATATTCTATAGAAAAATAAGGACACTGAAAATATAACTCCAATAAAATTAGTTTTGTTCAATTAGGTCTTTAAGGCATACAACCTTTACATACATGTTCGATGTGTTAGTACGAAATGAAGAAAACATTCTAACGGAATTTTTCTTCAAAGAGAAGTCGTACCTACAATGGCTACTTGATATCGAAATTGGCTATCAAATTAATAAGGGTTGTGTCATCACAATTTTACTGAACAATTTAAATATTATTATATTAAATTGCGTTTTTATGTTAAAAGATTTCGTCATACATGTTTGATGTGTGAGTATAAAGTGTAGAGAACATTTTGAGGAATATTTTCTCCAAAGAGCAGTATTATCTATAAAAACTCCTACATATCGAAAACCGCTCCCAAAAATGTAATAACTACTGAAACCATTTTAATTAACAATATATACAAACATCACTTCATATAACTGAGATTTTCAGGTATTGAATTTCCTCATACATGTTCGAAGTGTGAGTATGAATTGAAGAGAAGACTATAAGGAATATTTTGCTCATTGAAACAAAATATCCATCTGCTCTATATATTGCCTAAATCCACTCATTAATATAATAGAACATGGAATAAACTTTTTTCAAACAATCACTTTGTTTAATTGCCTTTTTGGCGTATATAACTAAAGCCGACATGTTTGATGTATGAGTATGAAATATAGAGGACATCTTCACGAATATATTCTTCAAAGAAAAGTTTATCCTAGCAGTTATCCTTGTAGATGAAATAGGCCCTTCAAAATTAACCACATAGAAATGTAAAGTTGAGAAATGTGTGTCAGTTCAATTACCGTTTTATGGCACAAAATTTCATCATACGTGTTCGATGTGTGAGTATGAATTAAAGAGTACATAATAAGGAATATTTCATACCTCGAACAGTACTTTCTATCATATCACCTAGTTGCCATAATCAACTCATAAAAATATTAATTACAAAAATATATTTTACTTAACTTTTTTTGAATGTTGTACTAAGTCAAATTGAATTATTTTCATATCAGACATCCTCATACACGTTCGATATATGAGTATAAATTATAGGGAACCTCGTATTCGATATTTTCTCCAAAGCAAAGTAGTTTCTATCGCAACTCCTTCAGTCCTTAATTTAATTTATTTAAATTAATATTAATATTTTGTAGTTTTGTCAAATATGTTGCTTGTTTTAGCCTTCAAACTTTGTCATACACCCAACATATATGAGCATGAAATGTAGAGGAACACTCAGGGGTTCTTGTTCCCTACGATATAGATAATTCCATTTAATTTTGTCATATTAAAAATTGTAACCAAAAATAAGATTTTAAAAAAAATATTTCACAATTTGAAATTTTAAATTATTTCATAAATTTCCAATATCATAATTGATATCAAAATTTCTATTTTAAATTCCTTAAAGTTTGTGTATTTAATTTAATCTGTAAATATATGCATTATTAGCTTTACTAACCACATTTGTATTATGATTTGGCCATATGATTCACTCATTCGCTCATTCATTAAGCGTAGCTGTTGGTAATTGGTCATAATTAAGGCTTAATCACATGGCATGTACATATGTATGTATGTGTGTGTATACTACTATGGACTTAGTTGTAGTTGCTTGTTTGTTCGAAAAAAATTGTGCCATTTTATTTTCACCAGAAAAATCTGTTTGTCATACATAGCCTTTCCTTGTAGACTTGTCTTGGTAGTTCTTCCTTGTTTTGATTTGGTTTTTCGTTTCACAAACAAATAAAAAAAATTGTATTTTGTACATTTTACTCACAACGTTTATTTTATTTATTTTTTTTTTTTTATTTAACATTTATGGAAGTGTTTTATCTCTCTTTTATTTCTTTTTCTTCTCTTCCCCCCAAAAAAACCAAAAATTAAAAAAATCAAATCATTTCATCTGAAAACAAAAACAATTAATTATTTTATAAAAAAACATGTAAAAAAAAACTCAAAACAAATACCCCATTCAAAAACTGTGCCAAAGGATCGAATATCATCGAACGTAAAACAACACCCTTTTCTGAGGGTTTTTAAATGTGGATTATTAATATTTTTTTGAATAAAAACACAAAACAACCAACAAACAGCAACAGCATCAAAACACACAACAACGACAGGCGTATAACATCAACAACAATGGATTATTATAAAAAATTATTAATTTAAAGGATTTATTTTCGTATACAAGAAAATTGTAAGTAATTTTTTTGAATTAATTTTTTTGATTAGTTATATTAAGTTTAAAAACTATTATTTATTATAAGACAGTTTTGAACATGTTTGATGTATGAGTATGAAGTGAAGAGAACCTCTAAAGGAGTATTTTCTTCAAAGGACACTACCGTGCAACTCATATCCTTGTGACCAAAATATTATCAAAAAGTGTAAAAATACCTCTTTCAATATTTAGGACATCGATTTTTCACTTTCAGTGCAGTTTTGTGTTATAAGTCTACCTTATACATGTTTGATGTTGAAGTGTGAAATAATGAGGACTCCAATACGAATATTTTCTTCAACAAACATATTCGTCTATTTCATTTCCTTATTCTCTAAATGTATCCTTTTATATATATGCCTTCAAATAGCCAAAATATGTACACAAATATTCCAAGAAAATGCAATTTTGAGTTATAACACTTCATCATACAGGTTTGATGTATGAGTATGAAAAAATATTTTATCCACGGGACATTTTAATCCATCTCATTTTCATAATCTCTAAATTTAAAAATTTATGTGGACATTTTAATTTCTAAAACATATAAATTTGTTTTCGAAGAAAATGCCATTTTGAGTTATGCGACTTCATCATACACGTTCGATGTATGAAAGTGAAACAAAGAAGACCTCCTAAGGAATATTTTGTCCTACAAACATTACCTTCCAACTATTCATTTTAAAGCTGATATTTGCCCCATAAGAACAACATTTGCTAATCACAAAATGTACACATTCTTACTTTATGCAATTGCTGTTTTGTGTTATAAAACTGCATTGTACATGTTTGATGTATGAGTATGAAATGAAGAGAAGTTTCATACGAATATTTTCTTCAACAAACATTACCGCCCAACTTTTCTTTTTAACGCAGATATTTCCACTTTAAGAACAACATTTGCAATCACAAAATGTATGCCTTCATACATAAATCAATTGCTGTTTTGTATTATAAAATGGCATTGTACATGTTCGATGTGTGAGTATGAAATGAAGACAAGATTCGTACGAATATTTTCTTTTACAAACATTACTACCCATCTAACCTCCTTGATGTCAAAATATGCTCTTGAACATTTACTCTAAAATTTACTAAACAAATCTCAAGTAATTCGATTCATATGTCAATTTGAGTTGCAAAACTTCATCATACGCGTTCGATGTTTGAGCATGAAATGAAGAGGACCTCATAAGGAATATTTTATCCAATAAGAAGGACCAACTAACTCTTCATTTTGTTGCTGATATTTGCCCATAAAGAATAAGGTCATATTTACTAAATAATACATAAAACAAAATCATATAAAATACAATTTTGAGTTATAAGACTTCATCAAACATGTTCCATGTTCGAGCATGAAATAAAGAAGTCCTCCTAAGGAATATTTTACTCCATAATGGCGAACTTCTAACCCTTCTCCTTCATTATGTTATTAGCTTTTTTTATGAATAATGGTTTAGGGCAAAAAATGTCCCTAACTAAACCCTAAAATTATACTCGGTGTAATTTCATTTTTGTTGTATAATCTTTAACGGTTACGTTCGATGTTCGAACATGACATGAGGAGGACATACTAAGGAATATTTTCTCCAAAGAAGAGTATGATCCATTTCAATTCCTTGCTGGAGAAACTTGCCTCAAAAATGCTATTACCTTTTGGTTAGAAATTCACATATTGTAATACAAGTTAATTGCTGTTTTCTGGTATAAAACAACATTTGACATGTTTGATGTATGAGTATGAAATAATATGAAGGTCCTTACGAATATTTTCCCCAAACAAATGTGTGCTCTATCTCGTCTCCTAATTGAGGAATTTTAAATCCAACCTATTTACCTTCGTTCTTCAAACATGTTTACTAAGTTTAATCGAAGTTTTGGGATACAAACCTACTTTCTACATGTTTGATGCATGAGCAGGAAATGAATAGGTTTTACCAGGGAACATTTGTTCCTAAGAACAGTATCAACTATCTTATATCGTTTATGTCAAAATATGCTGATATATAAAAAGACTCGAAGTACAGTTTGTCTTAAAAATAGTACTTAGTTTGATTGTCGTTATGTGCTATAAAACTATATCTTACATGTTCGAGTTGTGAGTATGAAATAAAGATCACATATTATAGAATGTTTTCTCGAACGGAAAGTATTATCCAGCTCATCGTCTCCTTGCTGAAATATGATCCACTTTAAATGCACTTCAAGGAAAATAATGCTATGAATTAGAATTCGTCCATTTCTATCGTAGAAGTGTAGCGTACATGTTTGACGTCTGAGTATGAAATGGAGAGGACCCTTTGGCGAACATTTTCTCCACAGAACAATATAATCCAGCTTATCTCCTTATAGTCGATAAAGGCTCACAAAAGATAGAGTTTAAATAGTAGTTGACTAGAAATAGGTATTCTCTCTGATTGTCGTTTGCAGTTGTAAAACGTCATCGAACACGTTCGACGTCTGAATATGAAATAAAGAGGACATGTTCACGAATATTTTCTCTAAAGAACTGCAGTACCCAGCTCGTAAACTTCTTGCCGAAATATGATACACATAAAGCAGACTTTAATTATATTTTTTTCTGGAAATTAATATTTAACATAATTGCAGTTTTCTGCTGTAAAACATTATCATACATGTTTGATGTGCGAGTATAAAATCAAGAGGACATATTAAAGAATATTTTCTCCTAACATCAGAACCGCGTAAATCATACCCATGATATTAAAATGTGACCCTCTTAAGATTGGATTGTTGTAAAATTTGGCTGGAAATTAGGATTTAGTTTGACTGTCGTTTTCTGTTATAAAACAGTGTTATACATGTTTGATGTATGAGTTCGAAATGTAGAGGACATATGAAAGAATATTTTCTCCAACAAACACTATCATCCATAACAGCTCATTCTTGACGAAATCTGATTTAGAAATGAAGATGCGCAATTTTTTTTCAACATGTTTGATGTATAATAAAAAATAAGGAGGAAATCTAGTAGGTACATATAATAAGTTCACTTCAACACAAACCCACCTTTCCTAATTTGGATAAATCCATTTAAATCCTAACAATTGGTATTTCTACTCCTCCTGAACCCCAAAAGAAATTTTCTTCGGCTTCTTTTAATATTAAAAATATATGATAAAATAATCAAATCCCCATAAATCATATTAAGCTCTCCCTCAAAACAAAATTTTAAAAATTAAAAACAATCAAATTTGTATCCCATTATTTATTTTTTTTTCCCCTTCATTTCTTTGCGAACTTTCTTCTTAAGAAATACCTCCCAGAAAGAACCAAAAATATTCTAATAACATAAAATCTTATCAAGATGATGTCGATGACGTAAATTCTTGAGTCAATTCATGAAATTCAAAACGGAAAAGCAGCAACAACAAAAGTACACAACTTTACGCAAATATTTAAGCCAATGTAAATAAACTTCGTAACACTCACCATGCTTGGCAGCAGCAGCATCAAATTAATTATCAACCTCATCCTCAACAATGAGAGCCACAGTGACACCAATTTAACTAAAAAGAAGAAGAAGAAAAAGAACAAGATTTGAAAAAAGGAAACGACAAATAGTGGTGTATACATACATACATATATATATATATATATATACACATATGTACATAATTATTTATGTAAACTACTTCAAAATTTCTTTTGAAATCTTATTATTATTATTAAAATTTCTTTCTTTTTTTTTTGAGGAGGTAGAAAAAGTTAAACAATTTTTTCTGTTCAAGATTAAAAGCAATTTAACAGTAAGAGATTAAAAATTATGATTTTATGTGGGAATAAATATTATGAAGTTGAAATATTTTAAAATTATGATTACACTAGGCAACAGAAAAATTGGAGAGCCATTAATTCCAGAAAATTGATGGTGAGTTGTGTTAGGCTCATACAATCTTCTACTTCATTTCATACCCATACATGTTACCGGTTTGAAGGAAACATTTTGTTAAACATTGTTTTATATTTATCCATAAAGTTGAGTTTTTGAGGGGAGAGATATCCATATTTGAGGTCTCCATCATACCTTATGGAAACAGGTGGTACCAACATTTTCTTTTAAACTGGGAAAAATGTTCATCAGAAGTTCGGCTTCATTTCATACTCATACATGGAGCTTGTATGATGATGTCTAATGGTTCAAAAAGTCATTAAATGTTCATAATACTGAAATCAGTTCTATATGTTAATAATGTTAATTTTTAGAATGAGTTTTCGGCAACAAGTAGTGGAAAGGGGTGGTAACTCTAATTGAGAAAGATGTTCATTATAAGGTCAACTTAATTTCATACTCATACATGAAACATGTATGATGAGGTCTAATGTGACAAAAAGCCATTTTATACAAAATTGCTGGAATTAGGACTGTAGATCCCTTTTTAGGATGAGTTTTTGGTAAATAGAAGTGGAGAGGGGTGGTAACCCTATTTGAAAAAAATGTCCATTAGGAGTTCATCTTCATTTTATACCCTCACGTGGAACATGTATGATGAAGTCTAATGTGACAAAAAGCTATTTCATACAAAATTGCTAAAATTAGGACTACATATTTAAGTGCTCCATTTTTAATTACGAGGTTTCGGTAAATAGATGTGGAGAGGGGTGGTAACCCTATTTGAGAAATATGTGCATTACAAGTTCAATATCATTTCATGCTCGAACATAAAGCATGTATGATCACGTATAATGGGATAAAAATCATACACAATTGGTGAAATTAGGACTTTATATTTAGGAATTCTCTTTTTAGGACGAATTTTCGGTAAAAAGGAGTTGAGAGGGGTGGTAATCCTATTTGAGAAAGATGTTCGTTAAGAGTTCGACTACATTTCATATTCGAACATCAAGCATGTATGATGAAGTCTAATGGGGAAAAACGACATTTCATACACGAATAATTTACAAGGTTGAGTTATAGGATACATTTTCGGCATGAAGGGGTCGAGAGGGGAGGTAAATATGTATGGAAGATATATTCCTTAGGAGTTCGACTTCATTTTATACTTGAACATCAAGCATGTATGATGAAGTTTTATGCTCCAAACCAACGCCTACAACTATCAAATGAGATTTATAGTAAATTTGCCAACCCTCTCTTATAAATAGGATTTTTTTGGAAACTAGGAGTGGAGATTAGGGGATTATGCTAAAGTAGAAAAAAAAGTTCAAGGTCTTCCCTTCATATCATTCTCACACATATATCATGAATTATCACGTCTTAGCCTCTAAAAGGGAACTTCTACATATCAGAATATGATTTTACATTAGTGTGGTGAAAGTTTTAGTTTTTTGTCATTTCAATTTGATTTTTTTCGCTATTAAAAGTCGAGTTCGGAGGTATTCCTTAAAGGAAGAAATATTCTCTAAGGTCTCCTCTTTAAAACTCTCCTTGGAACAAATCATGAATAATCATGTCTAAGCCTCCAAATGTAATATAAACGCCTTAGAATGTGGTTTAATATAATTTGGGTAATTTCTAGCTTTTTCCTCTTTTAAATCGATTTTTGGTAAATAGGACTGGAGAGCGGGGGATTTCAATAACGGAAAAACTGTTCGGCAATAGCTCCACACTCTCACAAATGAACCATGAACAATCAAGCCATATGGCTAAAAATTGAGTTGTAAAGCCTTAAACTAAGAATTCAATTTGTTCTATTATATTTTAGTTCGATAGCAATCTTTTGGCGAGAAGGTGCTATGTTAGGTGATAACTATCTTTGAAAGAAATATTCCTGAGGAAGTTGGTCACATTTCATGCTCATACATAAAACCTATAGGTTGAGGTTTTAGGGGCTAAAATGTGGAACTTCAAATGTTTGAAATTGGGTTTCAAATATTTACATTTATAAATTACATTAATTGATAAGTTTTTCACAATGACGGAGTGGAGTAAGAGGGTAACCACCATTGGAAAAAATATTGGCCATGGTCTCCTCCACACTTGGTGCTCACATATGAATCGGATTAAAATAAGTGCAATGGTTCAAAATAACGCCTCAAAGAAATTACCTCTATGTATTACCCAGCGAATTTAAGTAACTTAGAAACAAGTGAATATTGTTTATGTATCCATTAGAAATTAATATTAAAATTCTTCTCCCTCCTCCTCGGTCCACCACTCCCTTCCCTCTCCTTATCTCTGATGCTCTTAAGTTGTTCACAAATTGTAATCCAGTGTTAAAATCTTCTTCTACCTTACTTCCCAATCAAAAATTGTTTGCCAACTTTTTTCGTAAGCCATTAAGAACAACAAACCAAACAACATTATGAGCAACAACAAAAACAACAACAACATCCGCCATAAAAATCGCTCTTAAGTCAAACACATCATAAACATTAAAATTTATGTTGAACATCATTGATTATTCTTCTTCTTGGCCCAACCTCAAAAGCAAAGCAGTAACACAACAACAAATAAACATCATACACAAAAATTTAAATTCAAAATTACAACAACATCATAGATAGCAAGACGCACGCCAAAAGAAAGCAAACACCTTAAAAACTCCAACAACAACAAGAAAATCAAAACCGAAGAAAGCTTTGCTTAGATTTTGCGAATGATTCTCCCAAAAAAAATCCTCATTGATGGTATCTGTGTAACGACAATCACACAGAAACACACACCAAAATGACCCTTTTACGCTTTAGCTGGCTGGCTAGCTAACTGACTGCCTGACTGGCTAGCTAGCTGTCTATTTGATTTAGCTTTAACAACGACAGCTTTGAATATCGATGAGTAAATAGCCAAAAATACAAAAAAAAACTTCGCTCGCACACGACTATTTGTATATATCGTCCGGTTTCCTCTGCGTTTCCCTCTCTCTCTCGCTCTCGCAAACTTAGATTTTTGGGCAATGACCAGTAACAGTAAAATATAAAAAGCCAGCAAACAAAATATATAATTTGCCGGTTATTTGGGAGCTGCAGGGTAATAACGAATTTCGGATACGCTACACTGGAAAGAAAATTTGAAACAAATATTCAATTAGATCTCCAAGCCTTTATATTAAGATTTTCCTGATTTGGGGGGCCAAGGAGTGGAGGGAGGTGTTTCGTATCTATGGAGAATTTTCTCGTAAGACATTTCACTTTAATTCTCTCGCACACAAAAAGCTTGTACAATGAAGCTTTATGCGTCAAAACCACGCGGAAAAGCTACAATGTAGCTTTTCAGCTATATTTTATAAATACTTATTTTTAAATCGTGTTTACGGTAACATGGAGTGAGGTTAGGTAGTTGCCACCTTTAGAGAAAATATTCGCGAGAGAATTTTCTTCATTTCATTCTCGCAGAGGAACCGGATATTATGAAGCTGTATGCCATAAAACCTTTCTTTAAAGATACAAAACAATTTTTCAACCATTTTCTTATAAGGATTTATTTAAATCGTAATTTGTGGCAACACCGTGTGAACTGAGGGGGTTACCACCTTTGAAGAAAATATTCTTAAGAGATTAATCTTAATTTCGTTCTCACTGATTAACTGGATAAAATGAAGCTTTAAGTGTCAAAACTTCACCAAATCTCAAATCAAATATGAAAAATACAAAAATACAGGTTTGAGCTTGAAAGGACTTGTCAAATCTTGTCAGTATTTTCAGGAAAAATATTCCTCAAAGCCTGAACTTTACTTAATTCTCAAAAAAGAACCATGTCTGAGCATGATTAATGAGTCAAAATACCGCCTCAAAGCAAGCGTTCATTATGTTTCTATAAAATCTGGGTTTTCGATAGGTATAAATAAAAAATATGCATTTTAAGGCGGGACAGACTTGTCGAAGCTATTTACCTCCGTTAGAAAAAATATTCCTCAAACATTTTACTTTACTTCATTCTCAAGGAAGAACCACGTCCGAGCATGTTTAATGCGTCAAAACGCCGCTTTAACGTAGGAACTCATTATGTTTTCATAAAATCTGGTTTAACAATAAGTATGAATGAAAATATGCAATTTTAGGCAGGATGCGCATGCCGAACCCTGTTCACACCTTTGAAGGAAATATTCCTCAAGGGTCTATCTTCACTTCGTCCTCATATATCAACTCTGTTAAATTAAGTTTTAAGGGCCAAAATCCCCTTTCAAAGTCTCGCATATAATACCATTCTCCTTTGAAAGAGAAAAATATAATTGAGAGAGCGAGAGAGAAAGACTAATATTTTTTTTGGGCACGGTTACAAATGCTTCTCATAAATATGTAGTAGGTTATGTAGTGTAGGGTATCAACTTCACATCTTCCCTATACGGTATTCCAAACATCAAATTTGGAATAACTATTAATAGATATGCAAATGGAATAATGGAAATGTTTCAGAGCTTCCCCATTAAAGAAGTGTATTCGATATATTACTACCACAAATACAATTCAGCCAAGCTGAATATAAAAATATATAAATATATTTTTTATTAAGAAGAATTTATGTTTCTTAGCATAGCTGAATAATGTTTTTGTGAAAAACTGTTAACTAGTATCGATAACCATCATTTTTTCTCTAGAAAAGCTCCACTCAGTGAGGCTGAATGGAGATTTTACCACCTTCCTGCCCAGCTGAATAGCAGTTTTATATCGAAATCCATCATTCAACCTGGCTGAATATAATTTTTCTTGAAAATAAACAGTATTCATCTTTGCTGAATATAATTTTTCTTTAGAAAATTACTATTCAGCGTGGCTGAATAAAATTTTTCTTTAGAAAATTAATTTTTCTTTAGAAAATTACTATTCAGCCTGGCTGAATATAATTTTTCTTTAGAAAATTACTATTCAGCCTGGCTGAATATAATTTTTCTTTAGAAAATTACTATTCAGCCTGGCTGAATATAATTTTTCTTTAGAAAATTACTATTCAGCCTGGCTGAATATAATTTTTCTTTAGAAAATCGAAGAAAAAAAAATTACTATTCAGCCTGGCTGAATATAATTTTTCTTTAGAAAATTACTATTCAGCCTGTCTGAATATAATTCTTCATCAGAAAATTACTATTCAGCCTGGCTGAATATAATTTTTCATCAGAAAATTACTATTCAGCCTGGCTGAATATAATTTTTCTTTAGAAAATCACTATTCAGCCTGGCTGAATACAATTGTTCTTTAGAAAACCACTATTCAGCTTGGCTGAATAACTGTTTTATGTAGAAAAACTCTATTCAGCTTGGCTGAATACAAGTATTATATAGAAAAACTATATTCAGCCTGGCTGAATAACAGTTTTATATAAAAAAAAACTCTATTCAGCCTAGCTGAATTACATTTTTATATAGAAAAACGCTATACAGCCTAGTTGAATTGCAGTTTTATACAGAAAAACTTTATTCAGCATGGCTGAATAACAGTTTTATATAAAAAAATCTATTCAGCCTTGCTGAATACACGATAAAAGCTATTCAGCTGGGTTAAACTATGAGGTTTCCTTGACAATTAAATTTCAAAATTTTGTTTCAAGTTTATTTTTATCTCTTCATCTGCGGCATTAGAGCTTTACAGCTGGCACACGTCCACGAAAAGACCATAAAAATTATGTTTTTTTTTATTTAAAAAAAATCCCATATTTGATCAAGATTTGAAATTATGTTCCTATTTAGAGTCGTTTTTGTAAAACAATTTCTGTGTTAACAAATTGTCAATGTCGTGTGGCCACGATCTGCCATTAAAACCCCCTGAGAAGAAGATGAAGCAGAAGTTATGAGGCGGATATCATAAAAAAAGTTCAACGATAGAAAGAAAGTCCGGCTATTACCACGAATTTCTAGATGTAAACGCGGCATGATCGTACGTGTTTTCATCATCGTCACAAGCCAGAAATGTGGTTACAATGTTTTTGCTGCTGCCGTTGTTGTTGTTGTTGTCGTCTTGTCTCTCGGGACATATTACCAGACATTTAGACGTAAAACAAGAAGCCATGGCCACTATTAACAAATACATCATCGTCCGCATCATCAGCGTCAGCATCGCTAAAAGACAAAACAATGAGGCCGAATGGCCAACTAACTAACCAGCCAACTTATTGTTGTTGTTGTGTTTGTTGGCCATGTTACAAATGTTGTTGCTATTACTCCTTGTTGGATATGTTGTTGTTCTGCTTGGCTTTGCCACAAATTTATAATGACCAAGTTTTTTTCTTTTCTTTCTCCTCCATCTCCTCTCCGTTTCTATGTTTGAGGTTAGTTGCAGTAGCAGTCGTTGGTTTATTACTTTACTGGCTGCCTGTTTCATTTTTCATTGCCACATATGGCGGATGGCTGTGGCCATAACTTCGTGTATGGAGTTTTCTTTGCCTCTTTCCTGCATTGCATTTGACCAACTGCCTTGGAAACCATTAGAAGTCGGAGAAAGAAAAAAACTAAAGAAGACTCAAACATGCCTCTGGCTTTAGACTCGGCCCTCGATAAGCTGCAGCAAGACAATCAACCACAACAACAACTTCAAACAACTATCCATCCAATAGTCCATTAGCCAAGTTTACCATTCATAGTAATTTGGCTTATAATCCACCAGCTAGCCAACTAACCCCCCGGACTAGTAGTGGCCAACAATATGGCTACTATGGTCATTGGCAGCATTTGGGTTTCGTATTTTTTTTCATATCAAGTGGCACGTGCGATCACTTGATTTAGTTTTTCTTTTATGGTTATATTTTTTATTACTTGCTTTTCATCCTGCTCCTCAGCAGTAGCCGATCGGCATTGTTGTTATTTCATTGTAAAACTAATTTTATTGACTTCTATAGAAATGTGGGACAATGGCTTGTAAACGGAGATAAATAAAAAGATCATTTTTTACAATTCAGCCAAGCTGAATAAACTTTTTCTAACAGGAAAGGTTATTCAGCCGGGTTTAATCGAAGATTTCGTAAAGGAAACCGTATTCAGCTGGGCTAAAATGAAGATTTAGTGCATAAAACCTTAATCAGCCAGGCTAAATTGAAGATTTCCTAATGGAAACCTTATTCAGCCAGGCTGAATTGAAGATTTCCTAATGGAAACCTTATTCAGCCAGGCTGAATTGAAGATTTCCTAATGGAAACCTTATTCAGCCAGGCTGAATTGAAGATTTCCTAATGGAAACCTTATTCAGCCAGGCTGAATTGAAGATTTCCTAATGGAAACCTTATTCAGCCAGGCTGAATTGAAGATTTCCTAATGGAAACCTTATTCAGCCAGGCTGAATTGAAGATTTCCTAATGGAAACCTTATTCAGCCAGGCTGAATTGAAGATTTCCTAATGGAAACCTTATTCAGTCAGGCTGAATTGAAGATTTCCTAATGGAAACCTTATTCAGCCAGGCTGAATTGAAGATTTCCTAATGGAAACCTTATTCAGCAAGGCTGAATTTAAGATTTCCTATAGGAAACCTTATTCAGCCAGGCTGAATTGAAGATTTCCTAATGGAAACCTTATTCAGCCAGGCTGAATTGAAGATTTCCTAATGGAAACCTTATTCAGCCAGGCTGAATTGAGGATTTCCTATAGGAAACCTTATTCAGCCAGGCTGAATTGAAGATTTCATATCGGAAACCCTATTCAGCCAGGCTGAATTGAAGATTTCCTATAGGAACCCCTTTTCAGCCAGGCTGAATTGAAGATTTCCTATTGGAAACCCTATTCAGCCAGGCTGAATTGAAGATTTCCTATAGGAAACCCTATTCAGCCAGGCTGAATTGAAGATTTCCTAATGGAAACCTTATTCAGTCAGGCTGAATTGAAGATTTCTTAATGGAAACTCTATTCAGCTAGGCTTAAATTAATGCCTACCTCATTTAAACCAACTGAATAATTGTTTCTCAATCTCTATAATTCACAAATCTCTCTTCCTCTTACTCTCCGCCTCTCCTTCATACACTATTTCCTCCATTTGCATTGTCATCCCATTGGAATTCTTCGTCATGGTATGTTTTGGGATTTTCCTTTGATTTTCCAATGACGATTATGTATGATTCACTTTTGGACCTCAGCTTCAAGCTCTTGGCTTGGCTTCATTGAAGCCGAAAATATCCACATCCAAACATTAGCCTTCATGGCAAATGACCTCAATGTGTGCTGGTTTTCTTGTGGCTTTTCATTTTGCCAACGTGCCACAATCGAACAATGCCGCCACAGCGGATGATGCTAAGGCTGCAGAGACTTTGACTTGTTTGCTGACTCCATGGCTGGTCTGACTGGCTGAGTCTGTGTGGCTCACACAGAACAACAGCTGACACAGAACAATTTGTATAACGACCACAATAGAAATGATGTATGGCCGAGAACAAGAAGAAGACGAAGAAAAACCTCAGAAAAAATTCTCGGTCTTGGTCAAGTTCTATTTGATGCTCTTCGAAGAACAAAATTTATTGTTTATTGTTCAAAGATCTGTTGGTGAGGAGTGCGGAGGATAGGGTAAGGGAGGGCAGTGATTTTCTTGTGTTACTGCTTAGCAAAGAACTTAACCTTGTGTGAGCATATGTTTCGCTTTTATTTAGCCAAGTTAATGAAATCACCTCGACCTCACCACACGTTCACCTTAAGCGAGGCAGGCAGTCGAACACATTTCCTTCCGTTCTTTTTTGTGATTTGTTGTTGTTGGTTGCTTTGCATGATTTAAAAAAAATGGTTTTTTGACGGTTATGGTTCACCACTTCATTGCAATGCAGAGACACTGACCCAAATTTTGGGCTGGCCAAAGAGGTGGGCCAAACTAATAACCAGCTTCCACAAAACATTTCAACTTGACCCTTTAACGGAAGTTTTTAAACAATTTTGTTTCCAAAGCAATTCTATCAAGGTGGCTGTGGTTAGAAACTTAATAAGTAGTTAAAAATACATTTTATAACAAATAACTTCAATTCAGCGTAGCTGAATAGGGTTTCGGGTGGAAAATTTGCAATTCAGCTTGGCTGAATAAGGTTTTCCATAAAAACTCTGCAATTCAGCCTGGCTGAATAAGGTTTTCTATAAGAAATCTTCAATTCAGCTTGGCTGAATAAGATTTTCAATAGAAAATCTTCCAATCCACATGCCTGAATAACGTTTTTTGTACGAAAATTTCAATTCAGCTCGGCTGAATAAGGTAATTTCTTGGTAATTTTCAATCCAGCCAGGCTGAATATAGTATTCTGAAGAAAATATTCAATTCAGCCTGGCTGAATAAGGTTTTCTGTAGAAAATCTTCAATTCAGCCTGGCTGAATAAGGTTTTCAGTAGAAAATCCTCAATTCAGCCTGGCTGAATAAGGTTTTCAGTAGAAAATCTTCAATTCAGCCTGGCTGAATAGGGTTTTCTGTAGAAAATCTTCAATTCAACCTGGCTGAATAAGGTTTTTTATTGGAAATCTTCAATTTAGCCTGGCTGAATAAGGTTTCTTATTGGAAATCTTCAATTCAGCCTGGCTGAATAAGTTTTTCCATAAGAAATCTTCAATTCAGGTAACCTGAATATGATTTATGTGATGAAAAATAGTATTCAACCAAGCTTTATGTGATTTTCATAAAGAAAAATTTTATTCAGCTAAAGTTATTTGTTAGAACATTTCAATTTTTTCCCACAATTTTTATTATTTTTTTATCTCCAGAATCACATGTTCTGATATATTTATGCTCGAACAACAATTACCCTCCAAAAATCACAGTAATATATTAAAAGTCATAAAACACCACAACAAATTATCAGCATTGAACTTGATATTCATAACGGAGACCCCACTCCGCCATACCCATAAAACAAAATATTTTAAAGTTCAAAACAATCAAAAAATGTTTATGACCTCCTCCGCTTTACTTTGTTAGAGTATGATTGTGTGTGTGTGACTTTTTTCGGTGGTCATCCCCATGAAAAAAAGGTCTCACCTCAGAAGAGCAACAAGTAACTGTTTCCAAAATAAAACCGTTAAAAATCACACCAATTTTTTGGTTTGTTTCAAACACGTCAATACAATGAACCTCAACCTAGGAAGACCCAACTTTAACACTTCCACCCCAAAAAAAATGGAATAAAAAATTAAAGCTTCACAAAAAAACTGAACTTTTTTCCAAGAGCTATTGTTCGAAATAATAACAGCAACAACAATAACGGAGGTGTCTAACAAAACTATTTATGGCCATGTTGCTACAACTATTTGTTGTTATTGTTGTTCATTATTATTTATGACAATTGAATTACAACAACAACAATAAGAACACACTCACAAATTGTTGCTTTGTTTGGGGGAAAATGTAAAAGAAGTCACAAAAAATGGTTTAAAAAAAATAAAACAGCAACACCCACCACTCTTAACCGCAACAACATTAACAAAAAACTGTCATTTGAATAACTCAACCATGGCAAAGAGAACAATAAACCACAAACAAAACCAAACAAGACCTCCATGAGGGAGTTTTTTTTCTATGCCTATGGTCTGGAAACTGTCAATTTTTTATAGGGAAAATATGATGGATGTGTGGCCATTCGGTTTTGAATTCAAATAAAATAATTTATTAAAAAAAATTATATTCAGCCATGCTGAATAAAATTTTAATATTAAAATACTGTTACCTGTTGAGCTGTATAAAGTTTTCTACGGGATATCTGCAATTCAACCTGGCTGAATGAGACTTCCATTGGGAAATTTGAATTCAGCATGGCTGAATAAAGTTTCCTAAGGGAAATCTGCAATTCAGCCCAGCTGAATATGATTTTCTATAGGTAATCATTAAATCTGCCTGGCTGAATAAGGTTTTCTATGGGAAATCTTCAATTCAGCCTGGCTGAATAAGGTTTTCTATAGGAAATCTTCAATTCAGCCTGGCTGAATAAGGTTTTCTATAGGAAATTTTCAATTCAGCCTGGCTGAATAAGGTTTTCTATAGGAAATCTTCAATTCAGCCTGGCTGAATAAGGTTTTCTATAGGAAATCTTCTATTCAGCCTGGCTGAATAAGGTTTAGTTTATGAAATTTTCTTTTCAGCCTGGCTGAATAAGGTTTTCTATAGAAAATCTTCAATTCCTCCTGGCTGAATAAGGTTTTCTATAGGAAATCTTCAATTCAGCCTGGCTGAATAAGGTTTTCTATAGGAAATCTTCAATTCAGCCTGGCTGAATAAGGTTTTCTATAGGAAATCTTCAATTTAGCCTGGCTGAATAAGGTTTTCTATAGGAAATCTTCAATTCAGCCTGGCTGAATAAGGTTTTCTATAGGAAATCTTCAATTCAGCCTGGCTGAATAAGGTTTTATTGTAGGAAATCTTCAATTCAACTGCTGAATAAGGTTTTCTATAGAAAATCTTCAATTCAGCCTGGCTGAATAAGGTTTTCTGTAGAAAATCTTCAATTCAGCCAGACTGAATAAGGTTTCCTAAAGGAAATCTCCAATTCAGCCTGGCTGAATAAGGTTTTCTATAGGAAATCTCCAATTCAGCCTGGCTGAAGAAGGGTTTCTATAAAAAAATCGCTATTTAACATGACTGAATACTGTTTTTGTTAAGAAAAATTCAATATAACGTAGCTGAATAAGCTTTATATAGCAAATTTGACTGAATATAATTATTTTGCATACATTTTTTTTAATAATTATTTTTTTTAAATTAGCCATAAATTTAATTTTTTGTTTCATATCCCATTTTTTTATATTACTGGCGCTAATCTTATTTATTCATATCAGCTGCTAAATTGCCTCCATTTGACTTCGCACGTACTGCCGAACAATTAAATTCAAATCATTTAAATATTTTTGAAATTAAACTTTATTATCATATCAGCCAAACGATGAGAGAGAAACAAAATTGAGAGAGTAGTGTTAACTCTCTTTTAGCTCTCTGGAGAGCTCCGATTTGGCATTGCAAAACAATTCTATTAATTTTCTCATTTAACCCATCACAAATTTCCAATTGGATTTTTAAATCCAATTTCTCTCATTGATTTATTTTTTATTTCTTCTTTATGTAAAAAAAAAATCATCTTCTCTCTTGATCCCAACCACAGTTTTAATTCTCCATTTAAATTCGGACCCTTTTTCGTTCTGTCGAAAACCAACCAAAAATATCTTCTCATTGTTACAGCAGTTAGGTTTACTCTAATTCCCTTTACTATAACTCTCTCCTTTGCCGCGTTAACTCACAAAATAAACATATCTCTGGCTCTCTCTCATTTCTTTACAATAGTAATTACTTTTGTGTGTGTGTAGTTGTTGTTTCATTTCTTCGTCAAAAACAAAAACACAAACACGAAGATCACGGAAGTATGTCAGCAGGTCTTTTCGTATAACGGTACAATTGTTGTTATGTAGTGTCTGTTATTGTTGTTCGTTCGTTCAGCCAGCACCGACTTGCTCTCCACAGCACCACCACAACCACTACCACAACAACGGCGACAGCCAAGTAAAGCTTAAACCCCATTCCAAACTTGGTGGTATCTGGCTGGAAGATTGTATGGATGGCTGGCTGGCTAGAAATGGTGACGCTCTACTCACGACTATTATGCTTCGTCTTCGTTTGTTTCGTATGTTAAGCTTCATCTTCGTGTCTATCAAGACGACTTCGTGAATTGTATACAACAACAGACTATGAAGCCATGGTTGGTACTATAGTTTGGTTGATTGTGTGTGTGTGTGTGTGCAGTGGGGTTTGTTTAATGGTGCACAAACACGAAAATCGTCGTAGCAACCACAACAACAACAATAACCAGCAATACCGATGATAATGATGATGTTGCCGATTATGGACTGCAATGAGAAAGAAAACCCGGCAACCGTAGAAACACAACAAAAAAACGACTTACTTTGTCGTTGTTGCTTTTCCGCTTCTTGTTGTGTTTTAATGATGGTCTTCTCTTCTTCTTTTACTCCGTTTAGTAGTCGGTTGTGGTATGTCTCACGTGTGAGTGTCGCTGTATGCAGAGAATCACATGAATAAGGGGTGTTGTTGGTCGGTTGGTATAGTTTTTGTTGTTCCATCATTTGCTAGGCTTCGTTGAGCATGATTAACGTTGACGTTCGTTGTGCAGAGTTATGTTTGCTGGTTTTTGTCGTATGAATTCGGTTCTTTTTGCATATTTCGCATAGTAATGTTGTGGCTTGGAGATCCAAGAGAGCAAAGAATTTTCTCTAATGATTTTGGGTACTCTGTCTGTCAGTGTGAGTGTGTGAAGAGCTGAGCATAACATTTTAATAACACCTCTTAACCTTCTTTTGCGGGTTCGTGTATGAAATTCTTGTTATCTCTCTGTGGCGAATTGTAATAATTTTCAAAAAAAAAAAATTTTTTGACAACTTAATGAGATTTAAATTAAACGGTATTCTCAGTATGTAAGAAAAAAAATAAATATTTAAAAAGTCATTAAGGTTCTCAGTCGGATAAAGCAATTTAAATTAAAAAATCTGATTTTTTCTAAATTCCAATGTAAATCCTTAATTCAGCATAGCTGAATAAGGTTTTCTAAAGGAAATCTTCAATTCAGCCGGGCTGAATAAAGTTTTCTTTATTCAGGAAATCTTCAATTCAGCCTGGCTGAATAAGGTTTCCTATAGGACATCTTCAATACAGGCTGGCTGAATAAGGTTTCCTATAGGACATCTTCAATTCAGCCTGGCTGAATAAGGTTTTCTATAGGAAATCTTCAATTCAGCTGGGCTGAATAAGGTTTTCTATAGGAGATCTTCAATTCAGCCTGGCTGAATAAGGTTTTTTTATAGGAAATCTTCAATTCAGCCTGGCTGAATATGGTTTTTTATAGGAAATCTTCAATTCAGCCTGGCTGAATAAGGTTTTCTATAGAAAATCTTCAATTCAGCCTGGCTGAATAAGGTTTTCTATTGGAAATCTTCAATTCAGTCTGGCAGAATAACGTTTTCTATAGGAAAGCTTCCATTCAGCCTTGCTGAATAAGGTTTTCTTTAGGAAAGATTCAATTCTGAATGAGATTTTCTATAGAAAAACTTCAATTCAGCCTGGCTGAATAAGGTTTTCTATAGGAAATCTTCAATTCAGCCTGGCTGAATAAGGGTTTCTATAGGAAATCTTCAATTCAGCCTGGCTGAATAAGGTTTTCTATAGGAAATCTTCAATTCAGCCTGGCTGAATAAGGTTTTCTATAGAAAATCTTCAATTCAGACAAGATGAATAAAGGTTTGTGTGAAAATCTGTAATTCAGCCAGGCTGAATAGAGTTTCCTATTGAAAATCTGCTATTCAGCCAGGCTGAACAAGGGGTTTTGGTGGGAAATCTCCAAATCCGCCCGTCTGAATAAGGTTTCCAAAAGAAGATCTGCAATTCAGCTCGGCTGAATGAAGTTCTCACAGGAAATATGCAATTCAGTTCAGCTGAATAAGGTTTACTATAGGAAATCTTGAATTTAATCTTCAATTCAGCTTTGCTGAATAAGGTTTCCTATTGGAAATCTTGAATTTAACCCTGCGCAATAAGGTTTCCTATAGGAAATCTTCAATTCAGTCCAGCTGAATAAAGTTTTCTATAAGAAATCTGCAATTCAGCTCGGCTGAATAAGGTTTCCTATAGGAAATCTTGAATTTAACTCTGATAAATAATGTATCCCATTGGAAATCTGCAATCCAGCCCAGCTGAATAAGGTTTCCTCTAAGAATTCTTCATTTCAGCCCAGCTGAATAAAGTTTTCCACAAAATTAGTAATTCAAAAGGTTCCCAATTTAACTCCTATAATGGAATAAGGAATTATTTCTATTGGGAAACTAAAGACTTAAGACACAAACTCCTTTTTCAAATACATTAATGAATTCCTAAAGACTTAACTTAACATATTGTGATACAAGGAGAGAAAAGGCCACTAGAGTTGTAAAAGAGTGCTTTATGAGTGGAAGATGAAAGACTTAAGACACAAACCTGATGCGTTGAAGGAAATGGAGGTTATAGAGAGAGTATGTCATGAAAACAAAAGACTTAAGACAGAAACATTTTAAAAAATATTCTACAGAATAATTTCCCAGTGATTATAGATATTTGAAATATTTTTTCGTAAATCATTTTAAATATTTATATATTTGTTTATAAAGAATATTTTATAAAAGACTAATGGTTTTTAATGAATATTTTATTCAAAGAATAATCAAGGCGGGGACTATTTAAAACAAATTTTTGTCGAAAAAATATTTTATAATTTACCGTTACCTTGTAATGTGACACACTATTTTTTTATTCTATTATGCTGTCCCAATTACAAGGCTAGCCACTGTCCAGCACACATCAAAACAACAACTGCAACAAAATTGGGGCCAAATGTTGAGCAACATGTTGCCATCGAAATGCAGTGGTGGTACAAGGCAATGCAACTTATTTTTTTTCATGCTGCCGCTCTTGTGACGTAGCAATGGTTACCCACATCTATGCACACACATACACTCACAACATGGCATTTCTTCACGAAAGTCCATGGCTAAAAAAACAGCCACAGCTCAAACCTGTTGAAAGCGAAATTTTTTTTTATAAAATAAAGGTTGGTTGGTTACTTGACTTATTTCTTTCATTCCTCTGCTGCTGCTGCGGCTACTAGTACCACCACTATTATTATTGCTGCCGTGGTCGTCTTCGATGTTGTTGTTTTTGTTTTTGTTCACCGCCACCATTTCTTTCTTTGGGGTTTGTTGTCTATAAAAATTGCGGTTATTGTTGTTTAAAAGTTTTCTTATGGCGATGTTGTTGTTATTTTTGTTTAACCTCAATTCTAGTTGGAGTGTAGTGGTGTAAGTGTTGTTGTTTTTTTTTTTTTTTGTATCAGTGTGTGTGTGTCTCTCTATGTGTACGTGTATTTGATTTTCTTAACTCTTTTCAATCTTTCTTCTTGGCCAGTTTTTGCTTCAACCTGTAAAAGTTTTGTTGTAGTTGTTTTTTTTTTTAATTTCTTTGTAGCTTTCTTTCGAATAGATTTTAAAAAGAAATGAGAGAAAAAAGTGCGTGAGTGGTATTTCTAAACAATTTTTTTCTAAATTTGTTTTTCTACAACCTTCTACTGTACTTGATTATAGGGTTGATGTTGTTTTTGTTGTTGTGGACGATTGAAACAAATCAATTTAAAAAAAAAAACGACAGTTTGATGATCGAAATTTAAAAGTAATTTGGAGATGGGGGTCTGATAGTTTACAGAAAAAAATCTGTAAGTTTTTTCGGCTGTGGAGTGGGGAGCAGAGAACCTTAACAACCTGTTTCAGGTATTATTTCTTGATGACCCCCCCCTCCCCCCTTTCGAAGGGCAACCTGTTGATCAGATATGAAAAAAAATTGTGGAGGCATTTTATTTTTTTCATGGGAGTGTTGGGGCTAGGTTACCAAATTTATTGTAGCTTTTTTTCTCCACCTGTTTCTTTGGGTTCTGACGTATTCAGGTGCCTTGATTTTACTGTTGTTGTAATCATTATGATTCTATTGGTAAATAATCAAACACGATATCAAATACGAGCATCATTTGATTTGGGTTTATTAAGAGAATTCATTATCAGTGGTTATTGTTGCATTCCTTTGGTCCCACAAACACACGCACACTGATAGTAAGAACCCCTCAGTCAGCCAGTCCCAAATCCCACCAAACCCAACCATCGTCAACAGCAACAACAACAACAACCAATAATAATTTATATGCTAATTTTAATGTTTGATTTTTGTTCTTGTATCCACTAAAGAAGATAGCTGGTGTTTACCTGTTTTTGTTGTTGCCATTACCCATACCACTACACAACTTGATTTTTTTTGTCTGTCTTTCTTTCCACTTTTATAGATTATTAATGTTTTTGACCTAAATACCGCATTGATTTTTTTGTTGGTTTGGTTTTGTATGGACTGTTAACAAAGTTAGCTTCGTTCTTTTTGGGATTTTAAAGGTTTTGGGTTCTTTGAGAACGAAGAAATTCTCTCAAGAAAAAAATGGGAAAAATGTTGCATGGAATTTGAGAAGAACATCTTCTCATTAGGTGCACCATCAAGTTAATTGAAAGCATTTTAGGCAAGTGATTTTATAGACAACCACAATTCAGCTACCATTTATTACGGAAAATGTCAATTCAGCTAACTTTTTTTAAATAAAAATCAAAATTCAGCAAACATTTTTCATAGAAAATGTCAATTCCACTAACATTTTCCATAGGAAAAGTTAATTCAGCACCAAAAATCGAATATTTTCAGTAGGAAAAATTAATTCAACAATATATTTTCTACAAAAATCGAACATTTTCCATAGGAAAAATTAATTCAGCTAATATTTTCTACAAAAATCTATAGATAAATATAATTCAGCCACCGTTTACTGCGAAAAATACACAATTCAGCTAGGTTTTTCTATTGAAAATAAAAATTCAGCAAAAATTTTCAAAGAAAATGTCAATTTTAATATCATTTTCTACAGGAAAAGTTAATTCAGCTAATATTTTCTACAAAAATCGAAACATTTTCCATAGGAAAAGGTAATTCAGCCAATATTTTCTACAAAAATCGAACATTTTCCATATGAAAATTTAATTCAGCTAATATTTTCAACAAAATTCTATAGGTAAATACAATTCACTACGGAAAGAACTCAATTCACCTAACTTTTTCCACTGAAATTCAAAATTCAGCAAACATGTTCCATAGAAAAAGCTAATTTCCCTCACATTTTCCATAGGAATAGCTAATTCAGCTAACATTTTATACACAAATCAGACTGATTCTATAGAAAAATCCAATTCAGCTAACATTTACTGTGAAAAAAATTCAATTCAGCTAACTTTTTCTAAAGAAATTGTAGTGTCAGCTAACTTTTTCTTCTAAAAATCTCAATTCAGCAAACATTTTTCTTGGAAAAATTCAAATTCTGTAGGAAAAAAGTAATTCGAGTAACGTTTTTCACAAAAAGCCAACGGATTCACAACGAAGCCAACAAAATTCAATTCAGCTAACATTTGCTGTGGAAAAAATCAATTCAGCCAGCTTTTTCTACTGAAATTCTTAAGCTAGTTAACTTTTTCTTCTAAAAATGCAAATTCAGAGAACTTTTTCGGTTAAAAAGTCAATTCAGCTAAGATTTTCCATAAGAAAAAGTAATTCAGCTAACGTTTTTCACGAAAAGCCAACGGATTCTATAGATAAATTCAATTCAGCTAACATTTACTGTGGAAAAACTTCAATTCAGCTAACTTTTTCTAAGGAAATTGTAATTTCAGCTAACTTTTTCTTTTAAAAATGACAATTCAGCTAACTGTAATTGTAATTTCAGCTAACTTTTTCTTTTAAAAATGACAATTCAGCTAACTGTTTTCTGTTGAAAAAGTCAATTCACCTACCATTTCTCACAAATTTCCCAAAAAAAAGAAAAAAAATCAGCCAAGTTTCTCCAAAGTTATAATCAATTCGGCAAACGATTTTTAACAATTGCTCAGGAAAAATCTCAATTCAACAAAAAGCTCCTACGGAAATTTCAAATTTAGCTAAATTTTTTATCTAAAAATATCAATTCAGCAAACATTTTCCTCGGAAAAAATCAAATTCAGCTAATATTTTTCGTGGAAAAATTCAATTCAGCAAAATTTTTCCACAAAATAATTAATTCAGCAAAGTTTCTCCAAAGATAGCGAAGATTTTCCATAAAACAACGGCAAACCCTCAATTCAGCAAAATTTTTCTACAGAAATTTCAAATTCAGCAAACTTTTTTTTAAGCACCAATTCAGCAAACATTTTCCGTAGAAAAATTCAGCTAAAATGTTTCATAGAAAACACAATCCTTGGAAGTTTTTCATAGACCAGACCAAGTTAATTCAGCTAACGTTTTCTACCGAAAAGTTGAATTCAGCTAATTGTTTAATAATAAAATTGTAAATTCAGCTAAAGTTTCTATGGAAAATGGCAATTCAGCTAAGGTTTTCTATTAGAAAAAATGAATTCAGCGCAGACCAAGTTAATTCAGCTAACGTTTTCTACCGAAAAGTTGACTTCAGCTAATTGCTTAATAATAAAATTTTAAATTCAGCTAAAGTTTTCATGGATTCAGCTAAGGTTTTATATTAGAAAAATAAATTCAGCGCATATTTTATAGAGAAATACAATTCAGCAAATGTTCAGTAAGAAAATTCTATTCAGCTAATGTTTTCTATTGAAAGAAGTTTATTCAGCAAATATTTTCTATTGGAAAACTCAATTCAGCTAATTATTTTACTAAAAAATATTCAGCAATTTTTTAATGTTAATTAACATTTAAATTTTTAGCGTTATTATGAACCATTTAAGATAAAAAAATTATCTTCCTCTCTCTCTCCCTCAAATCTCATATTAAATTTCCCATTGTGATTAACTTCATTTACAAAAGACTTAAGACACAAACAGTTTATTATAATTATCTTTAATGAGAATTACGTTCTCTCTCTATCTCTCAAGCGCCATGAGTGTAGGAGATGACTTGTCCCCACATGCATTACAAAGGACTAAAGACTTAAGAAACGAACAGTGTTTAATTAACAAACAAAAAGGTAGGAAGTGAGAGAGAGAGAAAGAGAGTGTTAATGGAGAGAATGACTATAAGTAACATAAAAGACTTAAGCAACAAACTTTTTTATGTGAATTATCACTAATCAAAGAGTGAGAGAAGAAATATTAAAGGTTAACATATTGACAATGCAGAGTATTTTACACATTTTTTTGCTTTGTTTTATTTTGAACTAATTTAATTTTTCTAATTTTTTTAACATTTTTTCATTATTTCAATTTTAGTATTTATTTTTAAATTTTAATTTCCCAACATATTTATAAAAACAATATTTTAAATACTTAAAAATAAATTATATTAAAAACATTTTTAAAAAATTTTTACTGATTTAATTTTTATTTTTATTTTGATTTTTTTAGGTTAAAATGAATTTACAAAATTCCAAACGATTTTTATACATCAAAACCTACAACAACATTTGATTGGAGAACAAAGAGAACAAAAATAATTTTGCATATACAAAAAGCTTAACGAGCTACAAAAAGAAGTAGAAGAAGAAAACATCATTTCCAGTTGAATAATACCCTTAACAAAAACAAACAAACATCCACCCACACACTCTTCCCACAAAATTTCGGCTTCAAAATTCCCCCCTCTCAGCATACCATGAAGTTTTGCACTATGAACGGTCCAACAGAATCCGAAGTTGAAAGTATGCTAATGAGCCCCTGTTGGGGACCCACACAAAATGGCGGCCAAGATCAATATCTGCTCGATGGCCATAAATTATTTGTCGATCACGATTTGGATTCCCTGCCCAGCAGCGATACAGATCAGAAAAATTCTCTCGATGTTTTGGACAATCTGCTAATGAACACCACAAGCCTTAATGGTTTATCGGATCTGAAACCCTTACCTCCCTTTACCGGCTATACGGGTCATTTATCGATAAATGGTATATCCGGTCATCATTATCATGCAATTGCCCAGAGGCTACCCGATGAAAGCAACAATAATTATATACAGAGTGCATATCATGCGGTCGGAGGCGGCAGCAATGCGGCCACCATACAATTGGCAAACTCCTCCTCGTCGGGTAATTCACCACTGTCGTCGAGTCATGGCGGCATGTCACTGGGCGGTTCCAGCCTAACAAGTAGTCATAATTCATCTGCCGATCACAATATTGTCTCCTCATCTACCTGCCTGCCCGAAAGTGTTCTCAGTAGCGATGCCGATGCCTGCCTACACGATGTCAAACTTTTCTCCGATAGTCAATTAGATAGTAAGCTCTACTCCCTGGCCGATAGCTGTGTTATGGCGAATGCCTCCACGACGACGACGACGAACAACAACAATCATAGCCACCAACACAACCACAATGGTGCGAGCATAACATCTGCGACGACGGGTCTCGCTGGCCAAGATCCCGATTCGGCGGGAGTGCGCATCTATGCCGATGCCAAAGATCTGACAGAATATGTGGACATGAATTCGATAGACGATATTGCGGCCATCATAGGCAGTGCAATTGCGGATACTACAGTACCTAATCAGCTGGACAAGGACGATGGCAATGATACGCGGGATTCATGGATCGATTTGGATGCCTGGATCGAGGGTAATTGTATACAGCAGGAGGGTGGTAAGCTGGTGGTGGCCCAACAGGATTCGCTGAGTGATTTTATGCTGCCGCAATCGCCGATCCACCCTAGTAGTTCAACGCTGCAGAGTCTGCTGACACATGGCTATATGCCACTGTTGCAGAATCGTTTACAGAATGGACCACCCACCACAACGACATCGTCATCATCATCGTCGAATCAAATAAAAGGTGAAGCGCCCAGTTCTACCTCATATTGTAATGAACTGACCAGCTCGACATCGGCCAGTCCACCAGGATCGGTGGTTTCGACGACAGATAATCTGATGATAAATCCACGGTATCTGACAAATCCCACACAATATCACATCTCAATGAAGGCGGATGGTCTATGCAGTCCGGATTTGATGGGTGGTAATTGCGGCAACGGCGGAAGTGGTGGTAATGGTGGCAACTATCCGCACACGACAACGGTAACGCCAACCGGTACACCAAAAACCAAACGTTCACGAACAACCAAAAAATCCGCTCAACAACAGCTTAGCAGTAATGGCGGCGGTGGTATGCAGGTCGTTTCAAATGGTGGTGGCGGCTCCTCGCTGGGTGGACCCCAACAACTTAACTCCATTACCTCTCCCACCTCGGTGAATTTCAATGCCAATGATTTATCTGGGCTCTTGGGCAAAGAGAAACCCGTACATCGCTGCAGCATCTGTAATCGAGGCTTCCTGAACAAGAGTAACATCAAGGTGCATTTGCGCACCCACACCGGTGAGAAACCATTTCGCTGTGAGGTGTGTGCTAAAGCTTTTCGCCAAAAGGCCCATTTGCTCAAACATCAACAGATACATAAGAGAATTGGGCGTGACTGACAAACACACAATAATCATCCGCAACAACAACATCATCCGCATTCACATCAACGATCACCAGGGAATCGTGGCAGTGCTGCGACATCGATTGTCACTTCGAAATTATTTCATCATCATAATGCTCAGCATCAGTCTCATGCGAATTCTCATTCTCATTTTTCGTCAGGTGGCAATCGAAACGTGGCTGCGACTGAACCCTTGGTGGTGATCAATGATGAAGAATTTCGTTTTAAGACCATTGTACTGCAAAAACCCAAGGCCATGGGAGGTGGTATTTTTAGTGGCAATAGCTAGGAACAAATTCCATTCCTTTGGCTTAGGGTGGGAGGCAGCACAAGAATTGGAATCGAAAAAAAGAAAATGAATTTAAAAATAAAGACCGAATAATCTTCCAAATATTTGAAAAAAAAATAGGGCTTAGTGAGAAAAAAAGAAATGCTGAGCATTTTATTCGAACACCCTCTCTCTCTCTCTCTTAATTTTTTTCTTTGCAATAAATGGAAGACTATTATGATATTTTTTGGAAATTCTCTTCTTCCTGATTCATTCATTAAAAAAACGAAAAGCAAAAAATTAGGTTTGTAATTTGTTTTTATTTCTACCCAAACAAAGAGAATTTTCAGATCTCTTTCCGAGTGAAAAAAAAAATTCTCTTTCAAGGCGGCTCAAAGTTACCAACATATTGATCGGATGCAGCCCTTCCAAGCTTAGTTTGAGTGGGGAGAAGGATAACACAAGAAAATAAAAATTACAAATTTTTATTTTCTCTCACTTCCTCTCTCCCCTTTCTCTTCTAAGTTTTTATTGTTGTTACCAATATAACCCCTTAACCCAGGGTTATCACATAGATGAAGTGCTCCATACGACCAATTGGGAAATTTGGTTTAATCTTTGATGCTACATCAAATGTTGTTATAAAGCCTAAATAAAAACAAATTACATTCTTCCGCAATGAAAGGATAACAAATGCTAAACCAAAAAAAAGAAAAAAGAAAAGTACAGCAGAAAAAGCAAAAGTTATTCGTTGTTGTTGATTGCTTTTGATCTCTTAGATATAGAATTAGAAACCAAAAAAAAGAAACAATATATTTTTAGTGAGGAACTAATATTTTTCGAACAAAAACACAGCTTAAAATTTGTATTCAGGCGATTTTTGTAACCTACACATACGTTACGTTTACGTTACGTAACGTTTTTTAAAGAGTTGGGGGCATGGGTAATGGTAATATGTTTTAAAGAAGGCCAGAGAAATAATTAAAACACATTAAAAATTATTATAGGTAGATTTTTCACCACTTGCAGTCATTCTACGTTAACAATACGTATAAGTAAGAAATTTTTTAAAGTGATAATGAAAGTAAAAGATATTCTATTATGTTACAGTTACGTTGCGTTCACGTTAAATAGATTTTTGTTCGAAAAAAAAAAAACAATTATTTAGTAAAAAAAACTTTTAGTTTGTAACATCCAGGCGATTTTTGTAACTTACACATACGTTACGTTTACGTTACGCACTCTTTGGAAAGAGTTAAGGGCATATATATTTGAAAGAAGGCCTAAGAAATTGCTCATATACATTTGAAGGGAAAATAGATCGATTTTTCCACTTACAGTTACCTTACGTTTACATTACGTGCACGTATGAAATTTTAAAGGTCTTAAATAACATACATATAGTTTCGGAACTGCCAAAAGCCACAAGACAATTTAATAAGAATCGATTAATTTATCTTACGGCAAGATTAATTATGGGTCATTATTAATTGTGGGTCAATTTTTGCAACACATTACGTTTACATTACGTATACGTATTGGAGTTTAGGCGAGTTTTAATCACCCAGATAACAAATATACCATATAGGAAAGGCGATAAAAGCAACCATGATCGTTTACAATTGAATAGAAATCTTTACGTATATTACGTCTACGTTACGTATTTTTTATATATTTTTTCGTAATAAGAAAAAAGTACTTTTTTGTAAGAATGACAATTTTTAAACATAAAACACAGGTGAACAATATTCTAGATAACTTCCTAGTATTCAAATAATTTAATTCTCGCTTACGTTAACGTTACGTAGTGTTACGTAATTACAACAAACACATGGACATTTTATTGAAATATTGTAATTTATCAATAAAATAACAAAATAATTAAAAAAAGTCAAGATTTGTTAAATTGTATGTCTTGCGTTTACGTTACGTTATAGTAACGTTACGATAATTTGTCATAATATTTTCAGAAATATAAGAAAATTACAAATGAATACGATTAAATAATATTTAATTATAAAATGCACATTTATAAATGCTATAAACCAGATACAAACACCTTACGTTTACGTCACACATTTACATAGTGTTTAAAACCCCGGTAATAATGTCCAGAAATGTTCTACAGAAAATCTGAATGATTTTTAATAATTTTTTGTTATTATTATTTGTGATCAACTGGAAAATTTTTGAATTTTAGAGTTATGCATCGTACGTAACGTAAAGTAAAGTAAACGTAATCCAAAAATTGCAATATTTCACATATTTGTATAAAATATTTATTAGATAGAAATTTCATAAAAATGACATAGAAATTCATACATTTTGTGTGAACATTTCAATATTTTCAAGTTACGTATCGTACGTAACGTAACGTAGACGAATTCAAATATTGTAAATATGTCTACAATATTGCTTAGGTATTTGAATAAATGAAATCAATTCATTGGACTCGAATATCATTTTCTATATTTTTAAACATTACGTATCGTACGTAACGTATAGTAAAAAAATTCCAAAATTTAAAAAATATCAAAATCGATATCAAGAATGTCTACCACATTGGACATACAAGAACCTTAACCGTGAACATAAACTCTAAACTGTCACAGTAAAAAGTATATATTTTCCAGTTACGTATCGTACGCAACGCAAGCGTAACGTAAAACAATGAAATAATGTAAGCTATAATAGTACGTAAAAAAAAATAAATGTTTTTTAATGTAAATTGTACGTTACGTAAAGTTAACGGTAAAAAATCAAAAATTCGACATTTGTTAATGTTAACATTTTAGATTTTTCTGAAAAAAAATGTTTGAATAACGTTAATGTAACGGAATGTCTCCATAACACAAAAATCGATATTTTCCAATATTTTTTTTAAAATGCAAATATTATTATTTTTTATGTTTTTGTAGACGTATTACTTAACGTAAATTAAAACAAAAAATATTTACGTAACGAATATAAAAGTAAACGAAACCGTAAACACCAAAAATTGTCACATTTGGTCGATTGTAAACATTTTAGATTTTTCTGCAAAAAATATAAAATTTGTCATTTACGTACTATACGTAACGTTAATGTAACGAAATGTCACCGTAACACAAAAATCAATATTTTCCAATATTTTTTAAAAGACAAATATTTATGATTATTTTATGTTTACCCTTAAAAATAATTAATTTCATATTTCATCAGTTACGTATTACACGTAAGGTTAACGTAACGTAATATTATTTAATGACAAATATTTATTATTATTTTATATTACCCTTAAACATAATTAATTTCATATATAATCAGTTACGTATTACACGTAAGGTTAACGTAACGTATCATACGTAACGTTAACGTAACCAAAAAATTTAATTTTTTCCTTTAAAACAAAAAAAAAATATTTAATGGTTTCTAAATTTCCCCAACAAATTTTAAATTCTACAGTTACGTACCATACGTAACGTTAACGTAATGGAAAATCACCATAACAAAAAATTAATTTTTTTCCAAATATTTTTTATAAAGAAAATATTAAATATTTTTTTTTAACGATTACCCCAAAAACTATTAAATTTTATATTTTATCAATTACGTATCACACGTAAACGTAACAAACAAATAATATTTTTTCATTGGAACAAAAAAATGTTTAATATCTTCTATCTTTCCCTCGACCCAACACAAATATATATATGTATATATATATAAAATCTACAGCGTAACAGTAACATAACAAATATATATATATATATATATATATATATTAAAAAAATATTCGTAACGTAAGCGTAACGATAACATAACGTAAAGTAAACAATATATATATATAAATGCGTTTTTTTTTTGTTATTTTAATATATATATATAATTTTGTGAAAAAATATACAAAAAATTTTTATTTTTCAATTTTGTGAAAAAATTTATTGTCTAAAAATATACGTAACGTATACGTAATTGTAACGTAGGGTACTATAAACATATAGATAAAAACGTATGAAAATCGGTAAAAATCGAATCTCCTGTAGCCTTCGGAAACCCTTAGAGGCCCCATTCTCCCAAAAATTAGTAGTTTTATGTTTTTTTTTTACAATAATAACAACAACAATAACCCCAAACTATCAAGGAGAGCACAAGCAATGTAAGAACAACGGAGCGTCCAATTGTCTTTTTGCAACTGTTGTTCCGTTTTGATGCAATATTGTGGCGAAAACAAAAACTTCGAGCGAAAAGTCAACACATCCAGCATACAAGAACCTTAACAGAAATTGGTGGATACCCCCCGACAACATAAAAGAAAATACTCCCCCCTTCATACACACACACAACTACAAAAAATCAAACATACTGTAATAAATAAAATTAAAACAAAATAAATCAAAATATATAAAAATTGTAAAATAATTGATGTTAAATTAATTTTTAGAAAAGTACCTCAAATGAAAAAAAGAAAACAAAATAAAAAATAATTATTTTTAAAACTAGTTAAATATTAAATTAAAGTAAAAAAAATAATACAACTGTACAAATTAAAAATATTGTTAAAAAAATAAAAAATATTAATTTTTAAATAAAAATTTAAATGAAATGGTTTTGGCTTTGAATTTGATATTTCAGGAACAAACAAAAAAAAATAATTAAAAATAAAATATTTTTATTAAAAAATATTTCCTTAAAATTTTAAAACTTTAACACAATCCTTATTGTAATTATAAATTATGTATTTTTTGTAATAATTAAAAATTAGTAGTATAACTATACATATAAAAATAAATAAAAATTAATAATACCTTGTTTTTATATAAATTATAAATTTTTAATAAGTTTTTGTTTTTTATTATTATTTTGCAAGTTCATGATGGTTAATAATTTATTTTTAT
The DNA here is from genome assembly GCF_032173495.1 of Musca vetustissima. NCBI lineage: Eukaryota > Metazoa > Arthropoda > Insecta > Diptera > Muscidae > Musca > Musca vetustissima. Next base: position 402,929 of record NW_026882699.1, read on the forward strand.
TTCTTTTGTATTTTATTAAAATAAATAGTTTGTAAGATTTTTTTTAAATTAATTAAATAAAAATAATCTAGCAATAATAAAAAATGATTAAAAAATATATATTTTGTGTATTTATTTGTTTTTTCTTTTTTTATATTTAAATTTAATTTGTATAAATATTTTTAAGGTGTTTTTTGTTTTTCGCTTTAAAAAAAATAAATGCAATAAATAATAATAAATTGTTTTTTTATATAAAAAAAATAGTTGCTAATTTTTGTTTTAATCTTTAACTTTATTATACAATTAATTTTTTGTGCAATTATTTAATATCATTGTTAAGATTTATTTTTAAAAGAATATTTTTTCCTAGGCCATCCCTTTTTTTGTAAATTTATGGTTCATAAATAGAAATCCAAGGCGTTTTTTTAAATAGAAATTAGAATATTTTTTATAGGCCATCCAAGGCGTGGATTTTTAAAAGAATATTTTTTCCTAGGCCATCCAAGGCGTGGATTTTTAAAAGAATATTTTTTCCTAGGCCATCCAAGGCGTGGATTTTTAAAAGAATATTTTTTCCTAGGCCATCCAAGGCGTTTTTTTTTAATAAAATTGTTTATCCAAATTTTTATTTTTAAGAAAAATTTTTTTATGCCAAAAAAGTGGAAAAAAAGAATATTTTTTCCTAGGCCCTCCCGGGCGTGGATTTTTAAAAGAATATTTTTTCCTAGGCCATCCAGGGCGTGGATTTTTAAAAGAATATTTTTTTCCTAGGCCATCCAGGGCCTGGATTTTTAAAAGAATATTTTTTCCTAGGCCATCCAGAGCGTGGATTTTTAAAAGAATATTTTTTCCTAGGCCATCCAGGGCGTGGATTTTTAAAAGAATATTTTTTCCTAGGCCATCCAAGGCGTGGATTTTTAAAAGAATATTTTTTCCTAGGCCATCCAAGGCGTGGATTTTTAAAAGAATATTTTTTCCTAGGCCATCCAAGGCGTGGATTTTTAAAAGAATATTTTTTCCTGTAAAATGTGTCGATGTGTTTTTCGTGGATTTTTTTCCAGGATTTAGCGCAGAGTGAAAATCTGGTCAATAGTGGATTTGCCAGGTCTGAAGCCGCATTGGTATGGTCCTATAATGTCTTTGACCATTGGCTTCAGTCGTTCACACAGTACGCTGGATAGCATTTTATATGCGATTGGAAGGAGACTTATTCCTCTATAGTTGGCACATATCTTGTCTTGTCTCCTTTTTTGTGCACGGGATACAGGATGCTGAGGTTGCAATCATTGGGCATGCATTCTTCTAGCCAAATTGTACTTATCAGCTAGTGCATGCTCCTTACCAGCATCTGACCACCAGTCTTTAATAGTTCGGCACCTGCTGCTTTATTATTCTTAAGCCGATTGTTTGCTATTCTGACTTCATCTTGGTTAGGTGGTATACACTCTACACCGTAATCTAGTATTGGTTCTGGGTTATCCTCTTCACCGCTACTATTTGATACCAGAAGTTTTTCAAAATGCTCCTTCCAGATCCTCAGCACGTTGTTCGTATTTGTCACAAGGTTTCCTTCTTTATCTCTACAGAAGGATGTGCCTGCACCAAAGCCTTCGGTTTGGTGTTGGTAGAATTTTCGGACTTCATTCTGACTCCTGTGCATCTCCATCGCTCGCGTTTTTCTTGTTCTTTCTTCTTTTTCTGAAAATACGTTTCTCCTCTCTCTCCTTTTCTCCCGATAGTTCTCCATCGCATTACGTGTTGCTACTGTCCGCAGGGTTACCCTATACGCTGCGTTGGACATGGATTTCTTGATGGTGGTCTTTGGTACCCAAGTGTTGCTTTAGCCGCAGTTTGTAGGGAGTGGGCAATTCTATACCATGGTGTTTCTATATTTTTATCGGGACAAGGGGTGCTTTCGTCGAGCAGTTGGGTAAGTTGAGCGGAGTAGGCCTCGGTTACCTGTTGTGTTTGCAGCATTTCGACGTCGTGGAAGCTGAATTTTCAGACGGTGGGGCCAAAGATATTTTCCCTTCCGATTTTTGGATTAGAAATCGCCAAGCAGAATTTTAATGTCATTGCCAGGGCAACGGTTATATCATGTTTCTTGGTGCACATAGAATATGTCTTTGGTCTTCTCATCTTTGTCTTTGGTCGGAGCATGCGCACAAATAAGACTGATGTAGAAGAACTCCGCTTTAATGCGGATTATAGCAATTCGCTGATCTATTGGAGTGAATCTGGAGATGATGTTTCTTTTTCTCCTGTTAACCATAAATCCGCAGCCAAATCCAGGTCACGTTTCATGGCAGCTATAATGCAGTGCGTAATCGTCTGATTTTCTTACGCCAGTCCCTTGCCATCGCATTTCCTGTAAGGCAATAATATCGGCATTGTACTTCATGAGTACATTCGCCAAAGTGAACACTGCCCCGGTTCTGTACAAAGTGCGCACATTCCAAGTGCAGATTCACAGATCGTGGTCCTTTATACGGTGGTCGTCAACATTAGGGGGGTTTGGTTTTCTTTTTCTTTGCTTTTTCATAGTAGGTTGGGTTTTCCGAGAGTGGACAACTAACCCGACGCCTCAACCCATTTTTTTGTACTTCTTATGGGTGAAATCGCGGCACATATTAGCTCACTATTTCATCGGGTAATGAAAATAGCTATCCCAGGTGGCACCGCGGGGAGGTCAGTGTCCACAATTGAGATGAAAGAGGGACCAAGATAAGCCTGGACTTCGCCATATTAAAGCCAATCAGAGCCGTTGCTTGGTGATGAAAAAAGCTACCCCAGGTGATACCGCGGAGAGGTCAGTGTCCACAATTGAGATGAAAGAGGGACCAAGATAAGCCTGGACTTCGTCATTTTAAAGTCAATCAGAGCCGTTGCTTGGTATCTATCATCCCTAAGGCTATACAAAGCCTGAATTTTTTAAAGAATATTTTTCTAAAGGTTAACCAAGGCGTGGATTTTTAAAAGAATATTTATTCCTGGACCATCCAACGCGTACAGAATATTTTTCTCAAGACTATCCAAGGCGCTAATGGAAAAGAAATATCTCTTAATAACCCATCTTCAGATTCTATGAAATCATTTGTATTCTGATTATTAATCTCTACACCAATACCCTCTCAGAGACTCATAACTACACCGCTCGCTTGATTTACCTCTTAAATCTATCCATCTTGACACATAATGGATTGAATGCATTAAAAATTTGTCCTAGTACTTGGAATGAAAAATATCATTGCGATTATCTTAACTACCGTAAATGTACTTTTCCATTGTTTCGATGTTGTAAACCGGTCCGTATATATTTCCGAGAGACAAATGCTTTATGACTTCAGAAAAACAACAGCAACAACAACAACAAGAAAATATTTACTCTATTGAACAACATCCCAACCGCAAATTCTTCTGCTGCTTGTACTTCATTTACAAACTCGAAAAAAATCGAAATAAACGAACCAACACTCGGTAGCCGCAAGCGGAGGCAGTGCCAGCTTTATGGTTGTGGGTTTGCCAAAGAAAGCCGGAGAAAGAGGCAATTTATTAAAGCCATGAAAGGTGGTAAGAAAAAAATCGTCTTTAGTTTGTTTGCAATTTTTTCCAAGTTGTAGATTTTTGTGGCGTAGGGTTGGTACAATAAGTCAGGAACTTCGAAGAAAAAAAGTACAGAAAAAATGATTCCTCTCAAAAAAAAATTCTTTAAAAAATCCACGCCTTGGAGAGCTTCCACGCCATGGACAGCCTCTCAAAAAAATTCTTTAAAAAATCCACGCCTTGGAGAGTTTCCACGCCATGGAGAGCCTCTCAAAAAAAAAATTCTTTAAAAAATCCACGCCTTGGAGAGTTTCCACGCCATGGAGAGCCTCTCAAAAAAAAAATTCTTTAAAAAATCCACGCCTTGGAGAGCTTCCACGCCATGGAGAGCCTCTCAAAAAAAATTCTTTAAAAAATCCACGCCTTGGAGAGCTTCCACGCCATGGAGAGCCTCTCAAAAAAAATTCTTTAAAAAATCCACGCCTTGGAGAGCTTCCACACCATGGAGAGCCTCTCAAAAAAATTCTTTAAAACATCCACGCCTTGGAGAGCTTCCACGCCATGGCGAGCCTCTCAAAAAAATTCTTTAAAAAACCCACGCCTTGGAGAGCTTCCACGCCATGGAGAGCCTCTCAAAAAAATTCTTTAAAAAATCCACGCCTTGGAGAGCTTCCACGCCATGGAGAGCCTCTCAAAAAAATTCTTTAAAAAATCCACACCTTGGAGAGCTTCCACGCCATGGAGAGCCTCTCAAAAAAATTCTTTAAAAAATTCACGCCATGGAGAGCCTCTCAAAAAAAAAAAATCTTTAAAAAATCCACGCCTTGGAGAGCTTCCACGCCATGGAGAGCCTCTCAAAAAAAATTCTTTAAAAAATCCACGCCATGGAGAGCCTCTCAAAAAAATTCTTTAAAAAATCCACGCCATGGAGAGCCTCCATGCCATGGAGAGCCTCTCAAAAAAATTCTTTAAAAAATCCACGCCATGGAGAGCCTATCAAAAAAAAATTCTTTAGAAAATCCACGCCTTGGAGAGCCTCCATGCCATGGAGAGCCTCTCAAAAAAATTCTTTAAAAAATCCACGCCATGGAGAGCCTATCAAAAAAAAATTCTTTAGAAAATCCACGCCTTGGAGAGCCTCCATGCCATGGAGAGCCTCTCAAAAAAATTCTTTAAAAAATCCACGCCATGGAGAGCCTATCAAAAAAAATTCTTTAGAAAATCCACGCCTTGGAGAGCCTCCATGCCATGGAGAGCCTCACAAAAAAATTCTTTAAAAAATCCACGCCTTGGAGAGCCTCCACGCCATGGAGAGCCTCTCAAAAAAAAATCTTTAAAAAATTCACGCCTTGGAGAGCCTCCACGCCATGGAGAGCCTCTAAAGAAAAATGCTTTAAAAAATTCACGCCTTAGAGAGCCTCTCAAAAAAAATTCTTTAAAAAATCCACGCCTTGGAGAGCCTCTAAAGAAAAATGCTTTAAAAAATCCACGCCTTGGATAGACTCTCAAAAAATATCCTTTTAAAACACCATGTCTCTCAAATGTTATTCTTTAAAAAATCCACGCCTCCCAAAAATTATTTTTTAAAAAACCCACACCTTGTATAGCCTCTCAAAAAGTACTCTTTAAAAAATCCACGCTTTGGATAGCCCCTCAAAAAATTCTTTAAAAATCCACACCTTGTATACCCTCTCAAAAAGTACTCTTTAAAAAATCCACGCCTTGATTGGCCTGTCGAAAATTATTCTTTAAAAAAATCCTCTCAAAATTTATTCTTTAAAAAATTCACGCCTAAGTTCCGCTTCCCAAACTTTTCATAACCGCCCTCCTAAACCACTCAACCCATATTGAGAGCTTTTTTTTAACCATTTCTTCTTCTTCTTAACATAAAAATACCACATCGTAGAAATGTGTGTCTGTGTGAGTGAGTGAGTGTACGAATGGAATCTTTGACGTCGTCGTTGTCTTACTACGTACCCGAACAGATACATAGAGATATTTGAGCCATGACTTTGCCACAAGATCAGCAGCAATAGCCACCACGACGATGAAGGAGAACAAAATGTCATAGTGACTTGAGTGTCTGGACGCGTCAAGCTCAATGTCGGAAAGCTTGACTTTTGTCTTTGCTGTGTGTGTGTATGTAACTCTGAGATAGCTGGCTGGCAGGCCCAGAGAAGCCGGAGTTTGTCGGTTGGTGGAATTATAAACGACTTTGGCTTTGGGTTGTTGTTCGTTCTCCAGTTCGTTGGATTGTTGCTTCGTTCGCTGGCAAATGTAGGTCAGTGGGACATAACTAATGATTTTTTTTCTACATGATGTCTGTCTATGTGTGTGTGTGTTCCAGCCAGCTTGTTTAGCTTGCTGGTGTGTATCCGCGTAGTAGTTCTTCTGCTGTTTTTTTTTTGCTGTTGTGAGAATGAGTTAAAAATAATACGGTAACAATATGATTGTCAGTGTGCGGATGGATGTCAGTAGATATACTTTAGCGGAGCTTAGTTGGACTTTTCGTGGACTTGGATTCTTCAATTGTTATATACTAGCATATGCCCGCAACTTCGTTAGCGTATTGTATTAACATATTATTTTCTTTTCAGAGAAAACTGCACATGCCAGAAAAAAACAATACTCATATTAATATCGACCATAAATTCAATTTGTGTACCATTTAGTACAAAATTTCTTGATTCGAGATATACAGGTTCACTCAAATCCAAATTTTACCAAATTATCCATTTAGCACACATTATTTCCATAAATACCCCTCTCAACCATCTAACAAAACTTCCTGTATATCCCGATCCTACACCCCTACAATGATTCCAAATTCTAATTTCAGAATTTAAACTCTATAGGTTCACCCACAATTAAAATTGTACCGAATTTAGTACACAGTAGTACGAATTTCCAAAACTTCCTACTTAAGCCAAACCTATACCTAGTTGTATCAATCTCCAAAACTTCCTACATACGCCAATCCTACACCCCGACAGTGATTCTAAATCCATGTTTCAGGATTCCACTCTACCGGTTCACCCACAATTCAAATTGTACCAAATTTAGTACACAGTAGTACAAATTTCCAAAACTTCCTTCTTATCCCAAACTAACATCTCCAAAGTGATCCTAAATCCAAGTTTCAGGATTCCAACACTATCGCTTCACCCACAATTAAAATTGTACCGAATTTAGTACACAGTAGTACGAATTTCCAAAACTTCCTACTTAACCCAAACCTATACCTAGTTGTACCAATCTCCAAAACTTCCTACATACGCCAATCCTACACCCCGACAGTGATTCTAAATCCATGTTTCAGGATTCCACTCTACCGGTTCACCCACAATTCAAATTGTACCAAATTTAGTACACAGTAGTACAAATTTCCAAAACTTCCTTCTTATCCCAAACTAACATCTCCAAAGTGATCCTAAATCCAAGTTTCAGGATTCCAACACTATCGCTTCACCCACAATTAAAATTGTACCGAATTTAGTACACAGTAGTACGAATTTCCAAAACTTCCTACTTAACCCAAACCTATACCTAGTTGTACCAATCTCCAAAACTTCCTACATACGCCAATCCTACACCCCGACAGTGATTCTAAATCCATGTTTCAGGATTCCACTCTACCGGTTCACCCACAATTCAAATTGTACCAAATTTAGTACACAGTAGTACAAATTTCCAAAACTTCCTTCTTATCCCAAACTAACATCTCCAAAGTGATCCTAAATCCAAGTTTCAGGATTCCAACACTATCGCTTCACCCACAATTAAAATTGTACCGAATTTAGTACACAGTAGTACGAATTTCCAAAACCTCCTACTTAACCCAAACCTACACCCCACAGTGATCCTAAATCGAAGTTTCAGGATTCCAATTCTATCAGTTGACCCACAATCCAAATTGTACACAGTAGTACGAATTTCAAAAACTGACAATTTAACCCAACCAACACACCCACAGCGATCCTAAATCCAAGTTTCAGGATCCCAACGCTATCGGTTCACCCACAATTCAATTTGTACTAAATTTAGTACAGAGTAGTACCAAATTCCAAAACTACAATCCTACTCCCCCACAGTGATTCTAAATCCAAATTTAAGGATTCCAGCACTATCGTTTCACCCACAATTCAAATTGTACCAAATTTAGTACACAGTAGTACAAATTCGAAAACGTCCTACATATTTGAATCTTACACCTCAACAGTGATCCTGACTCCAAATTTCATGATTCTAGCTCTATTGGTTCACATAAAATTCAAATTGTACCAAATTTAGTACCATTTAGTACCCATAAGTATTAATTTGTTAAACTGAATGCTACACGCCTACAATGATCCTGACTCCAAATTTCATTGTTACTGCTCTATCGGTTCACCCAAATCCAAATTGTAACAACTATAGTACGAGTTAGTACCTTTTCGTACACATAAGTAAATATTTTCCAAAACTATGTACATATCCCAATCCTAAACTCCGATGGTAATGTTAATTTCAAATTTCAGAATTCCAGCTCGATTTGTACCTCCGAATTAAATTTGTACCAAATATAGTACCATGGAGTACTTTTCGTACACATGAGTACACGCTTTCAAAACCATCTCCTTAAATGTACCCTACATCTCAACCCTAATTTGCATTCCAAATTTCAAGTTTTTAGCGCTATCCGTTCAAATGCTACAGAATTGTACCAAATTTAGTACATTTTCGTATTTTTCGGATAGTTATAGTTCGAATTTCCAAAAATCCTTTGGTACATATATCCTACACTCCATCAACGACTACCAAACCAAATTTCAGAGTTCTAGCTCTACCGGTTTGCCAAATACAAATTATACCACATTTAGTACTTTTTAGTACTTTTCGTAGCGTTCTAGTACGGATTTCCAAAAAAACCCAGCCTTATCTGTCACATTTGGACCAAGAGTGACCCTCACCCAAAATTTCATGGAACAAATATTATTTAAAAATCCACCCCTAAAAACCTTGGATGACCCCTTAAAAATGTTCTTAAAAAAATCTTCTTCTTAAAAATGTTCTATAAAAAATCTACGCCTTGGATGACCCCTTAAAAATGTTCTATAAAAAATCTACGCCTTGGATGACCCCTTAAAAATGTTCTATAAAAAATCTACGCCTTGGATGACCCCTTAAAAATGTTCTATAAAAAATCTACGCCTTGGATGACCCCTTAAAAATGTTCTATAAAAAATCTACGCCTTGGATGACCCCTTAAAAATGTTCTATAAAAAATCTACGCCTTGGATGACCCCTTAAAAATGTTCGTTAAAAAATCTACGCCTTGGATGACCCCTAAAAAATGTTCTTTAAAAAAACCTACGCCTTGGATGACCCCTTAAAAATTTTCTTTAAAAAATCTACGCCTTAGATGACCCCTTAAAAATGTTCTTTAAAAAATCTGCGCCTTGGATGACCCTTAAAAAATATTCTTTTAAAAATCCACGCCTTGTATTGGTCCCTAAAAAATATTCTTTTAAAAATCCACGCCTTGTATTGGTCCCTAAAAAATATTCTTTTAAAAATCCACGCCTTTTATTGGTCCCTAAAAAATATTCTTTTAAAAATCCACGCCTTGTATTGGTCCCTAAAAAATATTCTTTTAAAAATCCACGCCTTGTATTGGTCCCTAAAAAATATTCTTTTAAAAATCCACGCCTTGTATTGGTCCCTAAAAATATTCTTTTAAAAATCTACGCCTTGGATGACCCCTAAAAAGTGTTCTTTAAAAAATCTACGCCTTGGATGACCCCTAAAAAGTGTTCTTTAAAAAATCTACGCCTTGGATGATCCCTACCTCTAAAAAATCTACGCCTTGGGTGACCTCTAAGAAATGTTCTTTAAAAAATCTACGACTTTGATGACCCCTAAAAAATGTTCTTTAAAAAATCTACGCCTTGAGGAAACCTTGATAAAATATTCTAACAAAAATCTATGCCTTGAGGAGACCTTGAAAAAATATTCTTTAAAAAATCCACGCCTTGTATGATCCCTAGAAAAATATTCTTTAAAAAATCCCACCCCTTGATTAGCCTTTAGAAAAAAATCTTTAAAAAATCCCCCCTTATAGCTCCTCTATTTTGTTGTAATTACATGATATGTTGTTGTAGTTTTTTCTTAATTAGTTACAGTTTCCGACTTAATAAAAATTGAGACTAGCTCAGACATTGAGACGTTTGTAAAAATAGCTGTTGTTTTTTTAAAAAGTCATTCCCCGGCCTTAGCTATGTGATCCGCAATGGTTGCCAAGCGCTTTTTTTTTGGAACGAATAGATTTTTTGTGGATGGATATTTTTGTTGGCCAAGTTAAAGACCCTCATTAAAATTAACCGTTTGTTGTTTTGTCTGTTGTTCGAAGCAGTTATGTTGCAGCTGTGTATGTGTGTGTGTTCGGCTGTATGAATGACTTTGCTTTTACCTTTCTTTGGGGTGTCATAGCCATACCTGTGTGTGTGCGTGTGTGTGTTGTGTTTACATTGCTCAGAGGTTTTATATCAATTAAACAAATTTTTCCATTTTCAAGTCTTTTGTTCTCTATGACGGCGATCATGACTGTGATGATGAACCTGTTCCGGATTTCGAATTTCCTCAAGCCCCCCTTCCCCTGCAAATGAATGCTTCTTCCTCTTTTTTCAGTTGGTAATTCCAACAACAACAACAGCAATTTTGGGAAATATGATTTGAAAATCATTAACTTTGTCTTTTGTTTGCGTTGGTAATTAATTACCAAAAAAGAAGAAGACACGAAGTTGAAGAATACAGTAAATGAAATAATGAATACCACCGCCGAAAATAGTACTGCATTGAAGCCAAGATTGTAATCGCCGAGACTTCCCACTGTCGTTGATGTTTTACGGCAAGTTGTGGCATTCTAAGCTTCAGCATGGTATGGCTTACCAGGGGGAAATCGTTTTCCGTACAATAATTAATTGTTTGACAACAAAAAACCGAACGAACAGTAGCTAAAAAAATAAGTAATAAAATTTGATTTTATGGTTAAAATCGGCTTCAGTCATTAGTTGTATTGTTCCAATGGCAATTAATAAATCTCCATCAAAATTATATGTTCATA